>NW_027045446.1:0-12541 GCF_025399875.1 Dalotia coriaria
ATTCACAATGTGAGCACAGAGAGGTACGGAGGAAAGTAGAGGTAGGTAAGTGTAGATGGCCGCCAGATAACCATTAGATCATTACACGTATCGTCATACCGATAAAGTTTGATATTTATGATCGGTATCGAATTTTATTTGGTTTTATTGGGCGTGCGATATTGGGAGATGAACGGGTTCAATTGCAAATCGGATTGTGAACAGTAATAGTGCAGATTAGCTTGTGATATGAGTAGTGGAAGTTTAGATACTTGTATTACAATATTCCCACAGAAATTATAACTTGTAATTTGAGAATTAGTGGAATAATGAATAATTGCAATTAAAAAAACAAAATATTGTTACTTTTATGCCTAAAAAAGATATAAAACAATTAAAAACCAAAAATTATACGAAAAAATTACGTTTTATAATTTTTCTACATAAAATATAGAAAATAGTGTCTAATAAATCACTGATTATGTATCAAGTGCGCTAAACGGCACTTTAATCACAGCCTTAGCCACCCGTGATTAAAGTGTCACTTTTCGTATCAGAAAACCATGAAAAAAAGTGGCGCTCTAAGGATGGAAGTAGAAAAAAATATCAAAAAAAATAAATAAATAAACTGCTAAAAATATCAAAATTCCTTTCCAAAAATAGACAAAAAAATTATAATAATAAACAATTAAAATTTAAAAAAAATATTGAAAAATGCATGTAAAATTCATAAAAATCCAAAATTTCGACCAAAAAAACGAACGTTTTTTGTTATAATATTGCTATAAAAATTAGATAATACTCTATTCTAACCCTATAATTCATAGTTGAGTACTAGCACTTATTATTATAAGCTACACAATAACCGAACAGTAATTATTCATGTACCAATTGTAATTTAATAAGCACACCGGCCAAAAACTGCTAGTACCTATGTGCTAGCATCATTGAATGAATGATTAAGCACCCATTATTGTTCGACAAGTCGCGCGTGCCTCGTTGTTCGGACGTTGATAACATGTTAATATTCATTCGCGAGCGGAGCATATGTTGTTACAGTTTCACATCGGCGTCTCCCTTCCCAGCACACACGGCGGTTACTCGCGCAATGCGCAATTATGAGCGCTGATGATACGGCCACGTGGAGCGCCGCATAATCAACACGTTTAATACTCGCATGGGGCATCAATACGATTCGTATCAAGTAATAATAACTGCATTGAACAATGCCAGCAGAAAAAATGCATATACAATGCAAGAGGGTGGCATGCTTTAATTCGGATAAATTAGGTTTGACAAATTTGGACGCGCATGCGCAATAGACATAAAAAAAATTGAAACGCTTAATATTTAAATTGTTACATCGTTAATATATTCATCGACGCATAGATAATTCAGGTGAGATAAAATAGTCACGCTTATAAGTCCGCCATATTGAATGGAACATATGCAAATCACCTTCTTATCTAAATTTCTTTACGTTGCAAGGCGCCACGTGTCACGTCACGTCGTTAAGAGATAATATTCAAATTTAACTTTAATACGTTGACAATAACTTAATATTAATTAATGTTGTAAGAACGAAAATCGTGCAGCTTGCACACATTATTAGATTAAACTGCAAGAGTTTAACTTTAAGTAAAATATTCACCCTAATGGTGTATTACTATTGTTAAAACCTAAAAATCAAGGTGGGCGTGCAATGGTGCCTTTTTCGCGCACCCCGGCGCGCGTGTCCACTATTATAATATAATTCGGTTGATGAAATCAACGCGGCACGCAGCACCTGAGGGGCGGATGCATTCGCGCGATATTCTCTATTCTGCAACATGCAACATGGTCAACCCCCGACCTATAATTAGCATACGCGCGCCGCACGCGTACTGACCACTGACCCCGTCGATATCAAACACACAACGCATGAAACGCCAAAAGTAAAAGGGTAACTGTTATACACGCCATTTAGCGAGTCTAATACTGTTTGACAGATGGTCCAAAAAACCGACGCACTGTGACCACTTCACGGCTAATAGACTATGATAATGAGGTCGCGACGGCGGCGGAATATCCTTGAACTATTCGCGAAAACACGCAGAAATTTAAATACAATAGTCTGCGGACTAGTAGACTACTAGTAAATATTTAATATTAATTTATTAATTTACAGAGAATATTTCATTTGTCTATCAGTTGACTTTTTTTGTTTTATTGTTGTTCACCTCGCCCTTCGCAGGTTGTGCGGGTTTTGTTTTGATGAAAGCGTTATAGTAATAGTTTCCAAACATGTTCAACATCGCCAGGATTTGAATGATTGCGAAAACCAGATACAATTTTGGATAAGCGCAATTTTTGACGAAGAATAATTTCCATGTGTAGAATATGAGCAGGAAACAAAATTGCCCCTAGAGAAAAAATATCGTGTGGTGTAAAATTTGTAAAAAAAAGTTTATAAATATAAAGCAAATTCAATAATTACCAATTGCATTTGAGTAATGTACTTCTTCCACCAGATATTCTGCCTGCTGTTATTGTAAAGACAATAAAAGTAATAGGAATACATGACGGAATGAACCAGACTGTTGAGGGTACCCATAACAGCCATCTCACCACCAGGAAGGTACCGCGCCAACGCGTACGACCCAACCACCATCAGAGTATGATGGTAGGTGTGTAATGTACTAACAAGCGCGAATTTTTTACGCAAAACGAAGAAAACCGTGTCTAGTAAATCACTGATTTTGATTAAATAGTACAACCAGGTGTAGAAGATCACTTTCAGGTCATATTCAGAGTCGGTGAAATGTGTTATGCAGACTAAGTCTCTTTGTAAGATTATATGAAGCGCCTAAAAGATTAAAATTCGTATAGTATATTAAGTATCATGTGATTAAGGGACTTTAGTCACGGCCGTGATTAAAGAGTCACTATTCGTGTCTTGAAACGGTAGAAAAAGTAGCGCTTTAAATGTGGAAATAAAAAAAAAATATATTGAGTGTCAAGTGTGCTAAGCGGCACTTTAGACACGACCGTTGTTAAAATGCCATATTTCGTGTCTCAAAAACGTGGAAAAAGTGGCGCTTTAAAGGTGTAAGTAGAAAAAATTTATTATTTTATAAGAAAATAGATGACCTACCCTAATACCAAGAAATCCACATACTAATACTTGTAGAATATTGTATGTCTGAATGAAAAATTTGATATTATACGCGGGTCTATTCGCCATCCATTTTTCACCATTCTTGATCATATACCAATAAGCAGACATTATTATAATAATTGGAAAAGGTGATCCCATTAAGGGATACGAAATTATTCGTTGATCTGCAACATTTTTAAATTATTTGTATAATTTTTAAATATTTTGATTGAAATTGAAGAAATACCTGCATATTTATATATGAGAGTATCGTAAATATCATAAAGACGATCCATGTTGATGGTGAGACACTAAAACTTATTCTACGTAATCTAATCACTCGAAAACTGAAACTAAGAATGACTATCGACTATATTTGCTTATATATACCTGCGCGAATATTAAATCAATGATTTATTAATGATGGAATAAATTGTGTCATCAGAACCAGTTCACCAGTCTAGTGTGGAAACGCGTAACTTTATTTTATCATTAGTACATTATCAACGAAAAATTTAAAAAATTTAATCTACTTTTTTAATTGTTTTTTTCTGCTTGATATATGCGTTGTAATAAAAATTTACAAACATATAACACAAAAGGGATACTTGACCAAGATGGAATACCAGCATACCTTTCGGATACTCACAAGTTGAATCGAATAGTTTTATTGTGTAAATTGTACCCAGTGTGATAAATTGTAACTAAAATAATAATAAATATTAAAATGATTGGTTAAAAAAGTTGAAAATAATAATATTTAATATTTACGATTTGTGCTTGTGTGATATACTTTTTCCACCAAATATTAATTTTGCCATCGAACATCACCGCACAAAAGTAATAAAAGTACATGAAAACATGCACGATACTATTGAGTAATCCTAGCCACACTAATTCACCGGCAGGATAATATTTATTAATTATCCAGCCAACGGAAACCATCAAAGTGTGATGGTAAACATGCAACGTTGAAATTTGCGTGAATTTTTACGTAAAACAAAAATATCTAAAAATTTAAAATATTAACTTCAAAAATTAAAATAAAATAGGTTTTTCTACTTCCAACTTTAAACGCCTGTTTTTCACGGTTTTAAGACATAAAATGTGGCACTTTAAACACGAACAACCGTAAAGTACTTTAGTCACGGAATGGAGCATGCGTCTGCGCATTTGCCTTGCAATGTAGAAATAAAGTGGAAGTAGAAAAAATAGCGTAAGCTAAACGTTGTTAAACAAAAACGTTCGTTTAGCCACTTCATAGGTACTTAATATACCATTTCATTACCGTATCAAACAAATCAATAAGCTTAATAACCCAATAAAGGTATGAGACATTCAATAAAACCAAATCACTCGGACTTGTCGTTTGATTCGTCATGCAAGTGAAAGCATTCAACGGAATAGTTTTAACAATCTAAAATAATCAAATAAATATAAAATTCTATTTGTACTATCATCCAGAATAGTTAATATTTACCATAGTGATGATATACAAACACATAATGATTTGCACAGCGTTGAAAACAAGCAAAACTGTGCGTAGATTAAACGCCGGACGATTTTTCATCATAGCCGGGCCTAATTTCAGCACAAAAAGTAAATAACACGCCACTATTCCGATCAGTGTCGAGCAATTACCCATGAGCGGATAATCACTCAATCTTTTATCTAAAAATTAATTAGAAATTCTTATAATTTCATAATACTAGTTTTATATTTTATATTTTATTATATAACCTGAATAATCATCAAGGAATAATTTCCACATATTGCGCACTTTTTTAATATTATTTTGACTATGGTGTCACGATGGAAACAACTCAACTAACTAAACACCGTTTACGTTTAATTTCCTTTAGCAATAAATAATATTTTCCGCTAGGAAATACCTCAACGCTGGAATGCAGACCAATTATTTTGTTTTATCTACGCTGTCAAGTGTAATGTACTTCTTCCACCAGATATTCTGCCTGCTGTTATTGTAAAGACAATAAAAGTAATAGGAATACATGACGGAATGAACCAGACTGTTGAGGGTACCCATAACAGCCATCTCACCACCAGGAGGTACCGCGCCAACGCGTACGACCCAACCACCATCAGAGTATGATGGTAGGTGTGTAAAGTACTAACAAGCGCGAATTTTTACGCAAAACAAAGAAAACTGTGTCTAGTAAATCACTGATTTTGATTAAATAGTACAACCAGGTGTAGAAAATTACTTTCAGGTCATATTCAGAGTCGGTGAAATGTGTTATGCAGACTAAGTCTCTTTGTAAGATTATATGAAGCGCCTGAAGATTAAAATTCGTATAGTATATTAAGTACCACGAGATTAAAGAATTTTAGTCACGGCCGTGATTAAAGAGTCACTTTTCGTGACTTAAAACCGTAGAAAAAGTAGCGCTTTAAATGTGGAAATAGATAAAAGTAGATTGAGTATCAAGTGCGCTAAGCGGCACTTTAGTCACGACCGTTGTTAAAATGCCATGTTTCGTGTCTCAAAACCGTGGAAAAAGTAGAAAAAATTTATTATTTATAAGAAAATAGATGACCTACCCTAATACCAAGAAATCCACATACTAATACTTGTAGAATATTGTATGTCTGAATGAAAAATTTGATATTATACGCGGGTCTATTCGCCATCCATTTTTCACCATTCTTAATCATATACCAATAAGCAGACATTATTATAATAATTGGAAAAGGTGATCCCATTAAGGGATACGAAATTATTCGTTGATCTGCAATATTTTTAAAAATTTTAATTTTTTTTTAAATATAATATGATTGAATTAAAAATACCTGCATATTTATATATGAGAGTATCGTAAATATCATAAAGACGATCCATGTTGAATGTGAAACACTAAAACTTATTCTACGTAATCTAATCACTCGAAACTGTAACTAAGAATGACTATCGACTATATTTGCTTATATATACCCAAAAGCGAATATTAAATCAATGATTTATTAATGATGGAATAAATTGTGTCATCAGAACCAGTTCACCAGTCTAGTGTGGAAACGCGTTGAAATAAAAAATAAAATTAAAAAGTGAAATAATAGGATAATTTGCGTAACTTTTATTTTATCATTAGTACATTATCAACGAAAATTTTAAAATTTAATCTACTTTTCTTAATTGTTGTTTTTTTCTGCTTGATATATGCGTTGTAATAAAAATTTACAAACATATAACACAAAAGAGATACTTGACCAAGATGGAATACCAGCATACCTTTCGGATACTCACAAGTTGAATCGAATAGTTTTATTGTGTAAATTGTACCCAGTGTGATAAATTGTAACTAAAATAATAATAAATATTAAAATGATTGGTTAAAAAAGTTGAAAATAATAATATTTAATATTTACGATTTGTGCTTGTGTGATATACTTTTTCCACCAAATATTAATTTTGCCATCGAACATCACCGCACAAAAGTAATAAAAGTACATGAAAACATGCACGATACTATTGAGTAATCCTAGCCACACTAATTCACCGGCAGGATAATATTTATTAATTATCCAGCCAACGGAAACCATCAAAGTGTGATGGTAAACATGCAACGTTGAAATTTGTGTGAATTTTTTACGTAAAACAAAAAATATCTAAAAATGAAAAGTATTAATTTCTAAAATTAACAAAAATATCTATTTTTCTACTTCCACTTTTAAAGCGTCTGTTTATCCACGGTTTTAAGACACAAAATGTGATAGTTTAAACACGGACGACCAAGACCGTGACTAAAGTAGTTTAGTCACAGCCTTTAGTCACGGGGTGGAGCTTGCGCCTGCGCATTTGTCTCAACGTGGAAATAAAGTGGAAGTAGAAAAAATACACGTGGCTAAACGTTGTTAAACAAAAACGCTCGTTTAGTCACTTGATAGGTACTTAATATACTATTTCATTACCGTATCAAACAAATCAATAAGCTTAATAACCCAATAAAGGTATGAGACATTCAATAAAACCAAATCACTCGGACTTGTCGTTTGATTCGTCATACAAGTGAAAGCATTCAATGGAATAGTTTTAACAATCTAAAATAATCAAATAAATAAAAAATTCAATTTGTATCCTCTTCCAAAATATTCAATATTTACCATAGTGATGATATACAAACACATTACGATTTGCACAGCGTTGAATACAAGCAAAACTGTACGTAGATTAAACGCCGGACGATTTTTCATCATGGCCGGGCCTAATTTCAGCACAAAAAGTAAATAACACGCGACTATTCCAATCAGTGTCGAGCAATTACCCATGAGCGGATAATCACTCAATCTTTTATCTAAAAATTAATTAGAAACATGATTTAAAATACTAGTAGTGATTTTATATTTTATTATTTAACCTGAATAATCATCAAGGAATAATTTCCACATTTTGCGCACTTTTTTAAATATTATTTTGACTATGGTGTCACGACAGAAACAACTCAACTAACTAAACACCGTTTACGTTTAATTTCCTTTAGCAATAAATAATATTTTCCGCTAGGAAATACCTCAACGCTGGAATGCAGACCAATTATTTTGTTTTATCTACGCTGTCAAGTGTAATAATTTGCCTTGAAATTATCAACAACTAGAGTATTTCTATATTACACCTGGATTTTTTTTATGCAAACAAGACGCGATTCCATTTAATTATTCACGGACTTTGAGAAATTGAAATTCTGAAACATTATTGATTTTAGGTAGCCCCATGCTTTCAGAAACTGCAGAAAAAAAGTATCTAAGGACGTTTGTCCAGCGTGTGTGCTCTGCGTCTTTTCAAAAAGCAGAAATGTAAAGATGGATGGATTATGCTCGCTCAGTGCCAATGCAATGATTAATTGGTGCGGACGCACACAAACCGTCCTCGATCATAGAAAATAGATCGCGGCGTATTTGCTCTTCTCGTACTTTTTCATTTTCACTCCCAGTCATAAACGAAGGAACGACACTTGAATCTTCCACCCTTGTGTGTTACGTCAAGCGTGGAAATTCATAGAAACTTAAAAGTCTACGCCAAGTATGCATACGGCGCATGCAAATCAGTTTCGATAATAATGGTGTCAAAGTAAAATCGCAAATATTTCATATGTCTGAAATAATTTTAAATGGTGAATAAATCAAGGTGCAAAATACGTTAGTGTCACAGTTATAGTGTTTTCGCATAACAAACGTAACACCCAACCCTTTGTAATTTAATATTTTGTTTATCCGTGATAGTGACCTAAATGTTAATTTTTTGCATTTTCAAGGGCATGAATTAAAAACGCCTTACGCCGGAACTGAAGGTCAAAAAATGTTTATCATTAACATCATTAAAAAAGTCTCCCGCTGAGTCCGATGACAACTCCACTGAGAATATACAAAGAAATGTGTGAATTTATCTACAATAAAAACAGCTTCTTAAAACTGCGTTTTAAAAGATTTAGAAGAATCATCAGCGATGAGTGTCTATCTGTGCAGAGTCATTGTGACAGACGTGACAATGACGAGGCGGGATATCAACATCCACCAAGGGTGAGTAATATACTCACATCCTGAACTAGGATGTGCGCAGCGCTGCAGGGCGTCTTGTAATCCCTCGGTTATAACTTATCCCTAACGCTCGTTTCCAATATTCGTCAAAAATGATTTCTATGCGGTCGTAACACCGCAAGATTACAGGATAAACCGATCATTGTTCAATTTTTAATCGTATAGTTTCAACTTGATTAAATATCGAACGTTAGCGTACGAAAAAAAAATTCCATTTGGTTGAAAAATTAAAAGTGCAACTCATAACTGTAACACAATGTGTGATAGGTTCATTATGAAAGCATCAAATCATCATTGCACTGCGTAAAAATGAATACATAACAATGTTTTGAAAGTAAAATTTCAAGTATCAACAAATCAACCAAATAGAATTTAATATCATACACAATGGGCTATAAAGGGAAGATTCACCACAGTTACGGTAGACACAAGGAGAAAGAATTATCATCGAAACGTCGTCATAAAATGCACGTAAGTATCCCCCTAAAAAAGCGATAAAACTTTTTCTACACAGCGGAAGTAGCCGAAAGTTTTCGGGAAATATTTTGTATAAATCACATAAAATTGTACATTTCAAACAAACGATTCGATGCGGTTGCAGTTATAAAATCAATACTAACAAGAGAAAAAAACTTGATTAAAAGTCAATATTAAAAAACGATAAAAACGGCATTTTTGGTATAAAATGTCACGGTGGCTTTTTAACATCAAAAGAGATTGGTTTACCAGTAATTTGTAAACTGTCCAAGGTTGTCATGTGCAAAAAAGCAACCAAAAAAGGTAAAAAATGCCCAAAAACGAATTTCGTTTCGGCGCACCCTTCTCATATACCATTGTGATTAAACCACCGTTGGAGATTAATTGATTTTTTCACATCTAACACGACATCTGATACGGTTTTTTTCAATACAATTAAAAAAATCAAAGTTGACAATATAATTCTATCAATTCAATAAATTTCGGTTACATTTGGAGTAAAAATATAAAGTATAATCCAATGTTTTGCTTGAATGCTTGTTTATTGCGAGGCTGTGCGCAATTATTTCTTCCCGTAATCCAATAATGGGTCAATTACTTCCGCATAAAGTGCGTTCCTCCCAGGTTCAAGTTCATAACTTGCACAACAACCGGCTGTCGTGTGTGATTACGGAAATCGCATAAATACGTCCGAAAATTGGGCGGTTCGCACGGTATGTCGAAAATGCATACAAGGTGTTACATGCGCGTAACAAGTTTTTTCTCTTTTCATAAATGTTAAAATATGCTTTATGCCAGGGGCATGGCTCCCTAATCTAATAAACAAATTCTGCCGTAGAAAGAGATGGTGTGCTTGTCTAAGGCACAGAATTTACAAAGTAGCAAAAGCGAGGGGAATGAATCGGGTAGACCCAGTTTAGATTAGACTCTCGCTCCTGTCCTGTCCAATGTGCACAACCAACGGATACACAACACAACACAATATAAGTAAGTAAGCTGGTACGGCCGCAGAAGAAGAGCAAGATTTCGGAATGAATAGACGCAATCCGGAAGAGGAAGCGATGAGAAGAGAAAAAGGGGCCAAAGGTTAGACACACACGAATGATTTCAGAGCCAAGTCAGACTCTTCAGACACAGCAAACTAACGGTACCTCCTCGCTAATTCCGCGCTGCGTTTTCATTTTCAAGCGGCACTGACAAAGTGCGTATAATCAATCAGTTATTGAGATGCAAATCAAATCGTGCAGGCGTGCTGTCGTTTTGTTGCCTAACAAACTCTAATCCGATTAAATTTACCGCACGTTGGCTTTCGCGGTTGAGGGAAACTATAATTTAATCGCAAACACAAACACTACGAGTACACCTTCAAAAATAAACTGGCTTACTATTTGAATAACGGATTAGGTCAAAACTGTTTAATGAAATTGTTGATAATCTGTTAATAAAAAGGGTTTGTTGAAACGATTGATGAATGTGAATCTAATCACTTCGTGGTACCTGCATGGTACCCACGTCACGTCACTCTAGTTCCGCATCAAAACAAATTCCGGTAGTGATGGTATTCTCCTAGGTACTAGCTGCTCTATAGGAGCAAAGGGCACGTGAGAAACATAACAATAATCGAGGCTGACAGTCCGTCAAAAATCGTCTCGATGCGGAGTTATGACTATTTCGTTGCGCAACAACACCCGACGTCAAGGTACAGGAAAAAAAAACTTGCTGATCAACGGCAACGAGTAGAGCAAGTCCCGGAGAGAACCTGAAGTTGCCGGCGTATTTCAAAAAAAGAACAATGCGTCAGGTACAATGGCGTATTTGTAACGTTTGTAGAAACATCGTCTTACGTTCCATGGATTTCTGCGCGCATACGCAGCTGTCACACCACCACCATCCGATGGTAATGGGCGCAAATGAAAAGGCCAAACCCAAAACGAAGTGGAATGAAAGCGAGAAGACGCGCGCGGCGCTTTCGTGTGGTCGCAATGAAAATTTGATGGACATTGTGCGCGCGCGCTGTCTAGGATTTCGGGGCAATGCTTACTTGACATTCGTCAAGGGTCACCGGCGACGGTTTCGCTTGATGAAGTCTTGTTTTCCACCATTCGAACGCGACAATCACATTTGTTACCATTTCTGAACCCTTTTCACTGGACAATTGACTTTCTAGGACGTTTAGATCATACAAACGAGCAAATGATAAACAGCATCTCAGGAGTACGAAATACCACCAAGAATAAGTCCTTAATTACCTTATTTCCATGGAAAACAGCAAAGGGACTTACCTAAAACAAAAAAAAAAAATGATTAGTTATACTCAAACTCAGCTATATCAATAAATTTCGTTCCAGCTAACTGGACGTAAACGATTACACTACCGCTATTGTTTACACAACTATTCAGTTAAATTCAACGAGGACATCATTCATCCCACAACTCAACATCCATGCAGTTGCGCAACCCGCACCCCATGGCATAAAAAAAATAAACAAAATCAAATTTGTGCCGGTCTAGCCGCCAGAAACAACGCTAAACACACAAAATACGGGTCGTCGTAAAAAAGGCAATATGTGTATTGCGTCATATCTCCAACTGGGGTGTGTGCATGATGTGTACTTAGGGGTGGTCTGTGTATTCCGACGCAATGACCCACACGAGATGCGACTATGATATTAGACACTACAAAGTCTGAGGTCTTATGCAAATATAGACTACACACAATTCCATCAAATGATAGACAGTAGACACTTCTTCGCCAGCGGTCAACCCTTCCCAGAAAGCAAACAAGATTGTAATCATAAATGGTCATTGAAGGGGTTACTCATTAGACCGTCATTTGTTACGTGGAAATTCAACAGATCGTAAAATACGAATTTTTAAAATCGTGAGAAATCAAAACTTAAAACTTTAAATAAAAAAAATCAGAAATAGTAATTTGTACCCCATATAGAGCAATGAATTGTCTTCCAGCCGTTATAATAAATATGTAGTTATGATAATTTGTCCAACCCCGTGTATAATCAATTCACTTGCCGTCTAGGAAGCGCATAGAAGACGAATTACTCCTCGGGTAATGTTATGCAACAAGATTTTTTTGTGGTACCGGATGCAAATTGCATCTTCCTCGCCATGCCCACCATTAACATACTAATGTGAGATGTTAGTCTTTAGCATTTGCATAATATAAAAAATATTACTGGACTGGTAACTAGTATCAAAATGGCGTTTAATGAACACGCTTTTTACGATGTTGTTACTGTTGCAATATTTCTTTGGCGCGCATGCACTTGAGACAGCTTTATGTACAATTTTTTTCAACTTTTTCACTTTCCAACCAAAGGGTTGGTTGGGTTGGGCACATCAATGGAATGTCAAGTGGACGTACGGGTACCATCCCAT
>NW_027045446.1:16913-52278 GCF_025399875.1 Dalotia coriaria
TTTTTCGGTGTACTTCCGTTTCAGTTACGTATTGCTGGGATTATCCATGGTTAAACAATTAAGAAGTAAAGTAATGCATAATATTTGTTTAATGGCTTGAAGCCAGTGATGAAGATATGAAATTTTAAAAATAAAATATAAATTACAAAGCATAAAGTTACTTAATTATTTCTTTAATAAAAATTTCAAAAATTAATTAAGATTTTTATATCAAAACGTTGACAAAATTATAGAAATTTGATTATAAAAATACTATTTTATTAAAAATGCGAAATTAGTGCAAATAAGTTTTTCTAAAAACACATTTTATACAAAATAAGCAGAAAACGTGATTTTGCTAATTACACTCGCGGAAACGATAAATCTGCAAACAAAAACTCAAAAAAAAAATTAATATTGCGCACAACAAAATTAATTTTAAAAAATCGATACAAAAATATACAGAAATCGTAGAATCCTTTAATATCAATCATTGTCCGATTAACATTGTGTTGAATTTTTTGTTTTTCATCAACTGAATAAATCGCCCCTGCATAAAAACCCTATCATAAAATTGAATGCATTGAAATTTATTTGAATGAGTTGAGTTCGATTTGTTTACATTCGCAGCAAACGATAAATATATTTCGCAAAATTTTTCAATACTGAATATTCCTTAGACTTTTATTTCGCGCTGTCTGAATTTGCGAGTGGCGGAAAAGAGCAGCGTAAAAAAATATGGTAATTCACGCGGCGATATTCGCTGACAAGATATCCGCCAACGATTCGATTATTATTATATCCGCCGAATGCCTGCGTTGAACGCGAAGGCACAAAAAGATGATCAACGAGCAAAAATGTATTTTAAATCCATGGTGAAACGCTTTCGCGGCGTACGCTGAACGAGTTTCAAGCAGAGCCCAACGAACGTAAACAGATTTTTTCGATTTTATTTTTACGTGAGTGTGAATAAACAAAGAACTTTATCAAAAATTATATACACGATACTTGGAGCGTGAAGCAGAAAATATTATTTACAATATTTCATCAAGTAGAAAATTATATGCCCCAACCAAATATAGTGCAGCGCATGGGTTTTGTTTTATTTATTGTATCACGGCGCGGGGCCGTGGGTGCCAACTTACCGACTCCCTTCGCGTGAGTGCGCCCTGATTTCGACAAAACGAGGCTCACAGCGCGACCGAATATGAGGCGGTATAACCTCACTTTCACCACGTCAAGTGCGGGACATCAACAACATCGTCAAACATCCAGGTACACTGAGGCGGGTTTGGACGCTCCAGCTGGCAGCCCCAGCACCAAACTCGGGTGCAGAAGGCTAATAACCTACTCACCCTAAATCAAACCTATTACTGAAACTTCAACTAAGCAAACCCGGACGGATAATACGAGGACGACCCTGGCTAATACTAAACACAAGATACGTTTCGGCTGCTGGAACGTGCAAACGTTATACGAGAGCTCCAAATTGCAGCAGGTAACTAAGGAATTTCTCAAATATAATCTACATATTTTAGGTATATCAGAAGTACGTTGGTTGGGGAAAGGAGAACATCCCACACAAGGTGGAGAACGACTACTTTTTAGTGGTAATGAATCTGGAAAACACGAAAGCGGTGTAGGATTTCTACTCAGTAAACATGCTAAAAAGAGTCTAATCTCATGGACACCAATAAACGAAAGAGTAATAACAGCAAGATTCTACACCAGGTTCAGAAAAGTAACTTTTATCCAATGTTACGCCCCAACCAATAACGCTTCTAAAGAGGATAAAGATGAATTCTATGACATCCTCGAGAAAACTATAAAAGACGTAAACAGCGGTGACATAAAAATTCTCATGGGCGACCTTAATGCGAAAGTAGGCGCTCAAAACGAGAATTTGGAAGAAATTATGGGAAAAAACGGCGTTGGGCAGATTAACGAAAACGGCACATACTTCACACAGTTCTGCTCCAACGCGAACCTGGTAATAGGGGGTACGCTGTTCCCCCACAAACAGATTCACAAGACAACGTGGGTCTCGCCAGACAAAAAAACCCACAACCAAATCGATCATATCACAATCTCTAGGAAATGGAGATCGTCATTACTCGATGTGAGGAACAAGAGAGGTGCTGATGTAGCCAGTGACCACCACCTAATAGTTGGCACATTGAGAATAAAACTAGCAGTACCCAAGCAACCAGCCGATATGAAACGAATAAAACTAAATATAGAGAAGCTACGCATTCCACAAATAGCAAAATCCTTCAAGGAAAAAATGCAAGAGACAATAAACCAAAAATCAGCACAAAATGGGAAAATATGGCCGACAACATCATTGAAGTCGCCAAAACAACAATTGGAGTGAAAAGCAGGCAAAGGAAAGAATGGATCAGCGAAAACACGTGGTTGCTGATAGAAGACCGAAAGAGGAAAAAAACACCTGCTACTCCAAAATCTTTCGCAAGAATATAGGGCAGCGGCACAGGTAGAGTACACAGGCCTTTGCCAAAAGGTCAAAAGGGAAGCCAGAAGAGACAAACGCAGGTGGATAGATGATATTTGCAGACAAGCAGAAGAAGCAATGCTCAACAACAACTCGAGAGAACTTTACAACCTCACAAAGAAACTGGCCAATAAGTACTCTACACGCACACACTTCATTAAGTCAAAAAAACGGCCGCCTGTTAGTTGAGTCAGACAAGCAGCTCGAAAGATGGAGGGAACATTTCTCCGACATGCTCAGCGCAAACGAAACAATTAACTGGGAGCCAGAGAATAACCCAGGTAGACAACTGAACATTGACTCGAACCCGCCTTCAGTCGCGGAGATAACTGCAGCTATAAAGACGCTTAAGAACAACAAAGCAGCAGGAGCTGATAACGTTCCAGCGGAACTACTAAAAGTAAACGCCACATGGATGGCAAATGAACTATACCACTGTATTAAGGAAGCATGGAACAACAACAAGATTCCGACCAAGTGGAAAGAAGGGCTAATCATCAAGCTTCCCAAAAAAGGTAACTTGACCGAGTGTAACAACTGGCGTGGCATAACGCTATTAAACACAATTAATAAGATTATCGCGAAAATCGTCCAAACAAGATTAGCGGAAACTATAGAAAACACCCTGCGCCCGAACCAAGCAGGTTTTCGGCCGAATCGCTCATGCATCGATCATATCAATACCCTTCGTATAATTATCGAGCAATCAGTAGAATGGCGATCACCACTATTCATCGCCTTCATCGACTTTGAGAAAGCATTCGACAGCCTGAACCACGACGCTTTATGGAGGATCCTTAAGTCGCGAGGTGTACCAACAAAGATAATAAGCATCCTGCAAGAACTCTACACTGATGCAAACTGCAGTGTGTTACACAACGGTGAAAAAAGCGAAAGTTTTACGATACACAGAGGAGTAAAACAAGGATGTGTCATATCCCCATTACTATTTAACATCGCCTTAGACTACATACTAGCAAAGGTAGACCAGAACAGGGATGGGTTGCGCTGGACACTAACCTCGCACCTCAGCGACCTGGATTACGCCGACGACATCTGCCTGATGTCACATACGTTCGAAGGCGTGAGCCGACAGCTAACAACATTAGCAAGGGAGGCAAGTAAAATTGGCCTAAGAATAAATATTGCCAAAACAAAAGAAATGCGTATAAATACAAACAACACCTTAAAACTCCAAATAGATAATACGGAAATAGAAGAGGTCAAGGAATTCCTATATCTAGGAAGTATAATTGACATAAAAGGGGGGACCGACGCAGATATAAACAACAGAATAAAGAAAGCCCAGCAATCCTTCAGAATGCTGAGCACAGTATGGAAGTCAAGCGTCTATACACTAAGAACAAAACTGCGCATATTCCGCACAAATGTAAAATCCACCCTTTTATATGGATGCGAAACATGGAGGTCAACGAGCTCAAGCACACACAAACTCCAAACCTTCATAAACAAGTGCTTGAGAATGATCTTGCGCATATTCTGGCCAATGACAATCTCCAACGATGAGTTGCACCGTCGATGTGATGAAACTCCCATTATAAATCAAATACGCAAGAGAAAATGGGGTGGATTGGGCACATCTTGAGAAGAGACGCCGGAGATATCGCCAGAAATGCGCTAGAATGGAACCCACAGGGGAAGAGAAGGGTTGGTAGACCGGCCAATACCTGGCGAAGATCCACAATAGAGGAGCCCGAAACCAAAATATGGGCTGGAACGAAGCAAAGGCGGTTGCCCGAAACAGAGTCCGTTGGAGGGCGCTTAGTGAGGCTCTATGCTCCACATAGGAGCCAAGAACATTATATATATATATAATCGCTAAACATTGTTAAAGTGCCGTTTAGCGCACTTGATACTTAATATACTATTGTCTACTTCCACATTTAAAGCGCCTGTTTTTCCACGATTTTGTAACACAAAAAGTAGTACTTTAAACACAGACGACCAAAGCCATGACTAAAGAGTACTTTAGTCACGGGTGGGAACTTTGTTATGTATATCTAGATTATCTACTTTATAAATTCTGTTAAAATGATTGTTTTATGAAACTTTATCCCGAAATTTTTGACCGTCTGCAAACTTTCACCCAAAACTTTTCCCAATTGAATTATTCCACATTATCAAATCCATAATAAAAAAAGGGGTGACTATTACCCAGTCGGTAACTTACCCAACTACCCCCTGCGTCTCAAAACCCCGAAGGACTTAACATCCAGGTGTGAGCTTGATCGAAAGCTCAAGAAACAAAAAAAAACTTTAACTCAATTTATTTCTATTTTTGTTTCTTCTCTCCACGACGTTGTTTACAATCGTCATAACTCAATAACGAAGTTTTCATTGTCTCCAAAATGTGAACTATCGCCGGGGCCCAGAAACGTATAATTATTATTCCACGCCAGCATGCGATAAAGTCACATTGCGTCTGTGAAGTTGCGGCGCACGAGAGCCCAACAATTGGATAATTGCAGCGCGCGTGGTGCACGTGCGAGCGAAAACGCTTATTAAATAAGATTTGCGCGGCAGTTCTTTAAACGAAATTTACGTCGTATTCAAATTACAAGACTCCCCCTTTTCAACTGTTTGTTCTTGGCATACAAACACATAAACAAACAAACAAGCGAATCTGAATAGGTAATGAATAAATTTAATAATGAATGGTGAAACGTTTTGTTCTCGTAATAAGAACATAGAAAATATAAGAAATAAGAAATATAATTAATTGGGTGTTGTATGCTTCAGCCCTTAATTCAACGCCCAAAATGCCAACAAAGAAGGTATTTACCAATCAGATTTATTAGTTTACTTAGTCGAAAGCATAAAAAGTAAACGCCTTCACCCAGCATATGGCTAATAAGCAAACCTAACATAATTACACCTCAAAAAATAATTAAATTTTCCCATAAATTTTTTTTCCAAAAGCGCAACCCTATAATATATTTAGATAATGATGCAACCGCAAAATATGACCCCATTACAACTCCTACCATTATTAACTTTCCAAGATATGCATTCGACAATAATAACGGATGTTATAAATCGAATGTCAATATCCACACACTATTATTGATGACACGCGCAGTAAAAATCGATATTTTATTTTTTACTTTCATTCCTTTGGCAATACAATATTGATAAATGAAACCGCCAACCGTTGCAATACAATACTCTACTAAAATCACCTACGACACACAAAAAAATCTACGCGTTCTTTTTAAAGTGAAGTCATGTACGAAAACGCGGATCACCTCATTTGGCGGCCCATTCAGCATTTGACTCATGCGACAATTGATTTCAAACAAAGCCATGCGCTCCATATGAATAATTTGAATAAAACGCGCGCGCCAAGGCCACGCTTAAAAACGAGAGTATCGTACGTAACACACGCAGCACACAAAAAAGACTCTTTTGCGCGATTAAACACGAACAATACGCGGAGCTAAACGTGCGAAATTATTACGATATTAAATCGAACACGGGCGAATGAATACATCACGCGTGATAATGACGTGACGTCTGATGTGATGTTCTATAAATGGAAATGTAGTATTAATGCAGTTGCCGATAAAGAATAAAGTGATGTCCGAATAGTTAAAGTATGCAAAAGACTTGGTGATCTGTGAGTAATGCGCGTTTGTATTGTATTTATGCGGTGCAGTGGAATGGTCACCGACATCTGTGCGATGAAAAGTATACAATAGCACAAAAAAGTGCAACCAGCTATTCAAATTTCACTTTAGTTTAGTACAGCTAGCGCCATCTAGTAGCGCAGTCCTAAAATTACCTGCTACTGAATAAATTTACAGATTTCTACTTGTTTTCAACTGAATTTCACTCATAGATGGCGTAAAATCCACTAAAAGTTCAAAATGTTATGAAAATTAAAATAACAAACAAAAAATAAATATTTTTAACCATTACCTATGAAAATATACAATCTGCGCTATCATATATCAATATTTACATAATAAATACAAATATGCGAGATTTATTATTATTATTGTTAATCGCGTTCCAGTTTGCCGTTAAGCGCACGTTACACGATCAATAAAATTAACAAAACCGACCGAACCGAATTAACGGTAAATATTGACTCAAGCCTAATGATGGTTTCGTTTCGGACGGGTGGGCACTATACGCGCCGGATGGTAATAACACGTATTGCTAAACGCAAACGTCGTTAGAACGGACATGTATGTGATGGCCTTCCTGCCTTCCACCTATCTCGCACTGCGAATGCGTGTGTGTGATTAATTAATTAGTTGATGGGTTTGTCTCTAATATTTGCTAATACAAATACAAATACGTAATTGCAAGCGCAGTAGTGTTAAAATTGGCTCCTCCACCAACGCCATTCATCTTCATCATTGATGAGGAATGCATAATGAATTAGCGCTGGAATGCGCCCCAGATGAATGAAAAATGCCGGAAAGCGTTAAACTGCTTGAGAATAAAAACAATGCAGGGAAGCAGAGAGAAAGAGATGCGACGATCGACGCACCACCCGCTCTCCGCCTGTCTCTCTAGACTCTGTTTGCATTCCCGGTCGAAACTCGTTGGTTCCCGTTGCACCGCAAACTTTTCTACGTACCGTCCTCTCCCTGTTGAATGAAGGTCGTAATAGGAGAGCGACACTTTGCACGAGGGTTGCGGAGCAGTGTTTAACCCCCCTGGCTTCCTGCACTTCCTGCCATTTTATCGCCCGCGCGCCCTTCAAGATCCACCCACGTAACAATTTTAATTTATATGACGCATCACAAAAGCTAATTACGTGCCGATAACAACAATAAACCGCAAAATGTGGAGAAACGCAAGAGAATGCGGTTGGCGAGTTTTATGAATCAATTAGACATCAATAACCTTCGGTTTATTTATAAGTGTTCCGACGATTAAGGACCGTAAACACTGCGCGATTGCTCAACGCAGCCGCATTCCCGTGTTGTGTGGTGTGGTGTAATGAATGAATAAATTTAGAATTTAGATGCCACAACAATAAATCTGTCATCAATGGATGTAAAAATATTCATTTACGTGGAATATTAACACGAAAGTAAATTTTTATGTTTTTGTTTTAATTTTCAAATTTTCCCGGGGTGAAAATCACATCACTACTTAATTCAAAATAAATAACCTTAAGACGACGTAAAAAGCGCTGTGCATATCATTTCCACTCCGCAGCGTAATTAATATTAACACCCTTATTTGCTTCGGCTGCATAACGCCGGACGAGGGTTGGAGATGAGTGTGGGTGTTGGTGGTGGTTTAAAGCTTACTCACTTTGCGCTCGACTGCGCACGGCAGGTCAATTCCGAGAAACTCGGAGCAAAACAAATTTTTCACTGCGTGAAAATAAAATTATAAAAACGTGTTGGATTGAACGTGGATAAATTGGACTGCAGCAAGCAGACAATTGTCAATAGCAAATTGTAAATTGTAAAATGAACATGGAGCGTTGGACGAAAATATTTAATTCGGCGAATTTAATTAAATTGCATTTCGCACCCCTTCACTGTTTCGCGCGACATTTTAATTTTAATTTAATATTTAATCAAAAATAATTTAATTTGAAATTTTGTGTATTTGAGAGTGTTGTGTGTGTAATTTGTAGTTAAATTGCTTCTATCACTATAATCGCCTTCACTTTAGTTTAATGAAACGTTTATCGGATAACTCAATTAAGCGCTAGTTAAAGCGAATTGCGCATTGTTTGATGATTGATTTTAGTCTACGAAATAAATTTTGGTTCGCGATTAAGATATTTTGTCAAGTCACCAAAGCCAAGACACACATGTTCGATTTCAACTATTTACCAACTTTCCGCCTACGATGTCTCTTCTTGCGTTTTCCCTCGGAGGTGCGCGACGCAGGAAAAGCCCTAAATCGAAGGGGAAGTAAGGAAAACAGACAAGTGAGCTTGCATTTTCGGGCGCCGAGGGGGATGAATTTTGTTTTCGTATTTTCATACTTTCATATCCTCTACACGGATATAGTTTTTATTGATGTTTACACACAGGTTGCGTGCGCTTTTACATTTTCCTGCCACTGCTGACATTTCGCATTCAACATAATAAGAGATGACTCAGAAGATGAAAATTTCAACACAAAAAAAAACTAACATATTCCATTTGAATGTAGAATTTACGAAAACTTCAAATGTACAAACAAAAAAATCTAAACAAAAAAGTGTTTCAGGAGAAAAGAAAATAGCGCAAACAGTAAGTCCAGAGGAAAGAACAGTTAGTGTGAAACGTGCTCGGGGATTTACGCGTTTCGGACTCGTTTAGCCCCGCCGACTTAGACGTAAAGCTCCCGGGAGTTGAAATTGTTTTCGTCTTGTTTATTCACCACAAAAAGTCAAATGCACATCAACCAAACTAAACTTATGCAAGAAATTTCATTTCCAGTACCAAAAATAATAAAATTTATCATTTTGAAGTAAATTTAAAGTCTTGATGACATATAATCCTTTCAAATATCAAATTATTCAATAAAATAAAACGAAAAAAAAAACATAAATCAACTTTGCCATCGTTTATCATCGGTGCACTTGAGCAATATAGGGTTGCTTGCGCGCCGGATTACGCAACGTGTTGCAGATGGAGATGACAAATGACTTTCTGCTACTCTCCTCCTTCGGGAAGAGTAAATTCAAGTAAATTTCAGATAGGATAAGCCGGCACGCACGGAGACTACCCGGGATCTCTGTCTGCATTTGCAAAATCAACGTCGACATAATGCAATAATAGCGCAGCATTCAAACTTGAGTTCATTTCATTCCCAGTTAATGATCACGATATTAAATTTTCTCCTCATGCAACGCACAACACAACAGTTACTTTCTATTAAATTCTTCATCATTTTAATGGTGCAGAAAATACATTCGTCATCCTTACTAATATGGTGATGTTGTGGTAAATGCACCTGGGCGTGCATCGAGGATTACAAATTCAATTTGCACAATTAGAAGCGGAGAGGCCTAGATGCTTGGGTTTCTTTGTAAACACATCAATCACGAAAACACGACCGATAATGCGCAGTTATTTGTGATTCACAGCGCCACAAAAATAGATGTAAAGCGTCTAGTTTTAACACCCACGTGAATTCATTGAAGATTTTAATTCAGATGACACACAAAATGTGTGTGGAAATTGTATAACAGTTTATTGTTGTTTTATGCATGTCTCGTGAAATACAAGACATCCAAACAATGCAAGGTCTTCAAAATTGAAACACATGTTTCTTTCCACATTCACAAGGTTGAATGAGCGTAATTCATGTTCAGTTTTGATTCGGAAAGTTCAATAAACGCGCGTAGATGAAGATAAAATCGAAAGATGAAGAAAAAAATACCGTTTCACTGACGAATTTTCCACTTAGTTGAGTGTACAAACAACTTACTTAACTCTCCACACTCCGACGAGTTATAAGCACTCACCTGGAACAAAAAATAAAATACAATCAAGACATTGAATGAATAATAATAATAGAAATATTAAACGTTACAAATAAAGTTGTCGTTTATAATTTATATTTATTCATCTACTATTGTTTCTATGGTTTCTCATATTAAGAAAACAAACAAAGAAATGAAGACCTATCACAAGAATTAATCTCTTATTCCTTTCTCCGGTATTTTAGTGTTTCTAGACAAGAATTTCCATTTCCACTAAACCAGTGAGGCTGCGGTCACTGGAATGTAAATTTAATTGGTGCGCTGACAAACACTGCAAATAGATTCGCACTCGCGCCCATCGTAGATCATATTTATGGCTAATCGCATTCGCTGGAAGTGCCAGAGATGCCAACATGAACCCACGGCGAATATACAGTTCGCCGGCATACCTAAGCGAGCCAAATGTGACATGAACACAGCTCGACATTGAAACTCAACTTAAAATGTTTCTAATACTCGTATGTGTGGTGGTGAACTTGCTGCGCATTGAGCGTTGAAAACGTTGAAATATTCTCATGCGTCGAAAGTTGGAAGCATGCGATTTACATCTATTACACTATTACTATTACAACTACATACCGTTGCTTCGAGTTGCGAGTGCGGAGAGAAGTCTAATGTTAATGTGTAATAATGACACTTGTAATGACGATTCCAGCAGTCGCTACAGTTGGTGAGTTCGAGAGAAGTACTTAAGTACTATGTTGTGCTAGTGCTACTTAAAATGGCAATATTTAAATATTATCTGTTTCTTTTTGTGCGAGTTGCGATGAGTGCGAGTAATGTTGAGTTATATAACGTGCACATGTGGAGTAATTTGTAATTTCGCTTTCGTTTTGCAACAAAGCGGTAATTTCATGTGGTGCAATCGGAAATTGTGCGGCAATTAGAGTAATCTATCTGTAGTTATATTGAGACATGTTTATTTTGGCCTGGATAGCAAAAATATAAATCATTTTTATTGGTATTTGTGTGTTGGAAATATAAATACAATCACAAAAACGCGGATTGACATCTGATATTTTCACGCTGTTTAAAATTCACACGTTTTACGAATTATTTTATGGAAAAAAACTTGGTTTTTATGCATTTTTGAACAAGTTATGCAACTTTTTAACTACTAAAATTATAAACAACGTTTTTGCTAGGAGATGTTACATCGAAGAACAAAAAAATAACCAAATATTGAGATTTTACGCAGATTGACATCTGTCTAATCATTTGTAAGCAGATTATAAACTCAATAACTTTAGTAAAAACGTTGTTAAATATTTCCTGAAGACTAAATATGAATTCGCGCCGCGATATTGTATTCACCAGTGTTTTGTTTAAATGATTTTGTAGTAACTGCTTGTGCACCCCAAAAATACGCAGAAAATTTAATTTAACAATATTTCAAATGTTACCATAAATGTTACCATTTCATGTCTTTAAAAAATATTCTAGCCCATAATTCGCTAAAATTAAAATATTTTTTCGATCGTCACATAGAAGAAATTAATACTTAACCAAGCAAATTATACACATTTAGTTAAAATAAACTAAAAATAACCTAAAAATCAAATTAAAGTTACTCATCCGTCTACAAAACCGATCAAAGCTCTTGAACGAGCTCATAAAGCTGCACCAAAGCCTCTCGACTGTTACAAACTATGAATGTAGTCGAATCGGGTCAGAAGGGATATGGCCATCGCGACTCAGTGAACCGAATTCGTCTGCAGGATGTGAATACGAATAGATTACCTGATTGCGAGTTCGCGCATCCGATGGCACGAAACAAAACACACACACACACAAACTACAATCACTCCACATTGTGCTAGCTTTGTGATAGCTGCCCATTAAGCACAAAAGCATCAAAGCATAGTAAATACAGCAAACGAAAATATTTGATTCTAATCACACAATCACACAAATGTGAGTCCATTAGTACGTATACGAATATACCCGAAACAAAACAACTCGAATTAAA
This sequence comes from Dalotia coriaria, assembly GCF_025399875.1. NCBI lineage: Eukaryota > Metazoa > Arthropoda > Insecta > Coleoptera > Staphylinidae > Dalotia > Dalotia coriaria. The sequence continues at coordinate 28,845 of NW_027045446.1, forward strand.
GTGATATCGAAACGCAATTTGATACAAACTTTTGATCATTAGTTTCACGTGGATGTAAGGTTTTGTTCTTCACTTCAACGCCGGTCGACTACCGTTAGATGGAATAAGGTCACGTGGATGGAGTGCAACGGTAATGATTGCGCTTGCGCTTGCAATGCAACGATTTCTACTGCCATTCGACGAAATAAACTATCATTTAAACAATTGCCGCAACGCGAATAGTGGCGGTAATGATTGCGCTTGCGCTATGCAAACGATTTTACCCATTCGACGAAATAAACTATCATTTAAAACAATTCTATATTCTTATATTCAATTCTATTCTTATCAACTGAAAGGGTCTGAAAGCTTGTAACGCTGTCTGCAGCCAGACGACGTTTATGATTTCATGAAACATGAATGCAAAAAGGAAATTATGCGCGCTGAGAGACAGGACGCGTGCTGAAAGGGCTGCGCATCACTACCGGAAGCAACGTCGATAAACTCAAAACCCACAAGCACAAAATCTCGACATTGACTCATCAATGTGTTTCAAAGCATTAAAAATAAAAATAGACGGAAATATGCGCCCAACTTCCGATTTAGTTGTAGAAAAAAAGAAAGTAATAAAATAAATACGTTGTTACTAAGTAGTTGGAATACCATTCGTGTTTCATGGGTTATTTCCTATTTTCCAACTTGCACATTGTGCAATACATTTTTTCCTATTCAAACATCGCATAACGAAGACAAACTGTGCGCGCGCGGTGAATATAGCAAATAATTCCGCGGATGGGGAATGCGCACACACTATAAATAAAAATTACGCCCATTATTTTGCGCAACACATGCCGCAATATCGCCGTATGTGATAAAAAACGCAGCGCATCTATTTCATCAAAAGCAAAATGTTGGCAAAACAAACAAAACAAACAAAATAGGAAGCAGGAGGATGAAAGGACGGAAATATAAGCAAACAAAAATATATTCATTATTATCAATCGATTGTATACAATCACACAGAGAGAACAAACAAAGTTCAACTATTACGGATATTCAGTGTGTAGTTCAACTGGAGCGGGTGTGATTGACAGTGAACTTAATTAAAGTTGGTATACTGCTTGAAATGTAGAAACTGAAATTAACTTCAGTTACAACTGGCTAATTACGCGTGTGCATGAGCGCAGTCATCCAATTTCCATTGTTGATTGACAACAGTATCAAAACTGAGGTGAGGAAAAAGCCGAGAAATTGCACGGAAAAGAGTATTTTCGAAGCCAGTGGCACACAAGTTGCAATATTGGCGACGAGTTATTGTAAGTGGATTTTCTACATGAGTGCAGAATTCAAGAAAAATGATTGTAAAAGAAAATAAGTATAGGAAAACCTAGAAAAATATTTATTTTTAAATAAAATTAATTTTTGTGATTTTCTTTAAAAAAAAAATTTGCTACTTGCAGCTGTAAAGAGCAGGTTTTTTCAGAGTTTTGAGGCATAGAAAGTAGTATCTACTTTAAACACGGACAGCCAAGGTCGTGACTAAAGTACTTATCTAAAAAAAAACTATAAAAAATAAAAATTTATTTTGAAACAAAATTTAATTTCGATGTTTTTCTGCCGTAAAAAATTATTTAAGAATAACTAAATAGTATATTAAGTGTCAAGTGCGCTAAATGACACTTTAGTCACGGCCGTGACTAAATTAACACTTTTCCTCTCTCAAAATCGTGAAAAAAGTTTAGAAAAACATATTTTACTCCTCATATGAAACCGAATTCTTGTTTGCTGTATGTTAGCACGTTTCTGGTATCGACTTTAATGCTCTTTATGCGATGCTTAGGCACTAGCGGTGTAATAGCACTACTTGAACAGTTGCAGTTGCCACCGGTACGATAAAACTTCCTCAATTCACACTAACAACATTTCAAGTTTCAACGCCTCGCAACTTATTCAATCATTCTCGACACATACACCGTATCCACACCATCCGCTATTAAATACACCAAATATGCATGCATATATATTATGCAGAGCAAGTAAGCGTGCAATTGAAAAGTTTTTCGACATTTAATACATAGCGCACATCGGTTTTAATGATCACCACAAAGCATAAGGCATCTATCTACGCGTACATCTCTACATGATTATCCGCTCCATTCATTTCTATTTAAATCGAGAGCTCGGCTGAAAATCGAAGCGATTTACTGATGCGCAACGCAAAGAGCAAACTCGATGGATGTTCCGGCGATGCGCTATTTCTGTGCATGCACATCAATCGCGCACGGCGCATAAGTTGTTCGAATCGTGCGGCCGCAAATGTCGGAAAACTAACGGATGCACCTCACAGACTTTACACGAGATGAATAAAATTTTGAAATTTCACAAAAAACGCGATAAAATTTGATATTCGCAAAAAATTAGAAATTCTTTTCTCCCTTGAAAGTTTGCTGCAATTAATATGCGTGAGCAGGCTTATTGAATCATAAAATATTGAAATATTGAAAGTAAACACCGAAAAGCACTTAGGAAAATGTAATCGCGTTTATTTCTCCAGCGCAAGATTTTTAATGAAATAAAAAATCTGCATATACACACAATAACGCTAATAAACAATGAAAAAATTCATGTGGAGCAATAAAAAAGAAAAATTTGAGAACGTTGAAATAATTTCGTACATGTACGCATATTAAGTTAAACTAAGTATATAAATAGCCGTATTATTCTCGAAATGTACGTAATTTAGTTCACTCGTAGTACTCAAAGGAAATAATTTAGTCCGGCCGAGGAAAATCGGATATGAGCTCATATTAGATTACAGGTCCTTTGCGGTTAGCTTATTGTGGGCAAAGACGACCTTGATATATTTATTAGATTACGAATGAACGAATATGCCCTCAGTTTGCGCATTGTGTCCGCGCAAAAACACGCTAATTGAGTTAAATCCGCCCTAATTGGGCTTAATTGAAGTGCACACTCACCCGGCAACGTGGCAATCAATTCGGATATTAATTAAACAAAACGAAAACAAAATTGAAATGAATACGGATATTTTTCAGGCCGCGGAGCGGCGTTTATGAAATTCAAGCACGTAATGAATCAATAATTCAACCGCATGCGTCGCATTTATATTTTATATGATCGGAAACAATGGCTTATAAATAATAACGTGATGATATTAAAATTCAAATATATGAAGAGCAACAAAAAAAATATGTAAAATGTTTAATATTACGTCATATTATTTAAAAAATAATATTTGTGTGGGATTTGGACTTGAACCAGTTATGGTCAATAACTCATAAACTAAACCTGCAAAATGAATTATTATAAATTCAAGGTGTTATATTTTACACCTGTGTAAGAAACACTCGCCGGAAATTGATTAAACGCAAGAAAAACATGCAAATGACGGCAGTTAAAAGCCCGCCAGATTTATCTCGAATAAAACGTAACGCGTTAATGGGAAACGCGATGAAATTAGATTTAAATCGCAAATTTCTTCCGCTCCTAAAGAGCAACAGCTTGCAGCAGGAAGAGAATTTCACATTCTAATTAATGCGCCGAGTGTAAATGTGTCTAATCATTTGATAATTAATTAAAACAAGAAAAGAAAATAAATACGCGACACTTTCGATAAAAACACGCGGGGATCACAGGTCACAGATTGTAAATAACATAAAATAAAATATGTGAAATGTTAAATTATCTGCATACATTTCATCTCGGCTTTCACGCCACGCATAAAATGACATAAAAAAATCAACATCTCGCCAATTCTTGAATGCTGACGACCTACATTCAAGAATTCAAATTAAATTCCGATCTATAAATAAATCTATTAATATATATCTAAAAATATTCATTTTAGTAAATAAAATTTATGATTTATCAACTAGAAGATCTAAAACTGGAACTAGACAAAAGATAAATGTTGAGTTTCATTTCATTCGGCTTCATATCCGAGCATAATTTACCAGAAACTCATTTCGCATGCATGGGACGCGTCGGCGAAATATATTCCAGAGACTGGACGAGTCTTTACCTTACTACATCTTTTCATCTCTATTTCACTTCCGTATGCCAGATGACAGCCTTTTTCCGGAGTGGAAAAGGAAGCGCAACGCAATAAACTCGAATAAAAATGCGACGCCTTCAATATGCAATGATGCCGATCGATGAATGCGATTGCATTATTCGCAGACGTTCAAATATTCACGCAGCGTGCTTCGTCGACTGCGCAATATTAAAACGTCTCCGATGAACGGAATTAACAAATTCCAATTTCGGTGATAATTTCCGTTAACGGGCCGGACATTGGGCAATCGAAAATCGACTAATTTTAATCATCAAATGACGGCGCACCTATTTTTTCACTCATTCGAGTGGCAGTGGTTCTACCCTCGCGCACATGTTGACAGGATATTGACGTATTAACAAAACTAAACCTACCGTTACCCAGAATATGTTTTCAGTTGAAAAAATGTGAAAAACTCACCTGCAACACACAAAAAAATAACAAAATTTAGTGGAACGTCTTTTATTCACGTACGTATGGCTGCAAGTAGCATCGTTATGTTTTACGGCTGAACTTGAAAGACGACGTGGGACATACACCGCACACACATGTGCGAAAAACGAAAACGTAAACGACAATGGCGGTCATCAAGTTTGCAATTTTTTCGCTCGCAATATAGTACCGTATAGTTCACTTTAGTGCAGCCATTCGAAAACGTTACGATCTTGCCGACTTTACACCCAAGACATTAACTCCCAACGACGAGTAGTAGGTACTCGATCGCGAAAGAAATTGCAGCGCGATAAAGAATAATCAAATTTCACTGCGTGCGTCGATAAATGCGCGCTCGCGTTTTATTGCAAATGAAGCAAACGAGCCGGAAAACTACGCGGAATGATTGCATCATTATGGACATTTTCGCATTCATCATCAAAATAAACTTGACATTGCTTTGAGTTTAAATTTAATTCAATTCAAATTATGCACTTTTCACTTTGGCATCGACTCAAAACATCATCTTTTCATGATGATCATTTTGTTATGTATTTTGTCCGGGTGCCAAGACAACATTTTCGAAATAATTTCCAAAAACAAGTTTATATACCGCTTTTGTTCAAAAGAGCATTAACAGATAGTTACGATTAGCGCTTGAATTAAAATTAAATTGTTTTGATAATTATCATACAATCGGCAATTGTTAAACGCGCTAAAACGCTAAATTGTTTCATTGCGCGATGGAATTAAAGCTAGAAAGCGTCGAATGAGTATAAATACAATGCGCGTACGATTTTAATTAGGTTTACGAGCTTCGAACACACGATTTCGCCAAAAACGAACAATGTATGCGTTTAGTAAACATAGAATTACAAGTGCAGTATGAGTATGTGTACGAGCGCGCGCCAAAGGGGTCAATCTCCGTTGGCTTGGTATTTCGTAATGTTTAAAATAGTTTCGAGCGCGAAACGTCAGCCAGCGAACTTGTTTGTCGATGTGAAAAATGTGCCACTTAATCGGCATGTGACGAGTTTGTTAATTTTAGTCTCAACTCGGAAATGTAATCAACATCACTTGAACAAATACTGCAGCAATAGCAACATGTGCACACAGCACCAGTACTCAACTATGTAAATTTGGAATTTAACGACATACTCTGTATAACGGCAAAATGTATAAAATTTGATGGGTTTATATTAACTTCTATGGGGTAACAAAAAAAATATTTTCATTTCTAGCAAATTATGAGCTAGAATATTTTTTTAAAAACATGATGTTGATGGTAATATTTGAAATATTGTTGTAATTATGATCCCAACATCTCAAATTGCAATGCAAACTTTTATAACTTAAGCACGATTTTTTCTGCGTATTTGTTAAAAGTTACAAACAAAATCATTTAAACAAAACACAAGTGAATACAACTGAGCTGACGCGGAATTCATATTTAGACTTCAGGAAATATTTAGCGGCATTTTTACAAGAGTAATTGAGTTTATAATCAGCTTACAAATAATTGACAGATGTCTATCCGCGTAAATCACAATATTTGGATACAGGATTTAACGATATACTCTGTATAACGATGAAATGGGTATAATTTAATCTATATATATATATATAAATGAATTGTTGTTCGTTAGTCTCGCTAAAACCTCTCGAGAACGGCAGAACGGATTTATCTTATCTTGGTCTTGAATTATTCGTGGAGGTCTAGGAAGGTTTAACAGGTGAGAAAAATTCGAATAATTGCTGGAAAATCCTCAAAACAGCTCTTTCTATTGAATAAAATTTGACATTGAGATTCAATCATATTATAGTTAAATAGTTGAATTCGAGATGGCGCTGAAGCGCATTATTGACAAAATTTTATATAATTACTTTTAAATTAAAATTGCTAATCTTATTGATAGAATTGACTCTTACTACGAGTATGTCTAGAACAAGAGAGTAAAAACGAATTACATTTTATTAAACACGCCGGATCGAAGTCAAAATAGTTCTGTATATAATTAATTTCTTTAAAATAAAATTGCGAATGATATTGATAGAATTGATACATACCATGTCTAGGAACAAGAGAATAAAAACGAATTACATTTTTATTAAACACTGCCGGAACGAAGTCGCGGGCAAAAGCTAAGTTGGAGTATTAATTTCTTCTGTGAGACAACGAAAATATTTTCATTTCAAGCGAATTTGTTTATTTACCGGCATTTTTACTAGAGCAATTGATTATATACCTAACTTACAAAATGATTAGACAGATGTCAATCCACGTAAATCCAAGATTTGTTAATTTTTGTTGCTCAACGATAAAAACTGACAATTTTATGATTTTATATATATCATAAACAATTTACATTTAGTTACTTAGAGGCATGCAAGAGTGGAACCGACACCAACATGTGCGATTATAATGGCAGATACGGTTACACACCGCCTGCATCCCTGCAGGGTGGGCAATAAAAGCAGGTAGCCATCGTGCAGACAACAGAGCGTACGTAGCACGTTTCGTCGCAATCAATGTTTGTTTCCTTTGGATTTCTCCGAAACGCACTCACAGCCCAACACAATCCCATCCAACTATACGGCTTTTGTCACCGGCACCTTATCGATCTACACACTACACATTCTGCCTTGGACTTGAATTTCGACGAATATTTTAAGGGCGCTATGTAATTTAACTAATCCAAAAACAGGGTTAGAAATCGCGATAATCCAAGAAATAAATAAATAAATAAATAAAATTTATGACTTTGTGAATACAAATTGATTCAAAGCGATTCAAAGAACGAAGTGAATGGAAAGTTGTCTTCTGGTCAGATGGCACACTTCGCGGAACACGCCGCCGATAGAAAGACCACCGAAAAGAGAAAAGTCATCAACATTCGCAACCTCACACCATATCTACACATATACAGGTAGTACAGGTATAGGAGATTCCCACCTCACCGCATGCGGTGTAACATTGAACTTGAAATGACCAACATACGAAACAAGTGCACCGCACATAATTTATTCAACATTTTCTGATTACCTTCAATGCACACGACGTGATCGCGTATCTGTTGTGCAACTAATCCGTCCGGAATGAGTTCGATCAGGTCGTAGATCGCGTAGATCGAAGGATGCACACTCTCGAAGCGCTGGATCTCTTGCCGAATCGCCAGCGAATTGTTCAGATAGGGTTGCAAGTGCACCGCCCGCGAATTCATCGTCAAAATGTGTGAATATCCACCACGAATAGATCCCAAAAGAAACAATCACTGCACTGTTCACTCACTCATACACACATTGTAGGTTCAGGTGTAACTGATGCGACTGCAACCTGTGTAGGTGTAAGATGCGTATGTGCACTAACGACACTTTTGTTTAGCAACAAGTACGCTGCGCGAATGCATTGTGCTGATGTATCGACGCGAAAAATTTGCCTGCGCAATTTGTGATGGAGAAAGACGTGTTGTGTTTTCGCACTGGACGCAGCAATCACAAGCGCACTGAGTGTAGAAACGCGAGAGGAGTCGATGGCGAGGAAAACACACGACGCGGTCGCAGCGAGCGAATAATAAACATTAACGCCGGAGAGGTTAGGTATACGGCCAGCCACGGCCAAACACACTCCCACTATGTGCTATGTTCGATGAATGCCATCAATTCCTGCGAAATGCGCAGAGAAGCGAGCGGAAAGTAGCAGAACTACAGAGTATACTTATTTAGCTGTGATGCGAACCACAACTTTATGTTATTTGGTGAAAAATTAGTCAAAAATTTAATAAAACTAAATAAAATCTTGTTTTAATTTTAGATTTTGTAATAAAATGTGTTAAAATGTTATTATTGGCTTGAAAATGAGTTAAAAATTAAATATTTTAAAAATAGTTCAATAATTCACCGCTAGAAGTCACTACATGATTAAAAATTTAAATTTTTAAGCAAATTTACAGTTTTTATATAAATTTATCATCAAAAAACAAGAATTTAAATCAAAATCAATAAAATAATTATATTTTTAAACATTTCTTAATTTAATTTAATAATAAAATGATAAAAAACATAATTATTTCATTTATTATGACCTAAAATAAACTATTTTTAAAATTACTTCAGTTTTTCACCGTCAGATGTCACTATAACCTTCAAAATTCAAACTTTTTAGGCAACTAGACCACAATTTCACGATCGATCCAATTCTCACGTGTATAACAATTCGGATCGATATCAATCATGCATAAAAAATCACACATATCCAACCCAACACCAAAGCAAGTAAAACTAAAAAACCCGACGTGTTTTATTTATCACGGTCGGTGGAATCCTTGACCTTCGTGGTGCGCGACCAAATTGAACACGAAATATATACAACCACGATACAGTTGGATGAGAAAATATTCCAAATCCAATAAATACTAAATACAACTGAATAAAGTCGATGAAAAACTTAACAGTGATGATTTCATCTAATCATACTGTGGATTGTTTATGAGACAGGTTTACTGAGTCATAACCACACGACACATTCGAAGATATACCTGCGTTAATACATTAATACAGCTTCCTTGTTTTTGTAAACAGTAAGAATCGCGAATATCGTGGATATTGTGAGTATTGTGAGTGTGAACAGTTATATTCTTGTTCCGCGGCAGTCATTTGTTAGTCATCTGCCTGTTCACAACTTGTCGAGTGCAAAAACTACCTCTTTTGTTTATAGTACGGCGTGGACGGCGAGATTCAGTAGCGTTTTTAGCGAGCGCGCGTTAAGTCGTGTGTGAATCGGATACTTTTCGTGTCGAGATCCGGTTTTTGTTTGCACAAATCACAGGTATGCTAAATCAAACATCGTAAAATATTATATTTATGTGTGACTTTCATATCACATTTCTTTTTAGCAACTTTCAGTTGAATTATTGGTTAAAAATTGTTTTAAATTTAACTCGTGATGATTATAAAGTAGTAATATAAAGTCATGAAATTATAATTGAGACAATTTTGCAAGTGGATTGTTGTCATTAAAATAATTTGTTTGGTGATTTAATACGAAACTTCCGTTTAAAATGTTTCGTATTAAATGTAATTTTATATTGATGAGTTTTTTACTGATGGTGATAATGTTGATAACGATGACATTATCAGCTGATCCAGAATTGGAAGAGGAAGAAATTCGTGCGATCGATTTTCTAAGGTATATGGACGCCGAGGTCAAAGAGTTACGAAAGAAAAGTTTACTTGCCACGTTTAACTATGACACGAATATGACGAAAATCAATCGTAAAGCTATGGTAAGAAACAAATAAACTAAAAATTAAAATACATAATACAATTTTTTTTAAATTTAGTATACTGCCATAACAGAAGGAATGAAACGCACGAAAGAATTGTGGAACGAAACGAAAAGTTTCAATTGGAGGACATATAAGGACGCGGATGTCAAGCGTCAGTTTTGGTTACGTTCTAACCTAGGAATTGAAGCACTTCCGGAGAGCCAATACAAAAAATTGATGAAACTCACGCAAGAATTGAGAGATATTCTTAATAATACGAAAATACCATCGTTTGAAGATCCGGTTAAAGCGGAAATAACATTAGATCCAGGTTAGTGCTTAAAATGTTTCATAGGTGGCGGTAGTTTATTGTCCCCAAGTTGTCAAACAACATAACCTTATCCAGAATTCCAAAATGCAAGTTTTTATAACTTTTTCTGCATTTTAAAGAATATTTCTTAGATTTTTCTTAAATATTTCTAGCTATTAGCATGTTTTTACTATATAAACGTTTTATATGTGGCGTTAATTTATATCTCAACTGTCAAATACTGTCAAACGATATAACCCTACTTACAAATAGAAAAAATTCTCTTTTTTTAAATTGTTTTTTTACAAAAATTTTTTCTATATATTTTTAGATATTAAGCATGTTTTGGCAACTAGCAGCAACCAAAACGAACTCCAACACACCTACAACGAATACGTGCGACTTGTCGGCGAGAAAACAAAACCCTTGTACAAAGAATCAGTGGAAATCATAAATGATAGCGCAAAATTGAATGGATTCACTGATGCTGGCGACGAATGGATATCAACTTACGAAGACTCCAAGTTTAAATTAACCGCACAAAATTTATACAAAGATATTAAAATGCTCTACGCTCTATTACACTCTTACGTAAGATATAAGCTACGCGTGAAATACGGCGAAGTTGTGAGTAAAAATGGACCGATTCCTATTCATCTTACTGGTGGATTACATGGAGATTCTTTTGAACATCTATATCAATTAGTTAAACCATTTCCGGAGGTTGCAGATGTGGATTATGATCAAGAAATAATCAAACAGGTAATGGAATTAAGTATCAAATGGCTAAATGGGAGCTTTTGTCACGAGATTGATTATAGTTTAATCAATCGAGTGTTTAACAACTTTTAGCCACGTTATGCTTACGCTATTTTTTCTACTTACACTTTATATCAATGTTGAGGCAAATGCGTTGGCGCAAGGTCCACTCTATGACTAAAATCCGTGACTAAAGTACTTTAGTCACGTCTTTGGCCGTCCGTGTTTAAAGTACAACTTTTTGTGTTTCAAAACCACGAAAAAAACTGACTTTTTAAAGTTGGAAGTAGAAAAGTTATATTTTATAATTATTAAACCATTTTTTGTTGATAAATATTTCTTCTCTTGTAGAATTATGATACAGAAAAAGTATTAAAACTAGCTGAGGATTTCTACGTCTCCTTAAACATGAGTGAATTACCCGAATTATTCTGGAATCATTCAGTTTTCCAGAAACCCAAAGACGGCGAAATGTCTTGCGTAGAAAAAGCGTACGATATCGAACCAGATGATCCCAGAATAAAAACCTGCGTGAGAATTACCCGAGAAGGTTTACGACAAGCTCACAGAGATATAGGTCGCATTGAATATTTCCTACAGTTTGGAGATTTACCACAAGTATATCGCAATTGGGCTAATGAAGCATTTGGTGAGGCAGTGGGAAATTCAATTGCGCTGTCTTTCATGTCCCTGAGACATGCAAAGAGTATTAATCTGACGAGTTCGGAGTTGAGTGAAGAAGCACACATGAATAATGCATTTTATGTAAATATTTAAATATTTTATTTATTATGCTATTATGTAATAATTTGTGAGTTTTTAGATGTTGTTGCAAACATTGCCATTTATGACATTTGCGTATGCAGTGGACAGGTGGCGATGGGATGTTTTTAACGGGAATATTACAGAGGCTGATTATAATTGTAAGTGGTGGAAAATTGTTGAAGATATACAAGGATTGGAGGCTCCTACGGATCGATCAAGTAATAGTTTTGATATATCTACGGATTATAACCTGGTATCAAATGTTCCATATATTAGGTGAATATTTTTTGTTATTATATATATATTTTGGTTTTGTTTGTTTTTAAATTATGATGATTTTATTAGGTATTTTGCTGGGAAAATTCTGGAATATCAATTCTACAGAGCTATGTGCCTCAAATCCAATGAATATGTGCCGCATGTTTTTGGGAAAGAGTTGTATAAATGTGATTTTTATGGAAGTGTTACCGCTGGAAATGATTTAAAGTAAATTATATTATTTGTTGATTAATTATTTTAGGATAATATTATATATATGTATAAATTAATTTGTTTATTTTTTTAAGGGCTATGTTGCGTTTAGGTTCTTCTAAGCCGTGGGTGGAAGCTCTGCATGTTTTAACTGGTCAAAATTATTTAGATTCGAGTGCGATAATGGAATATTTTAAGCCGGTGCAGATGTGGCTGGAAGACGAGATTGAGAAACTGAATATTCCAATTGGATGGATTAAAAGTACAAAAGGTGAGACTTTTTTTATGAACTAAAATGTTTATAGATTAAATATAAGTGTTATAAAATATTTTGTTGTTTTTAGTGTGCCATCAAACAAAACAAGAGAAATCAATTGAATAGTAGTGAATCTAATTTTGTATTTGTATTTGATTAATAAACTATTCTAAACTGATATAGGGAAAGTGGAATACTCAGTTCTAGGTAGGCACTGAAGGAATCCTAGCAGTCATTTTAATTTTCCTCAATATTTAGATTTTGAAGAACTTAACTACAATAAACTAAAAGAGATAGAATTTCCCTTATCTCCTATTTAGCAGACGGTAAAAGTGACTCGTATTCAGGGCACCATAGGAAGGTAGCGGTAAAAGTGACTCTCATTCAATGGACCGTACGAGGGTAGCGGTAAAAGTGACTCGCATTCAGGGCACCGTACAAGGGTAGCGGTAGAAGTCACTCGTGTTCGAAGCACCGTACGAGGGTAGCGGTAGAAGTGACTCGCATTCAGGGTACCCTACAAGGGTAGCGGTAAAAGTGACTCCCTGTCAAGGCACCGTACAAGGGCAGTGGTAAAAGTGACTCGTATTCCGAGCACCGTACGAGAGTAGCGGTAGAAGTGACTCGCATTCAGGGCACCGTACAAGGGCAGCGGTAGATGTGACTCGTATTCGGGATACCGTACGAAGGCAGCGGTAGAAGTGACTCTCATTCAGTGCACCGTACGAGGATAAATTCGCAGATGATTTGTACGGTACCCTGAAGACGAGTCACATGTACCGGCACCCTCGTACGGTGCCCTGAACCCGAGTCACTTCCACCGTCACCAAACTTATTCGGTAGCGATTATCACGTAAACTAAAAGTGATAGAAAGGAATGGATTAAACATTATTAATCAACGGAAAATTCTCTTTCAAATTAATTTTTAATTTAAGTAACATTCAGAATCTAAGATCTAAAAAATAATTAATAAAGAAAAAAATGTCTTTTCGTCCGTATTTCGATTGCCTTTATAACTCCTCTAAATTAATTAAATAAATAACTAATTATTATCAGATAACAATTTCACAATACATCAAAACAGCTCATTGTTTACCAACTCCAGTAATCCAGTGATCGAAAACACGAAAACACTTTCATCCTTTATGTTCTTATCAGCACTGCCAACCTTGCAAGACTCGCACTCACAGCTTTCAACTTTTAATTCTACTTTGAATACTCGCACTCAATACTCTCACATATCAAGTGTTACCCAATACGACTGTAATACTGATCATTGTACTCTCCGGTTGTAAATTACAAAGTTCTCGCTAATTCAATGCCGATGCAATGCCAAATATTGTGCAAAAAACGTGAATTACATAAAAATGCAAATCCAAAAACCAAATCCGCACAGCAGACAGTAAAACAGACAGTTGTTTAGTTATAGAAAAAAAAAAACTATTTCAGTTAAATGTTGTAACAATTGCTACAGTGAGAAAGCCAATGACGAGATACTGGACATCGTGGACACGTCTGAGATCAGACCTTCAGACGCCGTGCAAAACACTGGTGATATAACAACAATTTATAACAAAACAATACAGCATAACTCATGTGCTTTTGAATAGAAAGAGTTAGTTATTTTTTATTTGTCTTCAGCCGACTGCATAGCTCCAAAACTTCCACGCCTGGCAAAAGAGACCCTCTCCGCCTCCTCCCACAACACGCTCGTAAACCGATTTACACAGGTTCCCACGTACGAGCGTAACCACCACCACTACTCACCTGCTCATACACACATCAGCAATTACCAAACACAACAAGCATAAACATACATCCACCCATTTTTCAGCCGCTGATTTATCATATTATATGCACCTTGCACATTCAACCGATCAGTGTATGTTCGTCGCTTCATCAACCAACATACGCCAATCCTTAAAAAATTAACTTAAACCCGCAATTTTTTTAAATATTTTTAAAATCGCTGACATAAGCCATTCGCGCTCAAATCCATCGTGTTCGTGTTATTCCTACAATAATCCTTAGTGTCGCATCAGAAAGCGCAATTAGATTTCGATCAGAACAATCGCGTGCAATTTCTAACGCCGGAAATACCGGTAATATCATAATAATAACCCATAGAAGACACAAATAATCCGAGGTTATTTGCTTTATGACCAAGCGATAGTTGCCGATCAGGATACGCCACGATCGAAACACAAATTTCGATCGGAATTTAAACTTAACGAACGTCAGGATCAACCGCATATGATCAAAATCCTCAACGTGTGAATGATCCAATTTTTCGCCAGGAAGATCCACGATATAATGAATTTACCGTGGTGATAGCCGACAGTGTACAAACTCTAGACCTGCAATCATCGCAACAATGCGAGTAAATGTGGCAGCGCAGTGGAACTTTCGAGACGAATGTCCAATCCAAGTCACACAACTTGAAGCGGTAGTAAAGGGACAGTAGAGACAGTTGAGTATGATTGAATCATGTAAAAACAACACAAAACGATTGTTTATAAAGTGCATAATGCATAGAATTTCAAGTCTCACGTGAATTACATTGTCTTGCTGCGGCGTAGTGTAATGAATTCCACGTTTTCATCTGAAGCACCGCCATTTCACGTTTTCCCCTTTTTATAGTAAACTTCGCTTTCAATTTACAGCGAGGATTTATATGTTCCGGACTATTCATCCGTCAATTGGAATTTAATTCTTCTAGAATTGTGTTTTAGTGTTTAGTATTTATCTCAGCTGTCAGAGTATGTATATGTATTGTTATTAATGAATTCACTGTAGCGTGTAAATCTTTCTTCATCATCAATGCTGTTAATTGGATCGATGATGATCGTAATTATTTATAAGCGGTAATCAGCTAGTACCTGGTTATTGGAATATATTGACTTAATAATCATTGAGCATTAATAATTACATGAATTATTAGATTTTGTATCTTGTAGATCAATTTTATGAGTAATTTTAGTATTATTCACACCTATGATTAAATATTCTTCAATCAACAAGGTTATTTGGTAAAATCGAGAGTAAAATGGAAAATGTATTGTTACTTAATAACAGTATAAATTTGCAATAAAATTATTAAATGTATCATTTAGAGTGATTTAATGACTAATTTTGCATGATTCACACTAAAATGAGATATTCCAACAGTAATCATCTTGTTAGTTAATAAAATCAACAGTAAATTAGCCAAAAACATAAAAATTAAACATTTTTAAGTCAAAAATATGATCTGAATGTTAAAAAATCTGTTGTTATTTAATAACAATATAAAATTGCAATAAAAATTAATAAAAACATGTTTTAGAGCAATTTAGTGACTAATTTTTGCATTATTCACACTGTAATTAAATATTCTACAATGACCAACTTGCTGGTTAGTAAAATAGTCAGTAAAATAGCCAAAGCACGAAAATTATACATTTTCAGGTCATAAATATGATCTGAATTGCAATAAATAATATAAAATGAGCAATGTAATGACTAATTTGTTCATTATTCACACTATAATTAAATATTCCCCCAACAACTTACTGACCAATAAACTGGACAGTAAACTTGACAGTAACACTAAACCAAAACATTTTTACACCGAAATTAATGCCCTGCAGCCCAAAACCATATTGTTACCTCTAAAAAAACTCATTAATAACAATATAAAATTGCAATAAACAATAAACATTGTTAAGACTATATATAACATCATTATTGACGGACTGTAGTTCCGCGAACTAATTTAAATAACCTACTCGTACAATAACGCGACGTGAAACAGTTTACGATTTGCAAACGATTAGCAGAATGCATCGATCATGATTTTCATGATGTAACACACTCATTGTTGTTTCGTCCTTAAAAATTTCAAGCTTTTTTCAATGCTAGTTCCTTCTGCTCTTAGTGCTACTTATATAACAGGTTATTAAGAAACAATTAGTGCGATTATTTAACTTGGGTGTGGTTTATGGAAACAAACAAAACGTAAAATATTATATTACTCAAATGTGCATCGTGTTAAAGTTTACGATGGACATTATATTATATTAGCACTTAGACTACTTAAACATCACATCAATCATTTTCTGTGATTTGTCATGATTCAACAATCTCTTCCTTGATTAAAACTTGAAAAAATGTTATTACGTGATGATAACTTAATGGCTAAATTTGTAATAACTTACATTTAACTGAAAACATGTCAAACATTCAAAGACAATGGTTTTCTGTAGGCTAGACGCGAGTGTAGACCCAAAATAACAATCAACAACAAAACGCGTGTTTAGTTATTGTTATGCAAGCGGTTTTACTGTCAATTTTTGGTTAATTGTGTGAATTCACAGACAAAAAATCGAAAGTTCACCTTGTTGAACTTGCCGGCGGGTTATGTTGACAATGAAAATGTTTTCCGCGATTAGGTTATTCAGATTATCATTAATCAAGTGTCTTAATGACTTTGGAACTCCCTTAAGTCATTTACAATTTAAGTTAAGTTAAGTTAAGTAATTTAGCCATAAAAACACTTTAAAGTTTGTTTTAAAAAAAAAACTATCAATGTTTAGCTTAACTTATCAATACTTAAGTCAAATACTTACTGGTAAGCTAGTACTGAGTGAAGTTATTGTCTTCTTCTTTTGTTTCGTTGAGTTTTAATTGTATAAACGAGAGAACTGGGCCAAGTTTGCCCCTGTTCTTTGTACTTGCTGCAATAACGCAACGCAGGTTTCATAGCTTCGTTTCAACGCGACACGCGCGCATAGAAGCGAAATGCAATGAAATGAAAAAAGTCAAATAAAAAATATATTCGCCTAGAAAGACATCTATTTCTATATGGGTTCAGGGCCTCCGGATTTCACAGGTGCGCGCTGTACAACACGCGTTTTAGTACGAGCAACAAGTACAGAGCGCTTAGTTTTAATGGTAGCAATTAACAGCCGCTGCATTTGATAACGTAAATGTAAATTCAAAATCAATTAGAGTCAAAAATTCTAATACATGACTGTATCTGTATCTACTCGATACAGGTGTACAATTTGTTTGTTTTTCGGCCCAAAATGAAAATAGAAAGTTTTTTATCATAATTTTGACCTGTAACCAGCATTTTTATTATTTTTAGTATTTGAATACAATTTAATATAATTTTTGAGTAGTTGACAATACTGAGAATGACCGTGAATATATTAATTGCAAAAAGAACTCTTTTGATTCCATAGATTTAACAAGAGTCTTAGACAATGGAAATTCTCATAAATTTGAAATTTGACTGATCACGAAGATCATTACATCAAAAAAGGCTTAAATTCAGTTATTAGACGCATGAATTTTTTATGTTTTACATGGTTAATGACATACTTTTTGCGTTGTGCTTTGCATAGGAATGTGTTAGGGTCGGTTTCAACTTCTGCGCGTGTTATCACAACGTTGCAGTTGTTATTGCAGGTCGTGGCCGATTATATGAACATGTCTATGACTAAAAAGTGTGACTGAGTGCTTAGTTTCAACATAAAAACATAATTTTTCTAAGTTACTCGACTTACTCGACTAAATTTTTGACCAAAATCGTATTTTTAGTCAAGGAACTAATTAACTCGACTAAATACTAACCAAAAATATGACTTTTAGTAAAATGGACAGTCATTATTTAATAACTAGACTGAATACTAACTAAAACATTAAATTTTAGTCAAGTGGACAGTTATAACTTACCAACTCGACTAAATTTTTGTATAAAATCGTATTTTCAGTCAAGTAGAGCTTTCATAACTTAACTATTTATTCCATGTTACTAATTAACTCGACTAAATACTAACCAAAAATATGATTTTTAATCAAATGGACAGTAATAACTTAACCACTGGACTAAACACTAACTAAAAATAAATTTTAGTCAAGTGGACAGTGATACCTTACCAACTTGACTAAATTTTTTGACTAAAATCAAATTTTCAGTCAAGTAGAGTCCCAACTTAACTAATTTTCCATGTTACTTACTAAATAACTCGACTAAATATTGTCCAAAAATGTGATTTTTAGTCAAATGGACAATTATAACTAAACAACTCAACTAAATACTAACCAAATATAATTTTTTTAGTCATAACTTAACATTACTCATATTCGTAAATGATTTGTAATATCAGGAAAAACGTGGTGTGAATTTTAAGCAAGAGAATTGCATGACTAACACACACAAGCCATGATTGTTCTCGTAATATTTTCGTAAAACCGAAATTTATGGCTGCAAATTTTGAAATTCTTTTGTGACCACTGTCCACAAACTTCACATTTATTACAACATCAAACAAAACCGCAATACTCGTAGGAAAACGTGATCGCTAAAAATTTAAATTCGTCTCATCTGTCTCACAATATCCTGATGCAATAATAAAAAATTTTCATGCGTTATACAAATGATTTAGCAGAAAACACCTAAATCACTTAAAAGTACTTGAAACCAACAAACAACTTCGCATAAGTAGGAAAAACAGAATAATTTCAAATGGAAGATATTAGATTATTACTTACGGCTGATTGACAATACGCGTAATTCGCCGTAAATGGAAATTTAATTCGCGTTTATGCTTTAATCAAATTCAAGCGCGCTTTTCATCAGTCGCATTAATTTCGCATTCCGCGACGAAGTATCTCACAATCTCACACATTATGCAAGCGTAATGCATCTCGGTGTGCGTCATCCACGTGCATAACTAATGAACCAGATGATTTTTGTTTTCTTCGACGACATAATAAACAATGTTAAGCAACGGCGGTAGCTACGCCCCTGGTGAAACCACAGCTTGCATGAAACAATATGGTACTTAACCATGCACAGGAGAGAAACATAAAATACTGGAGATGTGTGAGTTTGGTAATGAATGCATCTCGATATTCTACAGATGCATAAACCACACTTATGTGTGTTATTTGCATATTTGCTTAAGTGGCGCACCTTTTTTCTAAATAATTTGTCCTTGTATATTTTATTTTGTTTCATTTCATGTTAGATAAATTATATTTACCCAAAAAGATGTACGAGGTTTATTTTAACCAACATTTGAACATTTTAAATGCAAAAGTTTGTTTGTGACGCTTTGTAGAAAAACTACTCTGCCGATTTTGATAAATTTTGGTTTGGAGATGTATAAGACCCAGGAGAATAACATAAGCTACTTTTTGTCGTAAAAATATAACTTACAGGGTGTTTAAAATATATTTACAAAAAGATTGTAAGCCACGTTTACGCAAATTTGAATATTTCAATTTTTAGAACCAGGAGATCACTCTCAAGTAATAAAAAAATTATTAACGCAAGTAAAAGCTAATAAAACATATCCTAACGCAAAGAATATGACTTAAGTCACATCCGCATGGACTTATAATGTAAAAACAACTAGTTTCCTCGTGGTGTAACATTTTCCTGCATCGCAGCGTCTCCAATTGCAATAATAACATCAACACTAACTCCACTTTGAAATAATTAGCATAATTACTCTTTCCTTTGATTTGATTCAAATTAAATCAATAATTAATCTGCATATAATTAAAATATCGTGGATTTTCTCTGACATTGATCAATGATGTGGAAAAAATCCATGTTTTTAAGCAGGTATTTTCATACCAAAACGTAGACAATTAAAAGTTTTTCATTTATGCAATAAAAATGTGAGTTATGATGAAGTTGGTGTGTTTTGCACGTCTAACTTCTTATTTCTAACAAGATGTAAAGGACGTATGCGCAATCGTGTAACCTTTGGCTGTTCTTCGACTGAATGCAAACATGTTATGGGAACACGCTCGCGCAGCGTTTAATTGAAACACTTTTCTGTTAATTGTTTTTAATTTTGTCGTAACTCGTTACTAGATTTTAGATTTGTTCATTATATAACCATAAAGTGTATAGGCAACTTGTGTTACACTAGTAATGTCTGTGCGCAAATTTTTAAAACTTGAAAATTTTTAAGGTTAGATGAATATGCATATTATAATCTTAAGATTATTTTGAAATCACATGAATGCGCATGTAGATTTATATATTGGAGTAAGCAGAATGTTGTTATCTATCGAATTTGAACACTTACCTTTTATTTGTTGTTGATGTACACACCGAAAACTTGTTTTGGACTGGACACGAAGCGGTTGAAGATTGCTAACACTGTAAAAAGAACGTAGGCAACTTTTAATACACCAATGCACAGCAGCGGAGTTGTACACATGTGAAATGAACAAAATTGAAGATTATTTTCTAATTAGATCTATGTACATGCTTATTTATATCTAGGATTATATATTATATGATTGTTTAACACTTTTTAATACTTACAACAGTGCAACTGTTCATTTTTATCGATAAAACACTATTTTCATCTTTACCCGGCACGATCTTGCTTTTTTGAAGGTTAACCAATTCAAATATATAAATCTACAGATTATTTTTGAATTAATCAAGTGGGCATATCAAATTATATATCAAATTAAAAAGAATTAAATGTTTTACTTACTACAACAAGTTACCACACTGACATTGTGTTTTTTCTTAGTTAAAACTCAATTTTTATATACACTAACCGTCGACACTGCACAAAATGTTCACTCTACATATAGGCAACCAGTAATACGTTAAATTTGAAGTATACTCATAGAAACTCTTTATTTTTAGTTAAACGCTCAGCAATTGTATTCCGATTTTCAACACGGCGTCTGGGAGCTGTTCACTCGTGTCCGTAACGCCAACATCCCCGACATTACAACTTATCGCCAGATACGATTTATGAGCGTCGTGGGGCCAGCAGCACTTCCCCCAGATCAACTCGATCGGGTATAAACAAATCTTTTTCATAAATCTCCTTTATCTACAAACAAATTCATCCTGATACTAATCTGATTGCTTTTAGTACAATCGCTTGATCAACGACATGCTATCAGTCTACAATCAGGCATCAATTTGCGCCCTCAACGAGCCATTCCGATGCGGATTGCGTCTGCAACCGGATTTGTCACATATAATGGCAAACAGCCGGAACTGGGAAGAATTACAACACGTTTGGACTGAATGGAGGCGGCAAACAGGCCACCACGTCAAAGAAAGCTATGAACAATTAGTACATTTGTCTAATGAAGCCGCACGACTCAACAGTAAGCAAAAAATTAGTGAAAAACCGCCATTTTGTAAATTTGACATCCGTGTTTAGATTTTAGTGACACTGCGGAATATTGGAACTTCCCGTTTGAGTCCCCAAGCTTAAACTTGGATCTAGAAGACGCATGGGAGGAAATAAAACCGTTATATGAGTTATTACACGCTTATGTACGCAGGCGATTGAGGGACTTCTACGGACCGGAAAAGATCAATAGACAAGCGCCACTTCCGGCTCATATCTTGGGTAACATGTGGGCACAATCCTGGACGAATATTTTTGAGATTTCCCAGCCATATCCAGGCCGGAATTATTTAGATGTCGGACCGGAAATGATCAGACAAGTATGCAACACTAAAAAAAAACCGGAAGTTGATTAAATATTAATAAAATATCAAAAATTTTAATATTAGGGTTATGCACCAGTGGATATTTTTCGTCTGGCTGAAGATTTCTTTGTTTCTATGAACATGACACCACTTCCCAATGATTTCTGGGCGAGTTCCATCTTAGAAGAACCACAAGACCGTGTGGCGGTGTGTCAACCGAGTGC
Organism: Dalotia coriaria; assembly: GCF_025399875.1. Lineage (NCBI taxonomy): Eukaryota > Metazoa > Arthropoda > Insecta > Coleoptera > Staphylinidae > Dalotia > Dalotia coriaria. The sequence goes on from NW_027045446.1 coordinate 50,856, forward strand.
TTGGGACTTTTGCAACAGTCGTGACTTTAGGTAAATGCAAAATGTTAAGAATCCTGGTCTATAATGCAAAAAACACGTGCATTATTCACTTTAGACCGGGATTCTTCACTATTAACATTTATTAACATTTTTATTGGTTTTAGAATAAAAATGTGTACGAAAATAACAATGAAGGATTTGATAACTGCCCACCATGAAATGGCGCACATACATTACTTCATCAATTATAGAAATCAACCGAAAGTGTTCCGCGATGGTGCGAATCCAGGCAAGTAACATTTTAATTACAAATTTAGAATTTACATTCACAAGTGCTGCAATAATGAGACATGAGCCATATGGTGATCGATTGCGAGTGTGTTGGAAACTAGAAAAGCAGTGAAAGTTATTTTTTACAATTGAAAAACTTTTGTTTTTAGGTTTTCACGAGGCGATTGGTGAAGCAATAGGTTTATCTGTAGGCACGCCACGCCATCTACAAGTACTAGGATTATTACAGAACTCTGTAGATGACGGCGCTGTCGATATAAACTACCTATATCAAATGGCACTTGATAAAATCGCTTTCCTACCTTTTGCTTATGCCATGGACAAGTGGAGGTATTCCATCTTCAAAGGAGAGATCAATAAAGATCAATACAACTGCGAATGGTGGCGAATCAGGTAAAATTTGAGGTTAAACATGTAAAAATAGTTATTTATACAGGTTATGTTTACAGGGAGGAGTATACCGGTATAAAACCACCTGTGCTGCGTTCTGAAATGGATTTCGACCCCGGTGCGAAGTACCATGTGCCAGCAAACATACCATATCTAAGGTAAGTGTTAAAATTATTTATTTAAAAACCAAACAAGTCAACATTTAACGTTAAAAACATATATACATAATACAAGAGTAAAATCAAGTTTAGTGGTGTGCCTCACCGCCATAGTCGCCACCGAAATCATGTCCGCCGGTTTCATGACCTCCGCCATAATCGTGTCCCGCACCTTCGGATTCATAACCTCCATGATCAGGGTATTCATGACCTCCACCTCCGGATATGTCATGCCCACCTCCAAAGTCATGACCTTCTAATTCTTGTCCTCCTCCTCCACCAGCACTAATTTCATGGTGTTCTGGTACGTGTTGTGGTTCTTCATGGACAGGAACATGCACAGGTACCTTCACTTCATAGGGTACCTTCTTTTCAACCACATAGGGGACTTTTTTTACTACTTCGTAAGGAACAGGGTTCTCAACTGGTACCTTCACTGGATAAGGTACTGGTTTCTCAATATGATAAGGTTCCTTTTTCTCTACTGGGTAGGGAGCAGGTATAGGTACCTTCACAGGAACAGGATAGGGTTTTATCACTTCATAGGGAACAGGTCTTGATACATGAACCTTCACTGGGTATGGAACAGGTTTCTCGACGTGGTA
>NW_027045446.1:52393-103019 GCF_025399875.1 Dalotia coriaria
TTGCGTACTTCACGTTCAGTTGCGTATTGCTCGCCGTAGTGTTCTAATCCCACGTTTTCTTTACCTTTGAGTTCAAAGCTCCAGCCACAGGTTTTGATTCTTCAGCAATGAAGTTTCCTCCGAAAGGATTTTAGCGAGTTTTTCTGCTCGTTTTGTGTTGGTTCTGATTGTTGGTCATCTTCTTTTGCTAAGTGTGGTTACCAGCAAAAGCGCAACGAGCATAAAGTATCCCTAAAAAGTATATAAAGTAAAAGTACGTAATATTTTCCACGTAGTTTCACTTCTTCTTATGTTTTTTTTTATGCTTTTGTTATGTAATGGTTGATTTTTCACATACACTTAAACACTCTGTATATCCATCTATTATAGTCATATGATGAGTTTTTTTGTACTTTTGATGGTTTTGTGGTTTGATACTTTACACATTTTAGTCTCATTGCACACACAAAACCGATAATAACAAGTGCGGTCGATGATATGTGTCCTCTAATGACTTGATGCAACACCGTCTTATATATACAGGAAATTACCCACTTTTGCACTTTACTTCCATCAAGATGGCATTATAGCCGAACAAACGCGAAACTTTTCGCCATCCCCACCCGCGCGCGCAGACGCGAAGAAGCGACACGGTTTGATCACCTCAAGCGAGACCCTTCCTCGAAAGTTATCATCATCAAACTCACTTTTAACCACACTAAACTATTAAACACACTAAATTATTAATTGAAACAATTAATTTCGGTAACGATATTACACAATTTACTAAACACGTTGGTAAAGAAAGTAAAAATTTTAAATTTTAATTTTTTCCTTGCTCCAATACCCGAGATAAATGTGTTTTTATTTTTATCTACGAGTAGCAAAGAAAGCAATTGTAATTAAATCAAACATTCATGTATAGCACGCGTTATGCAACGCATGCGCGAGTTACTTTATCTGCACGCGCATTGTGTTTCATTCGTCTGTGGAGCGAGTTATAATGTGTTGCACATGTTTTGCAACGCGGTGCAACGCCATGCCATGCAAATAGCGTTTTTATATAATACTAATACAGATATAATTAAAACATTTTGATTGTGATATTGTGATGGTTATGATCTGATTAATTTCTGTACAATTAATGTGGCAAGAATGATAAATGTGAAGCGGTTTATGAGCGGATGAAAAGTGCGCCATCTTTTTATTATCGTTTTATAGGTTATGAAGTGGAATAATATACAAGTTATAAACAAGTAGTAGTTATGTAATAATTGCAAGTAAAGTTTATTTTGTTTTGGTTTAGAAAAGTATGAAATTATTAGTTGTAAAATAACAAATGAAAAATTTATCCGGAAAAATTTGTTTTTTGCGTTTTTTTGATCGAAAAATAATTTTTTTTTTTTTTGATAAAATTTTGTCAAATTGTTTTTTACACTTAAAGAAATATTATCCGAAAGTTTTTTGTTTAATTTTTAATGTCAAAAACGTGTTATTTATCGGTTAAACTTCTTTATCCGGTTTTTTTCATCCGGCTCAACTTTTGTCATCAAAAAATTTTTTTACAAAATACATTTTTTCAATTTTATTCTGTAAAACGTATTTTTTTGCCGTCAAAAATTTTTCGTCCGGTTTTTTTTTTATCCGGATCAAATTTTTTCTTTAAAAAATCCGGTTTTTTACCGGTTATTTTCATATTGCCAAAATTTTATCCGAATTTTCTGTTACTAATTTTAATCTAAAAATTAGGTTTTTTTTATCCGGAATTTTTTTTTTGTAAAAACCGGTTTTTTACCGGATATTTTCATACTGCCAAAATGATATCAAAAATATTTGTATCTAATTTTTTCAAAAAGCTAAGTTTTTTATCCAGAATAATTTTTGTTGCAAAACCGGTTTTTTACCGGTTATTTTCATATTGCCAAATTTTATCCAAATGTTTCTAATTTTTTTCTAAAAATCAGATTTTTTATCCGGATTAAATTTTTTTGTAAAAACCGGTTTTTTACATTTTAACACATAATTTTTTGTCTAAAATCATTTATCCGGTTTTTTCTCAACTCTTTTCTAGTTATATCAGCATAATTACACTCTGACTGAAACTATGAAACACATGATCTCTTCCTATCGGAAAGTTAGCGGTGTTAACGGCGTCAGCCTCAATACCAAACTGTCATTACGTCCGTTATGCAGCAGCTCAACTTGAATAGCAATAATCATTAGCGCGTTGCTTTTTATTGCCTCATTTACGAAACGATTAATGAAACAGGCGCAAAAAAAATAATGCGGAAGCCACTTTTCCATCAACGTACGTGATTTTTTATAATAATAAAATAGAAAAAATAAAATAACAACAAATTAACTAAACAGAACTACAAACAAATCCAAACACAAAAACACAAAACAAATCTTTGATTTTTACAATAAAAAAAACAGCTTAAAGTAAACATGAATAAATTATTATAATTGCCAATGGTCTAAATATTGCTCTCAACATGGCCACTTCCGGTTTGCAGACATATTTACACACAAAACACATACGTCTTGCTGTTATATAAACGACTTTGTGGGAAACTTCTAAAATATAACATCAAGAGTAGTGGACTACTCTGCAAAGTGGAATACCATGAAGATTATCACTAGATACATTTATGGTCGACCGGTTTACCATTTGTGATCATGAAAGTCATGATGGTGTTCCTCGTGGTGTTCCTCGTGTTTATGCTCTTCGTGGTGTTCCTCATGAATTGGTACATACACAGGGTACTTGATATACTTGGGTACCTTCTTAATGACCTCATAGGGTACATGTTTGATGACCTCATAGGGTACGGGTTTCTCTACTTTTACCTCCACTGGATATGGCACTTCTTTGTAGACGGGCACTTTTACTTTTTTGTAGACTGGATACGGTGCGGGTACCTTCACTTCTACTTTGTAAGGGATTTTCTTCTCCACATGGTATGGTACGGGTTTATCCACGTAGACCTTGACTGGGTAACGTTTTTCCACCGTGTAGGGCACATGGACCTTTTTCTCTACTTTGACAGGGTATGGTTTGTAGACATGGACGGGTACCGGGTGATCTACATGAACTTTTACGGGTACCTTGATTTCTTTATATACTGGATAAGGTTTTGGGACTTTGATGTGTTCATAAACAGGGTAGGGGACTTTTTTCTCGACTGGGTAAGGAGCGGGTACCTTCACTTCAACTTTGACAGGGATTTTTTTTTCTACGGGATATGGGGCTGGTACTTTTACTTCGACAGGGTATGGTTTATCAACGTGGACGTGTACGGGTACCTTGACGATTTTTTCAACTGGGTATGGTTTTGGTACGGCGTATGGTACCTTGATTTGGACCTTGTAAGGAACAGGTACTTTTTTCTCAACTGGATACGGATGTGGTACCTTTACTTCAACTGGATATGGTACTTTCTTTTCTACAGGTACAGGGATTTTTTTCTCTACAGGATAGGGTACCTTCACTTCCTTGATGACTGTAACTATCTTTTCATGATGGTGTGGTTCCTCTTTGTGTTCCTCCTCTTTATGCTCCTCGTGTTTATGTTCTTCTTCTTTGTGCTCTTCATGGTGTTCCTCCTCAACTGGTTTCCAGTCATGTTTGACTTCATGTTCATGATGCCCTATATCATGATGTTCAATATGATGGTAACTAATCGCTGGTCCATGATCCTCCTCATGATGGTGTTCTTCATGGTGTTCCTCTACTTCGTGTCCGTGACTACCAGAGTCTCCAAAATCATGGTGGTCATGATGGTGTTCCGCATCTCGCTTGTCATGCCTTCTATCGACTCGAATACTGTCGACAAGAAGCAGGTGGCAGATGCCAATCACCAAAAACACCTACAAACACACCACACACAGACGTACCATCAATATTCTAAACAAAATCTTTATAAATTCTCAACTTACTGATCGCATGTTCACCGTTCACTATCGCTATCAGTTCTTGCAATGCGGCTGCTACACTTCGTATTTATATACAACTGTCACTTTCCCTTCGCGTCTCTTTGCGCACCGAAAAAATCTCCCACTCCGCTTAACTTGAGTCAAAACAGACAAAGACACTTTACAATCGGCGAAAACTAATTACGCGCCCGTGCGCCGCCCGGAAATGAGCGAGTTAGTGCATAGCGCGTCTTCTATACCAACTTCAATTATTCAATTCGTTGGTTCAAACACATTTTGGTCACAATGGCATTTGGATATATTGTCGGAAAGAAAACTTATTAGTGCAGTTATAATTGCATTCGCGTGACATGCGTTGATTTGCGTAAAATTTGCCAATTTGAAAGTGTCGATTAAAAACACACACACAGCATAATGATGATTGTATGGAAAACAACATAACCTAAAAAATTTCATAACCAAGCAAATCTCATTAGTCAGCAATGTGAGCGATTTTAAGTGAATCTTGTAATCGTAATCAGAGCTGCAATATGAAAATATCGAAAGGAGTAATAAACGCGTCACACGTCGCAAAAATCCGTATGAAAATTACAACCATACACTTTACATGCGTTACTTTTACTTTCCGTATTATAATGAATTAAGATCATTCGTTCGCTTAACAAATTACACTGCTGTTCGTGTGCGCAGAGAAAACCAAACGCTTTTCTTTCGAATAAGTTTAATGTCCGTAAATAAAGCAAATATAGCAATAATATACAATTACGGTGAACAAATGCTTGTAATCGTTATTGCTCTGATTGCGCAATCAATTTGTACAATCTAATCTAATTAGTTTCCGTCAGGTGTGAGGTTATGCACGTGCATAACCTAAAAATATTATATGGCGTTGTATACACTGTCAAATCTGTCAAAAACATAACCTCATCACAAAAATTATTTTTGATGTTTTTGGTATTTTTTCTTAAAATATTAACAAAAAAAAAACATAAGAAATTATTTTATGAAGAGTTAAGTGAGTTTTCACTTTTTTTCAAGCAACAATTCATATAAAATATTGTGAATTGTTTGTGTGCATGTCGCTGTCAAGTTTAAGTATGATTTGACAACGTTTTGACCTGCGCAAAACATGATTTACATAGTTGTGAAAGTAAAAATTTTTTTTTGTGATTTTGCTTCACATATGCAAGGAAATCGTTCAATATCTGCAATAAGTGGCAATTAAAGATAATTATAAATTACACAATGTGTTCATATTTCTAAATCTGGCAATAATAGTTTGATAATTTCAACTTTCATCTTTTTATTCGAAAGTTATTATTGATTACAGTGATTTCGGAGAAACCATCTCGTAAGATATTGATGTTAATGTTATATTTTTATTGTATTGCCTCTTCCTTGTTTTGTATCAGTCAAGACAAGATAAAATGGAAATGAAAACGCGTCGGCGAGTATATCGATGCAGGAAATTAAATCACCGGAAGTCAGCTTGTTACCGTTACTCTACTTGCGATTCTTGCAACTTGCAGCTTGCATCTCGCGGCATTAGTTATCTCACTATTCTCTGTACTCGCATACATGAATAATAATTTACCATTCTCTGCACGCATGCGTGAAAAGCACACGTTTTGAAAAATCAGCGCAAAAATTACTTTCATTCATGTTTCTCTCATCTCAAGAGCAAAATATAAAAGAAAACGATGACATTTTTCATTGGAGGCATTAGCATTGAAAATGTGACAAGTTCCGCGCATTCAAATCGAGAAGTGGAAGCAGAAAGAGAAATAAAAACTAAATTAAACGATGCGAGCATTAAAATGAAAAGCAGTTTACGATGCTATTACAAGCGACGTTTTCGTTTTCTACTCGCGCAGGCGATAACTGTTTAGTTTGACTTGGAAGTTTGTAACATCTGTCGGACAGTTGGACTGTTACTAACGAGTAATTACTTCTTTCTTACCTCTTGCGTCGTTAAGCGCTAACTTCTCGGGGACTTGATTTTCCATTAAACTGCTTTTTTAGACGCTCAAAACTGTAATAATCACATGTTTCCCAGAAAAATACAACCAAGAGTCATTTTAGTGTTGGCAAAACGTTAAATTCAAGAGAAACACGTAAATATTTTATGTGGCAAAGTAATACTGATATAATTTTGTTTATATTTTGTTATCGCGTTTGATTCTGAAGGCTGTGAAGCGTGAAATAAACGCGGTTTTGATTTTAATGCAAATAAATGCATTGCAGCGCCAGCTAGTAGAGAATTTGAGAATTAGTTGGTTTGTAGATTCTACTCGTGCGCTACTCAAGCAGCGTAGTAGAGTTCGTGTTTGTGTGAATGTGACGCACTCACACGGACAGGGGTGTCACTCCGTATAACCCAATGTTCTTTCACTGACACACATGCACTACACACGCACACCACTACACAGACCCCCTTTATACTTTTAAACTCTCAAAAACACCATGAGATGTCGCTACCATACACTTTTCAACTAAAATATTCTCCACGATAAAATAAATTGATTTTCCTCTGTTTAACAATAGAATATTGTTTATACTTACAACACAACTCATTATAACGCGTCCAATTAATGCGCTTTTGATAATTTCATGTCCGAAATTAATTACATCGTCAAAACGCGAAAGATAATTAAAATATTTTCAACAATATTGACATAATTGTTAATTACCAGTAAAATACACACTTGTGGCAATTATTCATCTGCTGATTAGTCTTGGAACATGACGAGAACATGCGATCGAGCACATTCGCACACATATCTGTCTATCGAGAGAAAAGCGTCGAAACAATGAAGTAAACAAACGACAAGCGTCTGCGGCGGCTAACGGCTAACCAGAACAACAACAACAACATTATGTAATGCTGTAACGCATAATGCGAACATAAATACCCATGAAATGCGGCACACATACGGAATGCAGCAACGGCAACATTTTCCAAACATAATTATCATCGTATTCTGCAGAAAGATATAAATCTCAAGCAAAAAATACACAAAAACAGAAAAATCTTAAAAACAAAAAAAAAGTTATAGATATTTTAAGTTTACGTCATAAATTAGTAACATACACGACTAATAAATGTTAATTTATGCATAAAATAACACAAAATTGGTTTTTAGAAAATATTTCATAAGAATAATCATGGTTATGCTACAATGCAATGTGTGTTGCCTACTTTGTGTACATTGTGTTATTGTCCGCGTGACCGTGAGCGTGTATAACCTATAAAAGCTTTTACTTCACGTCTATTATATCTATTTATGCATGAATTCAATAATATCAAGGACAAACATTCTGTTCGGAGTCTGCATAGAAAAGTGAATCGTTCTACTTCTTGTTGCTGACATGCTGACATTAATTGCAGTTTGTTAACTAACGATCACAACTACATAACCAATTTTCATAATGGTTGCTAATTGAGTTGCATGGCTTAAATTACGCACCGATTCACTTCTAATTGTTTTGGCATCAATATTCAATTTTTAACGATCTGACCTGACCGTGTACCTCGCATCATTAAATTTGATATTTAAGCATAAATAAATCCACAGACTCGTTGAAAATGTTTTTTTGTGTTTTGTGTGAATGTTGTATTGTTGGTTGTATAACTAACAATCATTTTGTTTGTTTGTTTTCTGTGGGAATTTGATTTTCTTCTTTTCTTCTTGTGCAATTCCTCTGGCACAATTCACACCTAGATGTGGCAAACGATGACAAATCTGACTTAAGTCCATTTAAATTTTTTACGTTACTTTATTTAAGTTAAGTATAAATTATACACATACAAAAATATCATTTACATTGTTTTCTTCTTGGTTATGTTCAATAATGTCCGTAATGCGGGTCATAATGATGATCATGAACCGGGTAGGGTACGGGTACCTTCACTGGATAAGGTACGGGTTTCTCCACAGGGTAGGGCACGTGTTTCTCAACGGCAACAGGATATGGACGATCATAAGGTACCTTGACTGGATAAGGCACAGGTTTCTCAACGGCAACACCTATCTCCTTGATAACAGGGTATGGTGCTGGTACAGGTACCTTCACAGGCACCGGGTATGGTTTCTCAACTGGATATGGTACTGGTCTATCAACAGCAACCTTAACCGGGTATGGTCTTTCAACCGGATATGGAACAGGTACCTGTTTGACTACATGAACAGGGTATGGTTGTGGGACATGTACTGGTACAGGACGATCAACTGGTACCTTCACTGGAACAGGTACTTCCTTCACTACTGGATAGGGTTGTGGAACATGAACAGCAACTTTATAAGGGACATGGATGTGTTTCTCTACTGGGTATGGTGCTGGTACTGGTACCTTCACAGGTACATGGATCTGTTTTTCAACTGGGTATGGTTGAGGTACGAATACCTTCACTGGTACTGGTCTCTCCACGTAAACTTTATAAGGAACATGGACGATTTTCTCAACTGGATAAGGTTGTGCTACTGGATATGGTACCTTCACAGCTACTTTGTATGGAATGTGTACTTCCTTCTCCACGGGGTATGGAGCAGGTACGGGTACCTTCACCGGGTACGGCACGTGTTTCTCCACTGGATACGGGATGTGTTTCTCAACCGGGTATGGAATAGGTACTCCTTTAACGATGGTGTGTACAGTTTCATGACCATGGTATCCTGGGTCATAGGCACCATGACCCAAAGTTAACCCACCGATGATTCCATGTCCGCCTTGACCCAGATGGTATCCGTTGTCAAATTCCGGTCCATAACCGTAGCCTAAACCCAACAGACCACGTTTTGTTTGTTTTTTATCATCCAGGGACGCCTTCTTCTCCTTCGCTTCCTCACCCAAGGTGATGGAAGCGATGAGAACTAAGAACCCTAGTATTAACTGAAACACACCAGAAGATTAGGAACTGTAATCACTATAATCCAATGCAGGTCACTTTTTTTTGTTTAATTTAATTTTTCACACTTGAAACTCACCAGTAGTTTCATTTTCGGACACACCTGGTAATCTACCAGTTCGAACCGTGCGAACTGTTTGTGGTTATCATCGGGGCTGGCGGTAACTTTATATACAATGCCACCACTTTACTTTCGCTTTCGATCTTCAATGGCGACTGAAAATACCGCGTTCAAGCGTGCAACCCAACCACCTCTACTCTCTACGACTACACATCCCAACTATTGGTATGGCACCTACCATATCGTACATTAATAGGGTTATACAAGCGCATACACTTCGATTCGTGTTACGTAGTCGACCGGCCAAGTCGTAGTCACGTTTTGCCCAATACGCATCTCTCAAGAGTTGGAATAGAATTCGTGAATTGCGAACAATGAGTAGCCTACCTGCAGTTTGAAAATGTACTGACCCGGCTGAAATATACGATTATGGCACATTTTATAGAGTTGCACCGCCGGCTAACGAGCGAGAAAGTGATTTTCTTGTGCGCGGCGGCCGCTAAACGCGCAAAACAAACAATTTTTCGCTCGTTTTCGAGTGTATCTCGTTTGTGGAGCTGCAGGCTAATTCAATTGCACGATGTTGCGCTTACGTAACTGTTACAGAAAGAAGCAACGTAGAAAATAAAACATACAAACGTTTTCCGTTCGTTTTGAGGTTAAATTGGGTTAACATATCATAACACAACTTGAAAACTATGCATTTTGTTTATTTTTATTAATTTTGAGGTTAAATTAGGTTAAAATATTAAAATTCAACTTAAAATTTAATATTTGAGTTATTTTTCAGTAAATTTGAGGTTAAAAGAGGTTAATATAGCATAATATAACATAAGAACATATTTTGGAGGATTTTTCTTTGTATTTGAGTTTATTTGAGGTTAAAATATTGAAATATAATCTAAAAAAATAGTATTTTAAGAAAACTAGGAACATTTATTTAATTTTCCAGTAATTTTGAGGTTAAATCAGTAAAATACACCATAATACAACCTAAAAATGAAAGATTTTAGTTATTTTTCATAAATTTTGAGGTTAAATGAGGTTAATATAGCATATTATAAACTAAAACAAATTTTTGTAGATTTATAAATTTTTCTTGGTATTTGAGCTTGTTTTAGGTTAAAATATTGAAATATAACCTCAACATTTACTCTTTCAAGAATACTAAGAACATTTATTTAATTTTCAAGTGATTTTGAGGTTAAATTAGGTTAACATATCATAACACAACTTGAAAATAGAATATTTCTTTAATTTTTATTAATTTTGAGGTTAAATTATGTAAAAATATTAAAATACAACATATAAAATGGAAGATTTTAGTTATTTTTGATTAATTTTGAGGTTAAATGAGGTTAATATAGCATAATATAACCTAAAAACAATTTTTTGGAAGATTTTTAAATTTTTCTTTGTATTTGAGCTTATTTGAGGTTAAAATATTGAAATACCACCTAAAAATTTAGTATTTTAAGAAAACTAGGAATATTCACCTAATTTTCCAGTAATTTTGAGGTTAAATGAGTTAAATACACCATAATATAACCTAAAAATTCAAGATTTTTATAGATTTCTTTTAATTTTCTTAATATTTGAGTTTATTTATGGTTAAAATGTCAAAGTATAACCTAAAAATTAAATATTTTGGTTATGAATCATTTTAGATACACATTTCTATAATTTTTCATTGATTTTGAGGTTAAACAAGGTTAATACTTCAAAATATAACCTAAAAACAAAATATTTTTTAATTTCTTCTATTTTTCCTCTCATTTGACCTTATAAACAGTTAAAATATGACAATATAACCTAAAAATCCCCAATTTTTACCTCGTGTCATCCCACGTGATCAAAAAATGACTCCGACACGTGCGAGACGAGAAGAAACCCACGTCACGTAACGCGCTCCATTACAAAACGAGCGTCAGTTGGCAAACGGACAGAAAATACAAGTTTATCATGATATGGCGAGGAAGTGCAAATGAAGTGGATGCGAAATCATCGTGTGCACACAAACTTTACGCACATTACACAATATTTTAATTAGCTGTTGATGTATGTATAAACTCTTATGCTTGTTCTAGATATTTCGTGAGCACAATTCTGCAATTCCAAATCTATCGCTCTTTGTGCCAGGCGGCGGGACAGTACGATCCGGCGGATTTATCAAGGCCATTGCACAAGTGCGACATATACCGGAGTCGTGATGCTGGCCGCATTTTAAGGTGAGTGTTCGATATTAATTTGATCTAAACTTGTTTAATTGATGACCCTTTACGCTCACAAATTGCGTTGGGATATAATCAAAGCCTTGACCTAGTTTAAATTGTTGGCGACGACAAGAAGTAAAAAGAAATTTACAAAATCACAACTTCCACAGCTGCGGCTATTAATACATGAGCAATAAATGATTGTTGCATGCGAAATAGTCCGGTGTTGCAGTAACAGTTTTACCTACTCAGTAGTAGTGCGTTGTGAGCTGCGCGCGCAGTCGCAATATGTATTATGATTAAGAAAGTCCGATTCAATTACACTAATTATTTATTATTACGATACAAGTACAAACTGGTTGTTAAACGGATTCTCTATAATTGTTTAGACTTAAGTAACTTAGGTTTTTTTTTGCGGGTTTTGGTTTTGGTTGGTAAATTGGGAAAAAATTATAGTGAGCTATAAATGTCAAGCGAAAATTACAAATTGCTACAATTTGATGTTCAATAAAACTGAAAGCGAAAAGTGATTTACTGCCAGGTGGATAATGGCTGCTTTTGTAAGTTTTTTAGACTTTTAGAGTCATTGTTTTGGTTGTGATGCTGCGAGCGGTGTTTCAACACAACGGCAATGAACGTAAAATTAACAACAACAACAAAAAAAACACAAATTGCGTACGCACATTATTTTTTCTATTTTTAAACATTTTTTTACTTCGACATTTAAAGCGTTTTTAGACAAATCGTGAATAAAGTACTTTAGTCACGACCTTTAGTCACGGGGCGGAGATTTTAATCAAACTCGTGACTAAAACACCATTTTAGCCACTTGATACTTAATATACTATTAAATTTATTTTTGCAAAAAATTAACTTCCGTATATTTATTTATTTATTTATAATTTTGCATTCACATATTGTTTATGCAATAACCACCAACGTCAAGATGCAAAACACGATAAGAAATGAAGATATTTTACTTTTACTTGTTTCTTATTGTTGGATTTCTTGTACTTGCATGACTTTCAAGTCTCTACATTACATTGATAAATAACTTAAGTCAACTTAACAGTTAACATTCAACATTCAAGTAAATTCACTCAAACAATTATTGAGCTAGATTTTTTGCAATATTGTGATCAAGGTTAAGATATACATTATTTTGTCGTTGCTTTTTCCTTTTGATTATCTTTCAATCATAAAAATTTCGTGTTCTTTGCAATAAATAATTAATATTTAGCAACATCCTTAATTTTTTTGCTGTGGCCATGTCAAAAAATGTTCAATGTTGACTCAAATTGCATAAAATAGATTTTTTTGACTTAAGTCAAAAGTTAAGTAAAGTTACTTAAGTCAAGAATTAAGTGACTTAACTTAAGTCATGTTTTAATTTTAATTTTAATTATGCATGAGTTAAATTGTGCAAGACAGGAATTCGGTAATAAAAGTAATAATAGTAATAATATCCGTTTATGTTAATATAAATAAATTATTTATTTAAATTAATTACAAGTGAGTGAAACTGCCTTAAACTAAGTTAAATACAAATGAAAACATTTAATTTATGTCTCTATTACAACACTACCAGAGACATGTTAACCCAGTTGACTTAAAATGGCGTCAAATTTAACACAAAACTAGTTTCACAGAATTTATTTATTTAAAAAATTAAAAATTTGTATGTAAAATCAATTCATCTTGTTTTTCTTTGTTTTTGTCTTCTCGTTGACGATGTTCTCTTTGATCTTTATGATCTCTATAATTTGTGTGATCTCGATGATATCTATGATCTCTATGTTGATGGTCGTAAGAATCACGATGTTTATTGTTATAATTATAATAATCACGATGGTCACGCTCGTTTTTGTATTTATTAGTAACAGGTCTAGGCCGTTTTCTTTCATGATCCACTTCCGGTTTCTTTGGTTGATAATTTTTCTCTACTTTATTCGACGCTGAATAATATTTATCGAAATCATTGTTTTCCGGTTTCTGTACTGTCACAAAATGTGGTGTATCATCACCGAGGTGATAATGTGGACCAAAATGAGGCTCTTCTATATTTTCCCAATTTTCCGGTTTAATTTCCGGTTCCGGTTTGGGTACTTCCGGTTTCCAATGATAATGATGATCAAAATTTTGGTAATATTCTTCTTCTTTGTGTGGCACATAAACCGGATATGGTTTATCCACGAATACTTTTACTGGAACCCTTACCTCCTTAACAACCGGATATGGATGTGGTATCGGTACAGGTATCTTCACCGGGACTTTTACTGGGACGTGAATTGTTTTCTCAACTGGGACTGGGACAGGTACTGGGACGTTTACTGCGACTGGGATTTGTTTTTCTACTGGGATAGGAATGTGTTTGATTACCGGGTAGGGTTCAGGGATACCTTGATAGAAGGTGATTGTTTTGTGGATGTGGGTTGTGTGACCTAGGTTGATTGCACCTGAAGGTAAAGGGGGATGTAGTAAAGGAGATGGTGTTGTGGTTGTTGTTGTGGTTGATAGGAAATAATCAGGAGGGAATGTTGGTAGGGTTAAGGTAGGTGCAGGGGTTGTTAGGGGTATGTCTAGGTTATGATCAAGGTAATATCCATGGTCGAATTTGTCACTGTATCCGTAGTTTACGTCTAGGGCAAGACCACGTTTTTGTACTTTGTCTTCGGATTGTTTTTCTACGTTTTTTAAGTTTTTTGATGGTTTTGAGTCTTCATTTATTGTTTTTGATGGTACCACTGTAGATGTATCATGTTTTGAGGTTATTTCCGGTTGAATTGTTGAATTTGTTTTATCTTCAGCTTGGATTTTATTAAAAAATACCAAAAAGAGTAAAAACCACAACTGAAAATCAAAAATTATTAATTTTTAAAGAAATTGTTGTTAAATTGTTGTTTACGTACCAAATTCATGTTTATACTGAAGAAGAAAAGATGCAACTGGTGATCAATGGTATTAAGCTACGGTTTTTATAAGATTTGTGCCATTTGTGTTTTGATATGTGCAATATTTGCATCATGATGTGATTTGACTGTCATTTGCTTCCTTTTTCTTTATTGCAAGTTTTTTTTGTTTGTTTGTGTTCATCAGGCAAATAAATTCGTAATTTCTTTCTGCAATAGCAAAAGAAATCAATTCTGATTTACATACTCGTATTTAGTTTGGTAGAATATGTATGAATGTAAATTAGAATAATATTTATGAAAAAAGTATAGATTTTGAGGTTTTGATAATTTTTTTTCCGTAAAATTTGCTTAAAATTGGAACACAAAATTTGTTATAACTCGGAAAGTAATTAAGATAGAGAATTGATTCTTGCTTAAAATGATAGATCTCAGTAGAAACTATAGAATTGATTTTATTTTTATTTATAAAAATTTACCAATTAACTATAAATCTAAAAAATAAATGAAAAAATTACGATTTTTTCTGTCCCAACCAAAAAATCAGAAAAATTGGCATAACTTTTAAACGAAAAGAGATAAAACAACCAATTTTGTATTAAAGGGTAGAATTCAATGAGATCTATAATACTATCTTGGTATAAATTTATTTAGAACTTTTAATTAAACATAATTTACTAAAATTTAACTGAAAAAACGTCAAAAATTGACATTTTTTGCAATATATCCACAAAAATAGCTCTATTTCCCTCAAAAACAAAATAAATCACCAAATCATCACTATAAATAAATGTCGTAAGAAATTCTCTATGTACTAATACCGTTTGAATCACTTTGTGCGGCAAATTGAAAACAAAATCTAATACAAATTTAATGCATGTATGAAGCAATTTCACTCTCGACGCAACTAAATGTAGATCAACAATGTGAATGTGCTCGACATCAATTTTCTTACGTATTCGTTTCAATCAAGCTCCTCACATGCGAGTGTGAGACGCACGCAGTACTAGATTACATTCACGCGCGTTCCTCCAGCGAATTTAATTGCCGAAGAGCGAAGACTGAAGAAACCGGAAGTACGCAAATGTGTTTTTTCTCTTACTCCACATATCACGTAACGCCAGCAATTTGTGAGAGTTGATGTGAAATATAAATCAATCGCATTACTACGTATTCGCCACACGAATGGCAATTAATCTGGTTATTTTAATTAAGTTTCGTTTTGGTTTGGTTTGGTGAAAGTGTAAGTGTCATAAATCAAAAAATCGAAAAAAAAAATTTTTTCTTAAAAAAAAATAAAATTCATCATGTAAAGAATATTTTTTTATTATAAAACATATAAATTAAAGATACAAAAACAAAAATGAAGAATTATTCGATGTCAAGTCAAGAAGAAGAAAAAAGACACACATTCTCAGCATGAAGAAGCGCACACACAGTGTGGATCACAATTATAAATTATCTATTTAGTAGTGATGATCGTAGTGGCCGTGATGGTCGTGATGGTCATAGTGGTGATCATGGTGTTCGTATTGATGTTCATGATGGACATGTACCGGAATAGGTACCTTCACTGGAACAGGTACTGGTTTCTCAACATGGACCGGAACATGCTTGATCACCTCATAGGGCACAGGCCTGTCAACTGGTACCTTCACCGGGTAGGGCACTGGTTTCTCAACTGGTACCGGGACTTGCTTGTAAACAGGGAAAGGTTGTGGTACAGGTACCTTAACTGGAACCGGGTATGGTTTGTCCACTGGGTATGGTACTGGACGATCAACATGTACTTTCACCGGGTACGGCACTGGTTTCTCTACTGGGACTGGAATACGTTTTTCTACATGGACAGGGTATGGTTGTGGGACATGCACAGGGTATGGACGATCAACTGGTACCTTTACAGGTACTGGTACTTCTTTGTAGACTGGGTAGGGTTGTGGAACATGTACGGGTACTTTAACTGGGTATGGAATGTGTTTCTCAACAGGGTACGGTTGTGGTACGGGTACCTTGACTGGAACATGAATGTGTTTCTCGACTGGATACGGCTGTGGGACCAGAACTTTCACTGGATATGGTTTATCCACGTACACTTTGACTGGGACGTGCACTATCTTCTCAACCGGGTAGGGTTGCGGCACTGGTACTGGTACCTTGACAGGGACCTTAACTGGAACATGGATATGCTTCTCAACGGGGTACGGCTGTGGAACGGGTACCTTCACTGGGACTGGAACATGTTTCGTCACTGGTACCGGGACGTGTTTGTACACCGGGTAGGGTTGTGGGATACCCTTGTAGTAAGTAATGGTCTTCTCCACATCGGTATGGTGACCTAGGTTGATCGGGGAGTAATGATGATGATGGTCATGATGATCATGATGTCCAAAGTGTTCAACATGTCCGTGATGTCCACCAATTCCAACATGGTATCCATTGTCGAAATCACCGCCGTATCCGTAACCCAAGTCGAGTAATCCACGCTTGGTTTGCTTCTTATCGCCAGCGTCAATTGCTTTCTTCTCCTCGGCCTCGGCACCAAGTGCCACTGCAGCGAGGACTAAGATCGCGATGCACAGCTAAGGAAAGGATTACCAACAATATAATGACTTATCTTAAATAAC
The DNA here is from genome assembly GCF_025399875.1 of Dalotia coriaria. Classification (NCBI taxonomy): domain Eukaryota; kingdom Metazoa; phylum Arthropoda; class Insecta; order Coleoptera; family Staphylinidae; genus Dalotia; species Dalotia coriaria. Next base: position 69,025 of record NW_027045446.1, read on the forward strand.
ACAAAATTGCACTTAACTCACCAATGGCTTCATAGCTGCCTCGTGTGTTTGTTCTGTGCGTTCAAGAAGTGAACTGCTTGTTGTCGATGAGACCCGGACGGTTTTTATACCTCCACATCACTTTCGCCACCGTCGAGCGCATACTCATGGTACCCACCTTCTGTCTCCGCTGTGTCTTTCGCCGTACCATGAGTGTGTGTTGTGTTATTCAATAGCGCAAATGTAAAATGTAAAACGTAAAATGAATCGAAAAACTTAAACATCACACAATAAAATTGTCATACCATGTTCATGTGGTGCGTTCATGCATCAAAACAACGACCTCGTTGTGTTTTACACAAGACCTACCATCAAACATGTCTTTTGTCTTCCTATGAAATTAATTCGCTTTATTTCTATTTTTAGTAACCTAATGGAAAAGGGATCTTCTTTACCATGGGCTGACACATTGTATCAAGCTACAGGTGAGACCCGGATTAGTGGTGCGGCTTTAAGGGAATATTTCCGGCCTTTGGAGGATTGGCTCCGAAATGAAAACCTACGCACACAGGAATACGTCGGTTGGTTGTATGATGGTGATTATTGTAAGCAAAGCATCGAAACAGCTGGTTTGCAAGTGTATGGAGGGTTCTATAACTCTGCACCTCAAACTGTCAATAGTAATTTGTTGGTTATGTTGTGTGTGCTAGGGATTATCACGTGGAATAGATATTGATTGTTTTTTCTCGTTTTTTTTTTTTTGAAATTAAGTAATCCGGTTCTTTTCGCTTTCGGTTGTCGGTTTTCTTCTTGATACACATTTCGTATCCGCTACACAAGTGTAACAGTAACATATGCGGCATGTCGATTTTTCGGAGAAAGTTTTTGTCAATTTTGAACGTGCGCGCCGTCAGGGAATTTTTTTACGTCTATGTCACGCACCGCACTTGTAATTATTTGCAAAATCGTGGAATATTGCACAAGATATTTGTCAAAACATACAAATACATCCGTTCAATTAACTTAAGTAAGTAATTTAAGTCGTTTAAGGTCACCGGGTTTTTTCTTCTTTGACAATACTTGATTGTTTGATTGTTTTTTTCATTTCTAACCTAAATTATGCTCTACTTTTGTAAAAATTAAAAAAAAATTACAAATTGCGTCTGCCATCTGTTGATCTATTGATTAATTATAAAGTCTTGAAATTTAAATCGTTTTGGGAGCGAAATTAATAGATACCTAACGAAATTTCTAAAATTCTTAAGCAACTAATAACGGTCGAAATTTTCACAAAACGCATGCCACGGATGCTGGCTGAGAGCCCGAAACTAATTCCGGTCTTTAATATTAAGTCTCCGAACGTTTAATTATAGTGTTACATGAATACGAAGCATTTAACTATTTTTTGTTGTTCACAAAACGCCGAAAAAAAATATACAATAATGTTAGACACGCTTTGTTGAACATGTTTAGTTGAATCAATAACGATTGCAACGCGTGAGTAAACACAATTCTTTTTAAATAATAATGATTTTGGTGTAAGTGTAAGAAATAATTGTATATGATATATAAATAGTCATAGTTTAAGATAGAATTTTATACTTTTTATTCGCTTGTACTTGTATTATAATATAATTTGTTATTAAGTGAAAATAAACAGAACGTAAGCAAAACGTGCGTGGAATTATACTCATTATATTGCCGCATCGATTCCATTGTTATTATTCTAGAAGGAAAATGCAAAAATTTATAAAGAAGCCGCTGTGTCGCGGTGTTACTTTCACCTGAAATCGATGTGTGCCAGTAGGCAACCTTTGTCACCGCATGAATGACACTTACAGATCTCTGTAATATAAAAATCAAAGTCACAGTTTTTATTTTGTTAATAACTCATGAACCGGTCGACAGATTTTGATCAAATTTTGTTTATAGTTTGATCTTATCACTGACTATCAGAATATATTTTAAAACATAAAAATATTTATTAATAAAAAGTTATAAGCAAAATGTAATTTTTATTAAGGTTATGTTATATTTGACAAAGTCGATAATGCAGAAAACTTTTTTATTTTTAATAATTAATATTATAACGAGTTTTATTGATAAATAAATAAAATAGTATTGATTGATGTTTTGACCTTGATTTAATATTAAACAGCAATGCAATTTATTTTACATCGAACAAAAAAAACGTAAATTGATTGATGCTGTAGCAATTTGATTGCGGAGGAATCTGCTTTGGCACGATTGTGCGCTCGGATTTTATTATTGATTATTATTGTCGATTACGCACGACCGCGGCGCAACAACATTGCGACAGAAAAGGAGCTCTCGTGCGAAATTTGCATCGCGCACGTTTTCTAACGAGACACGACTTATGTTTACTATTTTCTTACATGCACACACTCATAGACAATGCGCAAATGTTAAACTTGTTTATTTATTCACCTTTCAATCGATCTACAACGTTTATTTCCATGATTTTTACATAAAACTACATAAAACCGATAAAAAATTTTTTTTTAATGTTTTAATGTTTATTTCTAAGATGTTAAACATAAAACAAATAAAATTCAAGTAGAAACAACAATGGGACACGTTTTCTTGTGTTATTTTTGCGCTGCTTGCTAAATGTTACAAATTGCGGCCCTCAATTGATTCAATTATCAACTTCCTAGTCCAATTACTCGACTGATAGAAGTTGCTTTCTATTATCTCAACAAGCCACTACATCTTCAAACAAATCCACCGCAGTATTCGCTGAAGAAGACGAAAATTAATTTTTTCTTTTTTACTTTTTGATCTTAATGCAAAGCAATATATTATTACGGATTATCTGAGCGCTTTGGACGATGCGATATCGAAATGCCATCGCAATACTTTCTCTTATTTATTGGCGAATTAGTCCGGCGTGGAATTCGGATGAATTCGTTGCTTCCTATGCGCTGTGTGAACTCGTAAGTTAATTTTGTTTTAATTTCTCGTTTCGACGTTGGACAAGCGCTACCGGGTGACATTTACACGCAAAAATGTTAAAAGTATTATAATTATATTTCTATTTTTTTTAGTTTTTTTTTTAATTATTGCATAATTGCAATTAAATTGTGGTGAAATACGAGTACAAGTGCATTACACAAATTCAAAATGGTTCATAATTTTATTACACCGCAATTAATTGCTTCATCGTCTAACAAATGTTAAAATTAAAGCAATCGCATGTGAATTAGAACTTTAAATTTAAAGTTTCATTGAATATTGAATACAAAACGTTAATTAACTTAATTATTGTTTTGGATATTATAATAACCGAAATTAATTGAACTGAATTTATTATTTACAAATAAACAATGGGAGATATTCACAATTAAAAATTAAAATGAATGCAGAGCTATTCATGTTGCTATGTATGCAACCAAATATACATTAAAAAATAAAAATTTAGTTTCATCTTATTTTCTCATCATTTAAACATGAGTAGAGTGTAAATATCCAAATTTTATGCCGCCATTAAATTTATCTACGTCACAGCACACAAAACAAAATGGTTCACAGACATTTCGCGAATCTCTTTCTAAATTTCAACATTCTGCGAGTATGATATATATTATATAGCACACAAACAAACAGTAGATGTGAAGATGTATAATTTGGCAAGAAATAATGTGTGACTGCTAATTGAATGCGATAATTAAAGAAAAGACTTGATTCTCATCACATGAATCAACATTATTTCAACGTAAGCATAACAAAAGCTTTTATTCGAATGTCGAACGTAACTAAAACGTGAATTATTGATTGTATCTACATTGGAATACTTCACAAGATAATAATCGTTTCCTCAAGAAAGTACTTACTCTAGTTATGCAACCCAAAATACTTTTTAACATTTTTGACATTTTTAAAGCGATTTATGCCTAAAACTATATCTAAATTATGATAAAATATACAAATGAGTAATAATTTCGTATTGGGTCATTAAAAATGTTACAACATCGGCGCCTGGCTTGTGTAGATGTTGATGTGTGTTTCAGTTTCAAACGCATGAGAACGAGAAGATGGCCGCCTGCGTGCGTGCGATGCAATGCGACGCAATTATTACAAGATATCATAAATCAGCAGGTAAGAGCTATTAAATCTGCGTTGCTTCCTCGTTCATTTCGTTCGCTGCGAACCGTTTCACATAACCCACACCGCGGCTCAAAACCTTTTTGCGCTTCGATTCGTTCGCTGCATTGCAAAATGATGTGTTTTCACCATTCACAAGCGCACTTAATGAAAAACCAGTTTTTGTTCGTTTTATTCATTGATTATTCAATTAGGTAAATCTAGATTCACACTATTAATATGTATCAATCAGTTATTAATACTATTACACACATAGATGGCGCTGGTGGATAAAATCTCCATTTTGATAGCAATGGAATGGAATGAAAGGCTTTCTTTCGAAAAAACACTTCGACGTTTTGTCTCACATCGCAGCGAACAAAAGCCTCATTGTCTGATTATTGCCTTATCGTTCTCTTCGCATCTTGGGAGCCACAACGAGCTGTATTAAATGATTGTGTAACACTTAATCGAATAATTTCGCGGTGGCCGATATAATAATGGATCCCATGATGTTTCATTTGTTTTATTTATTGTGTTTATTTATGGGTAATGTGTGTGTGTGGTGAGTCGAGCGTGACAAAAGTTCAACTAATGGATTAAATTCACTAATATTAATAAATTTGAAAGTTTATTAATTTAGAGTGGTTACAAACGTCGTAGAGAATTGGTTTATATGTCATTTTAAAGAGAATTTCATGGAGAATAAGTGTAGTTAAATTTATAATTTTATTTTAAATAGTTTTTGAGTTATTTAATAAAATAGTTAGGATTTTGCGAGTTTTGATAAAAATTTTGAGTAAAAATTTTATAAAAATCGTGATAACTCAAAAACTAAAAGAGATAAATCAATGATTTTTTATATTTTATCTTAACATAACCTAATATACCTTAATATAACCTAACATAACCTAAAAATTAACTTTAAAATGTTTTAAAGCAGTTTTTATGTTTCAATAATAAAATGTAATTCTAATATATTATCAACAGCTCTTGAACATATGTAGTGCAATAAAGCTGATGATGCTCAGAGAGCTATCGAAACAATAACATCCTCTTGTTGTGTCAATTCCATTCATTTAAATCTCGTCACCAAGCGTCCCTTGTTCACATTCACGTTCATGCTTTGTGCAGAACTCGATAAACAGAAGCATCGCGACCACGGATGCAAGTTCTCCATCACCAAAGCACACAAAATACAAAACACGAAATAAACTTTAATATAACTCAACGCCGACTGCGAATGTAATTAGATTTTATTAAGAAATTAAGCAGATGTTTGATGTTGCGTCGTCAGCGTTCACAAGTGTGAAGAAATTGTAAACATTTTACTCAGTAATGTCGCGTTTACTCGTCCACAGTGCGTCGGCGGTTGAATGAACAATATGTGAGAAGTTGCCGGACAGTTATTATTTGAGTTTGCGCCGAATGTGAAGTGTGTGTAAAGTTTTATCGGAAGTGGAAGTGACATTTGATCCTACACCTGTTAAAAACACGTCGAAAGGTATATATTGTGCAAGATATAATTAAAATATTCAAATGGCTTCGGCTAATTAAGTGCAGAAGGCGATTTAAATTTTAATTCATTACGTAATCATTCGGATTAACCAACTAAATAGCGTGAATGATTGCATTGAGCGCGTTGTCGACGTACTCGTATTCAGTGATATGAAGTAGTTTTCGAACTTTAGTTTTAGTCGACATGCGCATGAAATTTCAACCTGGTGTGAGATGCAGAAAAGTTTTGGCGCATGAATGTTGAAACTTGTTGTGAATTTAGTTGATTTCCAGTTTGAGATCTAGTTCTATTGATTTAATAAATTTCATAAATTTGTGTTTTAAAGCTATTTTGATACTTTTATAATGCAATACAAATTGCCTATAGTTGACAGAATGTGTTTTGGAGTGTAACTCCTTTAGATATTGATTTTTAACTAAAATTAGTGAAGTAAAGCTGAAATTTTGTAAAAATTTAGTTTATTTATAGTTTTATTGATTTTTGATATAAATAACATGTTTTATTAATGTTTTCATCATATTTTTGTTTTTGAAGCTGTTTTAGGCTTTGGTAATGCATTACAAGTTGCCTATAGTTGACAGAATATGTTTTGGAGTGTAACTCCATCTAGTTGTGGATTATTCAACTAAAATTAGTGAATTACAGCTGAAATTTCGTAAATATTTAGTTTATTTAAGTATTTATTGATTTTGGATATAAATAACATGTTTAATTAATGTTTTTCTTAATATTTTTGTTTTTAATGCTATTTTTACGCTATGGTAATGCATTACAAATTGCCTATAGTTGTGAGAATATGTCACAGAGTGTAACTCCATCTAGATTTTGATTATTTAACTAAAAATAAGTAAATTAAAGTTGAAATTTCCGAAAAATTTAGTTTATTTTATAGATTTATTGAGTTTGGATATAAATAACACGTTTAATTAATGTTTTTCATTATATTTTGGTGTTTAAAGCTATTTTTACGCTATGGTAATGCATTACAAATTGCCTATAGTTGTGAGAATATGTCACAGAGTGTAACTCCATCTAGATGTTGATTATTCAACTAAAATTAGTGAATTCAACTTGAAATTTCGTAAAAATTTAGTTTACTTATAGTTTTATTTAATTTGGATATAAATAACACGTTTTATTAATGTTTTTCTTTATATTTTTGTGTTTAAAGCTATTTTTAGGCTTTGGTAATGCGTTACAAGTTGCCTATATTTGACAGAATATGTTTTGGGATGTAACTCTCTATGATTGTGGATTATTCAACTAAAATTAGTGAATTAAACTTGAAATTTCGTAAAAATTTAGTTTATTTATACATTTATTAATTTTCGATATAAATAACACGTTTAATTAATGTTTTTCTTAATATTTTTCTGTTTTTTTTATTTTTAGACGTTGGTAATGCATCAGAAGTTGCCTATCGTGGTGTGAAAGTGCGTCTGAGCGTAACTCCCTCTGGATGTGATTCATCCAAGCCCGTGGGAATGGACTTCCAGGACAATGCGCTTGACACGCCTGAAATCGGACGCGTAATTAACGCGCCGGCGATAATTAACAAGCGGGCGGCGATTGCCGCCGTTGTCGTTTCCGTTTCCTGCTCGCGACGGCGGCGAATGCGGCTGGATTATCCGGCGAGCATGTTTGCCAGCACGAGGAAAGGTCAGGTTCCATGTGCCAATTAATCGCGGAGCAATTAAATCCACTTGTCGATACACAACTCGTCGACAAACAAACTATTATACACTTAACAACATAACAACACAAAATAACCTACTTAGAGTCGGTGATATTTTTTTTTTTTGATTTGATTTGTTATTAATTGCATAATGAATGGAAAACGGAAGTATTACGCATGAATGAGCGCGTTATAAATATAACTTTTAAATTGTTTATTGGCAAATGATCTGGTATGCGCTGTTAAACATCACACATTAATAAAGTTGGTTTATTGGTTCGTTAAACGTGATTTACACACCCAATCTCAGTTGACTAATCTTTCCGGTGACAATTTTTATGGTTTTGTTTAAATTGCGCAGAAATTAGTAGATTATGAAAGTTTTTTAAGTGGTAATATCATAAACAATATTAATATCGATAATTTAAGACAAGAACCAGTTTGATATCACTATTTAAAACAAAGTTATCATAGATTTTGTTAGAAAAAATAATTATTTAAGTTTTTGTTGAATAACAATTAAATATTAACATTTTTAAATCTGTAAAATGTTAATTTTATAGTTTTATAACATTATCTACACATTGAAGCTAAAATAATTAATTTATCTTTATTAGTTTCGTAGTTATTGCGTAGTTAAGACGCAAAAACAATAAACGCGTAATATTAATTCAGTTTTTGTTGAATAACAACAAAATATTAATATTTTTTTAAACTTTAAAAACTCAATTTCATAGATTTTTAAATTATCTACGTACGGAAATAAAATCAATTATTTATCTTTATTACTTTCGTAGTTATTGCAAATTTAAGACAAAAAAATAAAAACGCATAATATAAATTCAGTTTTTGTTGAATAACAACAAAATATTAATATTTTTAAACTTTAAAAACTCAATTTTATATTTTTAAAACTATCTATACATTGATACAAAAATCTTATTTATCTTATCTTTATTAGTTTTATAGTTATAGCAAATTTAAGACGCAAAAACCAATAAACGCGTAATATTAAATCAATATTAAATCTAAAAATAACAACTAAATATTAATATTTTTTTAAACTTTAGAAACTCAATTTCATAGATTTTAAAATTATCTACACATAGAAACAAAAATAAATTAATTATCTTTATTACTTTCGTAGTTATTGCAAATTAAACACGCAAAACAAAAAAAAAACGCATAATATTAATTCAGTTTTTGTTGAATAACAACTAAATATTAATATTTTTTAAACTTTAAAACTCAATTTATAGTTTTTAAGATTATCTACATATAGGAATAAAAATAATTAAATTATCTTTATTAGTTATTTAGTTATTGCAAATTAAACACGCAAAACAAAAAAAACGCATAATATTAATTCAGTTTTGTTGAATAACAACTAAATATTAATATTTTTAAACTTTAAATACGCAATTTCATAGATTTTAAAATTATCTACACATAGAAACAAAAATAAATTAATTATCTTTATTACTTTCGTAGTTATTGCAAATTAAACACGCAAAACAAAAAAAAAACGCATAATATTAATTCAGTTTTTGTTGAATAACAACTAAATATTAATATTTTTTTAAACTTTAAAAACTCAATTTCATAGATTTTAAAATTATCTACACATAGAAACAAAAATCAATTATCTATCTTTATTACTTTCGTAGTTATTGCAAATTAAACACGCAAAACAAAAAAAAACGCATAATATTAATTCAGTTTTTGTTGAATAACAACTGAATATTAATATTTTTTTAAACTTTAAAAACTCAATTTTATAGATTTTTAAATTATCTACCCATAAGAGCAAAAATCAATTATCTATCTTTATTACTTTCGTAGTTATTGCAATTTAAAGACGCAAAAACAAACAAACGCATAATATGCATTCCATTAAACACACCACACGAATACATAAACTCGAAATTTATTAGCCATCAATGTACAAACCACATATTTATTAGCACAAAAAGCCAGTCGGTGAGGTAGTATCCGGAAGAAGCAACTGTCTCGCACACGGGAAAAGTAAAAGTGATCTGTGTGCGGAGCACGTCTCCGGCGTATCGGAATTACGCACTCAAAATAAACTACTCGTACAGGTGACCAGGTGGAGCTCTCTACTCGTGAAGTTTTTACGTTTTTACTCTTATTTTGTTTACATACCATCAAATAAAACCAACTACGGCATTATTTCCATCATAAACATATCATATCACCTTTTACTTCGTATTCTGTTACAAAATATCAAAATTTTCCGATTAAACGGCATTAAATTAACGAAAACGTAAATAAATATCTCAAATCCGATCGGAATGTGACTTTCCAATCAATTTTCACCTGCGTGCTCGATGAAGCAACGTGTTTATGACTAATTCCAACGCCGTTTTTGTCAAAAAAGGCAATCGCTCCGATTTTACGAGTTTGGTTAGGTTTTAACCTATAAAAATCATTAGAAACGCAAAAATAGAATAAAATTGTATTGTACGTATACGTATGCAACACACATTACGTAACAGCGTGCGCGACCCAATTTTTTCCCTCCGTTTAATTTCTTTTCAACGACGGCCTATTGAAACACAATAAATAACGGACACGACGCCATAAGTGCACACATTGGTAATGAGAATATAACACACACGGCAATTGCCAATAGAATTCACGCACACACGCGAATGCTTGGTTGCAAAAGGAAAGAAAACGTTTATTACTACAATTTTTTGTAAATTCAACGCTAATACCCAGACATTTATCATTGCGGATTGGGGGGACAATAATTTATCGTGGGTAGTTCAAGCACACATATACACTGACACGAGGAAGTCGCTGATATTAAAATGATGTCACTTTCTGTTACGCGAAGTGAAAAATTTACATTTTTTGCTTTTAATTTTCAAAATATTAAGATTTTTAAAAATTTTCAAAAACCAATAGATTCGTAATTAAATTCCTCATAATTACATATTTTTATAAATTTTGTGCGATTAATACTTTCGGAGATATTTCAAGTTTTGTAAAAAAAAAATAATTTTTTTAAATTTTTTGCAGATATACAGTTAATACAACCGAATATTTCCCTAAAAACATCACAATTCGTAGTTTTCAATGGTGTATGCAAGTTCCACCACGTTGTTCAACTTTTTCTTATCGTATTATCAACGAATCAAGGATAATTGTAAGTATTTACGAATAAAATCTAGTATTTTAGTAAAATAAACTAAAATAAGCATGTATAATGTCTTTATAAACATTCTACTTAAGTTAAGTCAGCTTAACTTAACTTGACTTAAGTTAAGTCGTTTTTCGTTTCGTGCGGTGAGTGGTATGCACACACGATTGGCTTTGGCAACCGCCATGCTGTTCCGCTCCAATTACAGTGATGCCATGCGAATAACACAGCGCTCATGACCAAAATAAAAAATAAAAACCACTCTTAAGTACTCGTACCCAACACACACTTAAATTCATGTGAAAACCTTATAACGAAACATTATAATTGCCCATAACTAATATTTAATCGCAATATTTACTATGATGTAATTTGTATATTTGGTTGCCTATATTAAAAAAAAGTTCATCATTTTCTAAAACAAAAATTAGCATTTACGACTGCGTTTAATTGAATACTCTGCTCGACACAAAGGGAAAGGAGCGCACAGAGTGAAGAAAACACGGAAAACCAGCAAGTAGATTACTTTACGGCTACCTGCGACCTGATGTGTAACACGAGGAAGTCGTTGATGCCGCGCATTCGGCAGTCTGCGCCGAAATTACGCGTCATTTCCTATTCCGTATTGACGTTTCTTTGCCGCGTTTTATTACCACGTGCGCGCTACTCACGCGCCCAACCACGCAACACACCATACACAGCACGTGCATCATCAACACCGTTGTCGAGATTATTTTCGATCGAGAATCAATCAAGGAGCGACCAATGCGATTTTATAACAAAGAATGTTGTGAATATTGCGGAGACTCGCCGCGGTTGTGTAACACGCTTGTGTTTAATTGCGATATTGCATCCGGTTGGTATATATTAATGTGCGCTTGCAAGTAGGCGACAACAATGCGGCTTGGGGTACGCCTTTTTGCATTCGCAAATGGAATTTCATAGTTTATTTCATAATTGTATTGATTTATTCTTGGTATTAATGGAAATATAGGAGAATTATCAAGATTGATCATAATTGCATGTTTATGAGATTATTATTAGTTAAACAAACAAGAAAATTAGTTTTTTGCAAAAAATATTAATAATTATTAACTAGCAAATTTAGCAAGTTAGCAAATTTCATGTTTTATGACGATTTTTGCTTATTTCTGCAATTTTCGCAAAAAAAATTTAAAAAAAAATCATAAAACTTTATTTTTGCAAAACTATTATTATTTACAAATTAATAATAATAATAGTTCTTTGTATTTCTTTTGATACATATTTTTACTATTTACCAGGAAATTTAATGATTTTTGGCAATTTTTCCTAATTTTTTGCTAAAAAACGTGAAAAAGTCCATAAAACTCATTTTTATGCAAAAATAATTATAATTTATAAAGTAACAATAATAATCATGGTATATTTTATTACTTATTAGAAAATTTCATGGTTTTTGACGATTGTCGCTAATTTTTTTACAAATTTTGCTAAAAATGTGAAACAAAATTCGCAATATTTATTTTTGCAAAAAAACATTATTATTTATGAACTAATAATAATACTAAAAATATTTTTTTATATTTAATGATAAATCTATTTGCTGTTTAAGAGAATATTTCATGTTTTTGACAGTTTTTGCTAATTTTTGTAAAAAACGTAAAAAAGTCCATAAAACTCATTTATTTGCAAAAGTAATTATAATTTATAAACTAACCATAATAATAAATATATTTTCAGTTCTAAATATAGATATTCTCATTAACTAAAAGATAATTCCATGTTTTTGACAATTTTTGTTCATTTTTTCTAAAAATATGAAAAAGGTCAGAAAAAATATTTTTTTTACAAAAATCATCATAACTCATAAATTAATAATAAAAATAATATTAATTTTAATACTAAAGACAGATATTTTACTATCTATAATAACTTCACGTTTTTTGTAATTTTTAATAATTTCATCAAAAATCGAAAAAAATTCAAAAGTTGCAAAACATATTCAGGTTAATTGAATAGCTCTAGATATTTTATTTACACTTGTGAAATAGTTAGTTAACATTTTTTTAGGAAGAAGAACGAATCCGCCAGGTGAGCGTCTGCTGCGACGGCTATGAACCAGATATTGAAGGCGAAAAGTGCGCGCCGTCGTGCAAATTGCGATGCGCGAACGGCAAATGCAACGAAGAGAACAAGTGTTATTGCGAGCCCGGCTACAGAGGCGACTATTGCGAGACAGGTACAGAGTACAAGCACTAAATATTTATTTCAAATTTCACTCCCATTCCAACTCCGACTTCATTAATTTTAATTTCTATTCAATTCCAAACTCACAACTCAAAAGAAAAAAAAAACGAATTAAAATTTCGTAATTAACTTTTTACATTTTGCGATCCTAATTCTAAATTTATGTTAATTACAGCTTGTGATTCAAACCGCTGGGGACGTTATTGTCGTTATCATTGCGAATGTCAACAAGGAGTATGCGATTCAAACACGGGTAGATGTCGCTGTCCTCCAGGCTGGACTGGATTAAGGTTAAAATTCATGTTTTAACGAATTTTTTAAGAATCAAGGTGATAATTTCTGTTTAGATGTGAGAAACCATGCCAACCGGGTTTGTACGGTGCGAATTGTGAGAGTATCTGTGAATGCAACACTGATCAAATTTGTGACTCACAAGATGGCCGCTGCACGAATAAAGTTAAGGTGGCGGTGCTTAAGAAGTACCACACTTTCGACACGAATACAACAACAAAGGCGCACGGTGCCAAAAAGATTGATATGTATCTCTTAACAACGCCAAACTCATTATCTCCTGCTGGCATTGCGCTAATTACAACCACAATTAAAACCACTACAGCCGGTGGTAAATTAAATGTTGTAAATTACACTGATAACGTATCAACGGCGCAGATCGCCGCCGAAGTCAAAATCAAGAGTATGGATCGGACAGTGATGAAATCCGATGAGGAGATTTCGCCGAAAGAAGCGAAAGCACACGCCGAGGTCATCGCCAGCGCGGAGGACAATCACCAAGTGTACAATTTTGCTGCGATCAGTTTTCTGGCCATCGTTGCACTAGCAGCGTCCGGTTTCCTCATCGCCGTGCGATTATTAAAGCAAAAAGGCGGCGAAATCAACAAATCACCGCAAGAAACGCAAACAAAAAGTATTTTTCATACGCCATTACCTGGTAACCTATGCAACCATACATACACGCAGCACAAGTAGTATAACTTAACCGAATTGGTTTCAGAACCGCCACAAAGTCCTTTCTTTGATTCTGCGCCTTGTGCGCTGTATCATCAACGTATTGGTGATAATAACGTTGTTATCAATACAAGATTATCATTTTCTTCGGTACAAACCACGCCAACCTTGGCTTATATTGACGAATCAAACGAATCCGAAGGTATAATGATAAATTGGAAAATATACATTACATCGTTATAAGTTTTAATTGCAAATTGCAATAATTACAGTTTTGGATGCGTGCTATGATCAGTTACCGTCGACGCGCGGTACTTACAAGGCCACAACCGCCCCCGAACCACCCCCAGCGCCTGTAATCACCAATAATCCACCGGAAAATGATGAGAATTTATATGATGAGATCCCATGCTGGACCAGATCGACTGATAACAATGCACTGTATATTAATACACGCATCGAGAACAAAACTCAATTTTAATCATTCATTTGTAGCCGATATTTGTTGATAAATTAATAAATAATTGTGACCTGAATTTATTTTATATCTCTTTGAATATTCATCACACTTGCACGAATAGTGTCGGAATATTAAGTGGCGTTGGATTAACTAGCACCCGCAAAGTGTGATAAAAACAAATTATTACTGAGTAGTGAGTACACTTTACACCTACGTGGAAAACGAAGCTACCAGAATGAGGTGGGATGATTGTAACAAGAAAATTTATGAATGTTTCATGCGTGTTCATGACCTGTGTACTAAATTTCCAGTTAACATATTTTCGGAGGATGAATAATGAAAGATTACGTATTTGGGAGCCATTTTGTGACATGTGTAATTTAAGGTTATGATTATACTCCTTATGAAGTTCTACTTGTTGGATAATTATTGGTTGTGATGATAATTAAATGTTTTTGCAAATGATGCAAATTTTTCTTTTTTCGTTGTAGTTGATTGGAAGTGGCACGTTGTGACGATAAGGAGTGCATTATTAAACGTTTGTCGATAAAGCCGCGGCACTTGCTAATATAATAATCACGTTTGAACATCGTGAACATCAATATTTGAATGGATTCCATCTAGCCAATGAAAAGTTTACCGGCATCATGTATCATGAGCAATGGATGAACACCCCGGTGAAAAATTAATCACATCATGGCGGTTGCCCGCCTATTTAAGCTCTGGTCCCCGTGAATACCATCGTAGTTTGTGGCAACGTGTGGTGTGGTGCGGTAAAAATGAATTACCGAATTAATTTCTTGATTATCATCGCGAATTATGTCGTGGGTACCTCCGGGTTGTTCTTTAGTGGTGTTGGAGTCTGCACTAAACAACAAGAGTAAGTCATAACCTCAAAATATTTCATTTTTTGATATTATTGTGTAAATATATAGGGTTACCATTAATGGTACCACATCAGTACGTACCTTGAATGTTTGCTGTAAGGGATACAAACCAGATGGCACTAGAAACATCTGTACCCCTGTTTGTACCAGAATGTGTATACAGGGTACCTGCACAGCTCCGGATACTTGTACCTGCAAACCTGGGTACTCGCAGGATTCACGAAATAAATACATGTGTAACGCGGTGTGCTCCCAAGGTTGCTCCAATGGGTTCTGTGTCTCCCCGGAAGTCTGCCGTTGTAATAATGGTTTCTCCCCGAACCCTAATAATGAGAATAAGTGTACCAAGATGTGTACCACTAAAAGAGGAGATAAATCCGGAGCATGTACCTGTGATAGAGGTTATAATCCTGTGGAGGATAGTAACTTCTGCGCGGCCATTTGTAGTAAACCTTGTGTCAACGCGGATTGCTCCCTACCTGAAACCTGCTCCTGTTGGAAAGGGTTTACCAGGGATTCTAGGAATAGGAACCAATGTAATCCGATGTGTAAAGATGTTGATTGTACGAATGCAGTGTGCACTGGGTTGAATGAATGTACCTGTAATGTGGGTTTCATCAAAGGGGATAATAATACCTGTGTTGAGGAAGTGGTCAAATGTGACCCTGATTGTATTAATGGAGAATGTATTGAGGGGAAGTGTGTTTGCAACAAAGGGTATGCTTCCAATGAAGGTGAGAGTCATAACTGTCAAGCTGTTTGCACCAAGGAGTGTGTGAATGGGAAATGTACCAATGTTGATGAATGTACCTGCAATGATGGATTTACCAAGGATCAAAGTGATCCATTCCTGTGTGTCCCAATGGCAAGTTGTTCTAAACCATGTGTGAATGGGGAATGCTCCGGGGTAGAAACCTGTACCTGTAAGGAGGGATACCAGGTTGATCCATCTGATGATTTCAATTGTCTACCTATTTGCCTGACCACGTGCCAAAATGGACTCTGTACGGGACCTAATGAATGCACTTGTAATGAAGGTTTTGAACAAGATGAAGATAACCTATTTCTGTGCATAAGAAAATGTGAGAAAGGTTATGTTCTCCAAGATGATAAAATTACTTGTTCCCCTGTATGTGCCAACTGTCAAAATGGTCTCTGCACAGCTCCTGAAGTATGTACCTGTAATGAAGGTTATATTTCTGATGATTTGGGATCATGTAAACCCTTTTGCAAAGAAGATTGTGTTAATGGTGAGTGTACAGGTCCCAACAAATGTTCCTGTTCTCCAGGGTACTCCACAAACCCTAACAACCCTAATGAATGCCATGCCAAATGCTCCAAGACTTGTATCAATGGACAATGCTCAGCCCCGGATACCTGCACTTGTAATAAAGGTTATATCTTGGACGAGGATAACAAATATGTCTGTATCCCTACCTGTTCGAAACCCTGTGTGAATGGGGGTTGCTCCAAGTTGGATACCTGCAATTGCTTCAAAGGATACACCCTTAACCCAAAGAATAAGTTCCAATGTGATGCTGTTTGCTCCAAAGAATGTATTAATGGTCATTGCTCAGAACCTGAGACCTGCACATGCAACAAAGGTTATGAACTTGATCCTAACAACCCTTATTTATGCAACGCTACTTGTCTACAACCCTGTATCAATGGGGATTGTACCAAAGTTGATGTATGTACCTGTCATAATGGTTACGAATTGAATTCTGAAGATAAATTTCAATGTGACCCTGTTTGTGGGGAGGAATGTATCGATGGACAATGCACAGGTCCGGATACATGTACCTGCAACATAGGGTTTGAGTTGGAAGCAGGTAGTAAGAGTAAATGTGTACGTATAGAAAAATGTACCCAGGAATGCATAAATGGGATCTGCAATGGTATAGATATCTGTCAATGTAATGAAGGTTATGTTCTTTCTAAGAAGGATAAATTTACCTGTGTCCCTGTTTGCACCTCACCTTGTATTAATGGTGAGTGTGTGGCTCCGGATACCTGTAAATGTAATGATGGTTTAGTGATGGACCCAAGTGATAAGTACACCTGTGGACAGAAATGTTCCAAACCCTGTATTAATGGGAATGTATTGATGGTGATCTGTGCAAATGCAAAGAGGGTTACACCATGACCTGGAAGATAAATATTTATGCTCAGCAGTTTGTAGTGAACCATGTATGCATGGGAACTGCACAGCCCCGGAAACCTGTACCTGTCATAAAGGGTACTTCCAATCTGCAGTTAGTAAATACCAATGTGATCCCATCTGTACTAAACCCTGTATTAATTCAAAATGTACAGCCCCGGATACCTGCTCTTGTAATTCCGGGCTGGATCCTGACCCAGTTGATAAATTTGCTTGCATTGTCAGCTGTTCCAAACCCTGTATAAATGGGGTTTGCTCTGCGAAGGATACCTGCACTTGCAATTCAGGATATACCAAGGACCTATTCAATAAGATGAAGTGTAACGCCATCTGTTCAAGTCTTTGTATTAATGGTCAATGCACCGCACCGGAAACTTGTACCTGTCGTGCTGGTTACGCCCTTGATGACACCAACAAATACCTCTGTAAACCAGTTTGTTCAGAACCTTGCATTAACGGTAATTGCATTGGTCCCAACATCTGCGGATGTTCCCCAGGGTTCAAGAAGACCAGTAAGAATATGTGTACCGCCAGTTGTTCGAAACCCTGTATAAATGGGAAGTGCACAGGGCCTAATATGTGTACCTGTGATCCGGGATTCAAACCTGATGCTGGTGATCCTAATAAATGCAATGATTGTGATGGTAAACCATGTGCAGATGCTCCAGTACCGATTCTTCCAAGTAAAGCCGCATGTGAAGCTTCCTGTAAAACCGGAAGTATCTGTAAAACTGATCCTGTCACCAAAGGTTTCTTCTGTGAACCTCAGTGTCCAAATGGTATGGTCTTTAATGAAGAAACCAATAAGTGTATGGCTGCTAAACCATGCCCACAGGGTTGTGGGAATGGGGAATGTCAGGATGGGGAATGTATCTGTAATGTGGGATTCATGGGTGAGACCTGTGAGAATGAAACCAGCGAAATTGCTGCTGCAATGTAAGTACTCGTAAAACAATCAACAATATTTATTTAATAATAATAATAACAATCACTATGACTTCCAATCATCACCACCATGTAGGTTGTATTCCTGCACTTCCTGTTGTTGGACCTCTATAGCAGTATCATGATATTCATCTCCATGGTCTTCATTTTCATTGTGATGATCCTCCACTGGATAAGGGACGTGTTTCTCCACCTCCACAGGGACATGTTTGACCACTTCATAGGGCACAGGTCGTTCCACAGGTACCTTCACTGGATAGTGCACCTCTTTCTCTACAGGTACATGTACCTCTTTATATACCGGATATGGTTTAGGTACAGGGATTTTTACAGGATAAGGAACAGGTTTCTCTACTTTAACAGGGACAGGTCGTGGGACGGCTACCTTCACAGGATACGGTATATATTTATCATAGGGTACAGCCACATTTTTGACCACTTTCACAGGAATAGGTTTATCTACAAATTTGGGGACGGGTTTATCAACGTAGACATTCACAGGAACAGGGACGTGTTTAACCACAGGATAGGGTTTAGGTACCTTTACAGGGACCTTAACAGGGACATGTACATGTTTAACAACAGGGAATGGAGCGGGGACTTTTACAGGGACAGGGACAGGGACCTTTTTTTCTATTCTGATAGGTTTTTTTACGAGCACCTTAACAGGGATAGGTTTATCAACAAAGACTTTCACAGGGACATGGACATTTCTTACTTTGGGAATGGGTAAAGGGACGGGTACCTTCACTTTGACAGGGACCCGGATCGGAACAGGGACATTTTTTACAACTGGATAGGGTTTAGGTACAGGGACCTTAACAGGGACACCAATATTTTTGAAAACAGGCACGGGGACATTTTTAATGACCGGAACCGGGTGTGGTACACCTTTAACAATGGTAACTGTCTTTTCCACGTCTACATGATGCCCCAAATCGATTGATTCATGATGTTGATGATGATGATTACCAGAAAATACCGTAGGGATAAAAAACGCTAGAATCTTTGAGGTTATGTGATTAATTTTAATAAATTTTTAGGTTTTTTATTCTACTCACAAGTATAAAATGCATTGCAAGTTGATTTCGAAACTAAACGCGCCATGCATTATTGCCGCAATATATACGCATTCTACTTCCACAACTTTCCACTTTTCCGCATACTCATCCGCATTTCCTGCGCGCGCAAAAACAGCAAAAACGACAATTGCGCAACGCAATCTCTAATTGTCATCGCATGCGACTAATTGCGCTCGTTCCTTCCGCAGGAGTTCCATGTGGATGACCGTCGGAATCGTCGCAGGCGTCATCTCCATCGCCGGTATTACCGGTTATGTCGGCTACACGCTGCGGAAGAACTGGGCGAATCCACACACAGCGCCAGATGTTGAGAAAAGTGAGTTTACTCAACAACTTCAACTCAAATCATTAAAATTTCAATGTTTAGACGCAGCTGGAATTCCGGTCGTCTCGCACATCAAGGAAGACGGTCAACGTCACATCCCAGTCTGGGGAGGTGGAGAAGTAGTTGTCTCACGAAGTTAATCACCATATTAAATTAATTATTTGTTAAATTTATTAAAACCTAACCTCTAAATCTTAGATAATTTGATATGAATATAAATATAGCATTGAAGGATACAATTGCGTGGTGTGTTTTCTTCCTGTCTCCCTACTCTCCCCCACGTTTATTCTGGAATGTCTGTATTGCGCATGCGCCATGACCGCCGCGCCGCGGTTAATGTTCATACGATGCCAGACGTCCCGACGCTGCCGGCGACGGTGGTGCACGCCCGCAACTCGCTGAAAACCACGCGACAAAACAAAACCTTTCCGGTTTTCCGGTTTTCCGGTTTGCATTATACCCGTGTGTGTGTTTATCTATGAAAGTGTGTGCGAAGATGCCATCACTGGATTAATCCACATCTGTCACAAGAAGTGTATGCAGGTAAACATCAAGTTTTGGTTGTGAAATTCGCAATATCGATCCGGGACCGCGGTGTGAAATACGAAACCTGGTGCTGAAGCGCTCGATAACACTCGAGATTCCAAACCGGAAAACAATGTAGTTGTGTGGTTTCTTTCAGGATTGATTTAAGTTAGGATAAAATGCAAGTTACTGATGACGGACCGCATTTTGATTGCTTCGGCTCGCGCACGAGGAGATGAGGTCCTTCGCGTTGCTCCTGCTCGCCATTGTCTACGCCAATCTTTCGACGCTGATCGCACAGAGACTCGTCCCACCGCGTCAGTATCACGCCAGTGATGATGATAAGGACCACGAGAATACACGCACACAGCCGCGGCCCCTCGACGACGATTACGAATCGGATAATTCCACCGGTAAGCTGAAATATTTATTTTGCCCACATCACTTTTGACACGTTTCCAAATGACCTACAAAGTCAAAGTTAAAGTTAGGAATATTATTAACATTTCACATTTCGCTTGTAATTTGTAAGGAAGTATTTTTGATGTGTTTGAAGTATCAGGTGACTTTGCGAAACACTTCCGGTTGCTTTCGCCAGCGTAAACGCGATAATAGGTTTCGTTTTCGTGTGTGCACACAATGCATTCACGTAGGTACTCGTAGCTATTGTATAAAAGCGTGTAAAGCCTCTAAAGCCTGTCATATTGATCGTGGGGCCGGTTGCAATTTACGCCGAACATGCATCTGAAATACGGTCACACGCTAAATTTTTGCGTTTGCTTGGTCAACTTTGTTTAATCAATGAGAGCGCTACTAATGTAGGCAACCAGTCGTACGTTCAGCTGGAATTAAATTACACGTTAAAAACGCGTAAAAGCAGCGTTTTACAGCTTAAAATAAAAATCACGTTGAATAAACTTTTATTTTCATGTTTTTGATGATTTATCAAATGAATATCAAATTAAAAAGATATCTATCAAAGTTTTCCATTTGAATTATCCAAGTGGGTATAATCGAATATTTCGAGGATAGTTTGTAAAGTTTGCAACAAAATTTGCTTGGTCAATTTTGTTTAATCAATGAGAGCGCTAATAATGTAGGCAACCAGTCGTGCGTGCAGCTGGTATTAAATTACGCAATTACACGTTAAAACGCGCAAAAACTCGAAAAACAGTTTAAAATAAAAATCACGTAGATTCAACTTTTATTTGGATGTTTTTGATGATTTATCAAATGGATATCAAATTAAAAGATATCTATCAAAGTTTTCCACTTGAATTATACAAAGTTGGTATTATTGGATATTTCGAGGATAGTTTGTAAAGTTTGCAACAAAATTTGCTTGGTCAATTTTGTTTAATCAATGAGAGCGCTAATAATGTAGGCAACCAGTCGTGCGTGCAGCTGGTATTAAATTACGCAATTACACGTTAAAACGCGTAAAAACTCGCCAAAAGCAGCTTAAAATAAAAATCACATAGATAAAACTTTTATTTTGATGATTTTTGATGATTTATCAAATGGATATCAAATTAAAAAGATATCTATCAAAGTTTTCCACTTGAATTATCCAAAGTGGGTATTATCGAATATTTCGAGGATAGTTGGTAAAGTTTGGAACAAACGCACATCGAAAACGTGTTTGATTGAAGAGACCTGATCGAAATGCATAAATTCTTAATAAACTTGACTAATTACACGAGGTAGGCAGCTTATATTGATTATGAGATAAGTTTCCCTTAACTATTCCTCGGGCGTTGTACGAAAAATCAAAAGACTATAGTCTTGCGTGTCGAAATATTCATAACTTTGAGTTATGTGTTGTAATTTGCTTCCAGCAGCGCACGGCTTTTACCCTGCAATATAATAAACGCATTGCTTTACTGGTGGCCTAATTAGAGCGCGCTCGTTCCACTTCCATATTACTTTCTGAGTTACTGTACACTGTACCCATATACAGGGGAAATAGAAAGCCAAAGTTAAATTTAGATTCACTAGTCACGCAACTCCACAGCATTTGAATGAATGAATGAATGAGAATTAATTTCTGTGTGTTTTTGGTTTCCTTTCACAGACGAACAGTATTTGGGAGACGCATGCGATAAAATCTGCAGCGCATTGCTGCAGAATGCCTTCTGCAATCCGGCGACCAAGACGTGCGAGTGTCAGAAAAAGTATCCAGTTAAGCTCACGGCCGCCACCGGCTGCACGAAGCGTAAGCACAACTAAAATCCTTTCTATTTCTTCATACATATTACATGTCTCCAGAAAAAAGAAAAAAAATTGAATTTTTTGCCAAAAAACATCATAAATCAAACAATTTTCTACGTCTCAGGAAAGTAGTTAACTTTTCCGGTGTTTCCTCACGTGCTTATTGTTTGATTGAATGTCGACAGCGTTCGTAATAAATCATTCGTTAAAAATTACTTTTTTTGTTTTGTTTTTTTGCAGCAAAACGTTTGGGTGAACAATGTTGGTACAAAGCAGCTTGCGAATACTACGACCCTCACGCATCATGCGTGCAGGTCCATCACAATGCAATCTGTGCTTGCAGTTCCGGTTACCATTCGGTGTCTGTCACAAAACCGTCGAAAAAAATGTTTTGTGCCGAAGGTAAAAAATTTGTAGGTTAAATTTAGAAATTCTAAGTCTGCTTTTTTATGGTTGTAGACTTGGTGGTCATGACAACGGACTTTTCGACACTAGCAGGCGTTGTTTCCGGTATAGCAGTATTATCAGGACTTATCTGTTTCGTGTTAAAGTTGTTTAATCAGAATTTGTACGCTGGAAGACATCGATATGGCAACGCCGCATTGGCACCGCCGATTTTATTCAACAGTGACGGAGGTAAAATATCTTTAAAAGTAATTTTGAGCTACATTATGTTTTGCATAACTTAATAACCTAACTTTTTGTTCATTTCAACCCCTTAAATTCTACAACTCCTCAGAATAAATTCTGCATCTAAATGTTTTGCTTTCTGAATGCGTTAGTTGTGCTTAAAGCTTCTTGTCACGCAATAAAACACGCCCGGGTACAATTGATATATACTCTCCACCACAGCGCACCCTTAAATGTTTCTAAATAACGTAATAAAATTCACCCCTTAATCACGTACGTACCGATTGTGACACATTCGCCTTCGCACGCCCTCTGGATGATGGACATGATGGATAAACTTGTAATGCCGTTTGATGACCTTAATTTTAGACACAACCTCGTCCCAACCAATATATGGAAGTTTTTTACCGGTGAGGGATGTTGCAGGATCTGTGCCTATCATCGACCGCCGGCTGGTGTCGCGGGCGTCCAGCCAGCGGACACTGGCGTCTTCGCGGCGGCCGAGCAGCGCGCCGGGATGTCGCGGCGTTGCCGTTTCGGCGTCACGGGCAGGTGCGGCACGTGCCGCCGCCATCTTGCTACTCTCTTGCCATGAGATCACCGCCATCCCGGAGGTACCCCTAGGTTCGGGCCACGCTAACCGACTGTGTGTGCTAGCTGTCAACTTTGTCAAACAACACACCTACATCTCTTTTTCTCCCTTTTTTCTCTCTACAAACACTTTGATGTCGTGTGTTTGCTTTGTATTGTGTATTGTTGGTTGTCTAAGTCTAAACATTCGAGATACTTGAAAAACACATTACCCAATTGGCAAGGGCGCAAGATGGCTGCGGTTTGTTTCATTTATTTACTTATTACGTACTAATTAACCATGTAAATATATATTGAACCCTTTTTAGAGTATTTTTACATTGCTGCACTCGTAAATCATTAAATTAGCAGTATTTAATTGAAAATTAATTAAATAATCGAATTAAAAACATCACTCTACTGATTAAAACAAGTAAACCTCTTGGTATGTAGGTAAATGTTTGTTGTTGCATGGAATAACACATAAAACACAAACCGGAAACGACAAAATGAGCATGTGAATCAAAATTAACAAACATTTTCTCAAAATAACCAACTTTGGATGTTTCGATGTTGTACCAATGTATCCGTGTAGATTTTGAGGTTATTTTTGTTGATATTAATGGTACTATGTGGGTGATTATGTTTTTTGTTCCTGGTTAGGTTCACGCCGTCCGAGCATTGCTTCCGTGCACAGCAGCAACTCAATACGTAGCTATAGCATGCGTCGATACGAAAAGGAACGTGAGCAGAAAGAAGAACGTGAAATGCAGCGCCGGTTGGCGAAATTGACGGCGGGGACGAACAACAATGGCGGCACACGCGTACCACCCACGCCTAGTCCGCATTACACCGATGATTTACTTCCGACTCTACAGGAGGATGAACAAAGAGTTGTCGGTGTTACTCAAATACAGAATCAGGTATTATTTATTATTAATTAATAAAAAATTTGTAAAAATGAATTTTTGACGTTTTAGGTGCCATTAGCTTTATCCGAGGAAAGTGCTTCGAATAACGGTTTCAAAGAGGAGATCCCCTCGACGTCGAAACAGTTTCCATAACAAATTTATATTAAGTTTGCGCGCATTTCCACGAATCCCGAACAAGAATAATATCGAACACCACACATTCCGAAATAGAACGCTTTTTTATTCTCGTAATGAAACCCCAAAATTCTTCTCTCTAATTCATAGACATTAACTATAATAGCTGATGCGTAACTTGTAAGTAAAATGAAACAATTTATGAAGAAGAAAATACTACTAATATATGAATTGACCTATACACATTTATAGGTTATACATTATTGATAATAAAATTATGAGACAGATATCATAATAGACTGACACAAAATGTAAGTAAACTTAACTTATGAGCCTAGCGTTGTTTATTCATACATATTGTATTGTTATACAGCGTGTAACGTATGCAACCCAACATGCTGGTTGTGGTTTTTAGTTGTGATGTCACTGTAGGCAACCGTATATGCAATATTTTTGTATTGTTGATTGCCTATAGTAGATGTTGTGACTAAACAGGTATAAATACACGCTGTATATGCAATTTTGGTACGATTTTCTTCTTTTGCACAAATGGCGGTGTGTGATATAAACGAATGTATTGGGAATTCAGTTTCTAGATCGTAGCTTGAAGCTAAATCATTCGTGCACTCCGTTGGATAACTAGTTTTTGTTATTATGAGGTAAATTCAGAGACAAGTCAGCAGCTCTTTAATTTATAACGTTGAACACTTGGAGGATTAGCATAATCGTGTTGAGTACCATGTGTCCATGGCACTTGTGGCATTGACAAACGCGTAACATTTTTATGACAATGATGTTGTTGATGAAATTGATATAAAAGTATTATAAAAGTTTAGATTAAATATACATGTTTTAAGAATAAATAATTGGATTTATTATTTCAGGTAAGAAATCTTGATTTATTTTTTTTTTGTACATAGTACATAAAACACGGGTGTATCTTAGTGTCTTTTTGTTGTTTAAAAAATTAATTTTTATTTCAACAGAACCGCCATGTTAGAGTTCGTGAGTCTCTTTACACGATGCAGACTTTTCCAACGTTCTAAGCCTTTCGCAAATGCCCTAAAACTCCCTTTAAAATTTGGCATTTTTTTAAAACAATTGAAAAGATGGTATGAAAAACACCCTGTATCTCGTGAATTAATTGCATTTTTGGGTTTTCTTATTGCCATATGGCAATAAAATAAGATAAAGTCCATGTAAATTGATAATAACTATGATATGGATAGTAATAGAGCGCAAATCATATGAAATAAATTAGTTTAAGATAAAGTGGTAAATTCATTCACATATTCTTTACTTTTATTGTTTTAAATTGATTCATGACATTTCAAGCGTGAAATGGGATAAAGTGGCCGTAAAGTTGATACAATCCGTTGCTGCGATAGCCCATGTTTACAAAACATTGCAACAACGATGCGGAAACCCGCGGGAATATTTTTAGTTAAAACGGACATTCTAGCGACATCTCGGAAGCCTTAAAAGTACTATTTAAATTCAAAAAAGTTGAAAACAAGAGGTGGAAAACACTCTGTATCTCGTGAACTAATTGATTTTTTTGGAGTTTCTCACTGCCATGTTGATGCTCGAGAGTTTCTCTACAAGATGCATACTTTTTCAACGCCTGAATCTTTCTAGAAGTGCTCTAAAATGCACTTCAAATATAACTATTTATGTCAAAGAATTTCATATTTCGGTCGAAGAACAGAGTCGAACTTTTTTGTTAAATGTTTTTCGGTCAAAGAACAGGGCCAAACTTATTTTCTTAAAAATATTTTTGGCGGAAGAACAGAGTCAAACTTTTCTGTTAAAATTTTTTTGGTCGAAGAACAGAGACGAACTTATTTTCTTAAAATATTTTCGGCTGAACAACAGGGTCGAACTTTTTTGTTCAAAAATTTTTCGGTCGAAGAACAGGGTCGAACTTATTTTCTTAAAAAATGTTTGGTCGAACAACAGGGTTGGACTTTTTTCTTAAATTTTTTCCGTGAAACCGCCGAGATTAAATTGCGATTATCTCGAAAACTAAAAAGCTACGAAAAAGAACTTCATATTCTTAATCCTTAAAAATTCAAGATGGCACCTTTTTAAAAACGACCAAAAGTGCATAAAAAAATTAACGAAAAGATTTTGTTATAAAAAGGCAAATGATTTCACTTTTTATGTTCGAAATTAAAAGTTAGAATTTTCAAATTCTGATAGATAATTTAATTCTACATCGATTATTTTAGTAACTTTTTTGGCTAGCATATACCGCTAAGGCCCTATTTGCAATTTTAATAAAAAAATTAATACAATTCGAATAGCAACAAAACATGACTTAGTTAGGGAAATAATTATCAAAACACATAATTTTAGTACAAAATTTTATTAAGATAAAGTATGTAGAATTACATGTTCTTCAATATTCTATAATAAAAAAGTTAAATTTCCAATTTCTATTTTTTGCTTAGGAAATGTTAGAGAAAACGAATAAACCAGTTTTTCGCACTTATCTTGAAAACCATTAGAGATAAAGAAAAACCGTTTTCATATTCGTAAGTAGAATTAAATTTTACATTATATAACATTTTAAAATTTACAATTATCAACACTTATGTAATAATTAAAAATGGTCAATAACTTGAAAACTAATTAAGATAGCGCAACCAAACTGGGATTTGTGGATTCTTGGCATTGTTTTTCACCAGTTTGGAAAGTTTGGGGAAATTCGGAGAAGTGGTTTTATTTTATCAGTTTTGAATTTACCACCCATTTTCCGAAATATTGATGTTATCGGAAAACTGACTTGATATCTTTCATCCCCTTGGAAAACTCAATCGATTAGCGTTTTCCATTTTCTTGTAGCGAAAAAAATATTTTTTGAGGCCTCAAAGAGTCAAGTGTAACCTCTTGACTCTTTTCGAGTGGTCTTTGGTCAACTTTGGAAAATGGAAAAACGAAATCTGCCATTCTATAGATCCTTATCACCGCATGAACAAAATGAAGAAAACTCTTTTCTAACTTTATTACTTTGCGAGAAAATTGCGTCGGAAAATCAGTTTTCAATTGTTTAAAATTGTAAATTTTAAAAGCGTATTTCATGAAAAATTTAAAACTGTACACAGTATCGTTTAATATTTTTGTTTATCTTTATTATATATAGTTATAGTTTCAGAGATAATTGATAATTAAGTTCTATTTTAAAGAAAAATTTTATTTAAAACAATCTACAGAGTAAACCGTTAATACAATCAAGTAGGAAATTATATAAACAAGACAAAGCCTCTTTACAAAATAGTATAATCAATGGTAAAATCATTAATTATTTCAACCAGTCAATAAAATGTCAGGCACCTCCGCCAAAATTTTGAATTTTTAAAATTTAAAAAACTAAAAATTCTATTTTTAAAAATATTATTACTGATAATAACAGATAATTAAAATTCACATATTTTATCTTAGTACAATTTTTCTTTATCATTGATAGTTTACGAGTAATTTCCGATTGAAAGTTCCAATTCTAGATTACCACATATTCAAAATTTAAGACCAAACAAGTATAAATAACATAATTTACATTTGACTAAATAAAGTAGACGTCCAGCATGTACCTTTGACATTTTCATAAATGTTAACACAACTTTCACAAACACAAACAAAACAAAATTCACCTGCGTCCGTTCACAAAATGCAAAACTGCAAGTTATATATTTCATAATTAATATATGCAGAAATCGCATGGTCAAAGAATTCGCATGTCGCTGTTTATTTATTCTACNTGACAAACGCGTAACATTTTTATGACAATGATGTTGTTGATGAAATTGATATAAAAGTATTATAAAAGTTTAGATTAAATATACATGTTTTAAGAATAAATAATTGGATTTATTATTTCTGGTAAGAAACTTTGATTTATTTGTTTTGCACTTGGTATAGGAAACACTGGTGTTTCTTAGTGTCTTATTGTTGTTTAAAAAATGAATTTGGAATTTCAACAGTACCGCCATGTTATTTGGCATTTTTAAAAGAAATTTGAAGACATGGTATGAAAAACACCCTGTATCTCGTGAATTAATTGCCTTTTTTGGATTTTCCTATTGCCAAATGAAAATAAGATAAAGATAAATTGATAATAACTATGATATGGATAGTAATAGAGCGCAAATCATATGAAATGAGTTAATTTATGATAAAATAGTAAATTTATTCACATATTCTTTATTTTTATTATTTTAAATTGATTTGCATGACATTTCAAGCGTGAACTGAGATAAAGTGGACGTTTGTTGATAAAATCCGCTGCTGCGATAGCCAATGTTTACAAAACATTGCAACAACGTTATGAGAAACCCGCGAGAATATTTTTAGTTAAAACGGACATTCTAGCGACATCTCGGAAGCCTTAAAAGTACTATTTAAATTCAAAAAAGTTGAAAACAAGAGGTGGAAAACACTCTGTATCTCGTGAACTAATTGATTTTTTTGGAGTTTCTCACTGCCATGTTGATGCTCGAGAGTTTCTCTACAAGATGCATACTTTTTCAACGCCTGAATCTTTCTAGAAGTGCTCTAAAATGCACTTCAAATATAACTATTTATGTCAAAGAATTTCATTTTCGGTCGAAGAACAGAGTCGAACTTTTTTGTTAAATGTTTTTCGGTCAAAGAACAGGGCCAAACTTATTTTCTTAAAAATATTTTTGGTCGAAGAACAGGGACGAACTTATTTTCTTAAAATATTTTCGGCTGAACAACAGGGTCGAACTTTTTTGTTCAAAAATTTTTCGGTCGAAGAACAGGGTCGAACTTATTTTCATAAAAAATTTTGGGTCAAATAACAGAGTCGGACTTTTTCTTAAATTTTTTCCGTGAAACCGCCGAGATTAAATTGCGATTATCTCGAAAACTAAAAAAGCTACGAAAAAAAGAACTTCATATTCTTAATCCTTAAAAAATTCTCTACAAGATGGCACTTTTTTTAAAAAACGACCAAAAATGCATAAAAAAATTTAACGAAAAGATTTTGTTATAAAAAAGGCAAAAGATTTCTCTTTTTTATGTTCGAAATTAAAAGTTAGAATTTTCAAATTCTGATAGATAATTTAATTCTACATCGATTATTTTAGTAACTTTTTTGGCTAGCATATACCGCTAAGGCCCTATTTGCAATTTTAATAAAAATTAATGTAATTTGAATAGCGACAAAACATGACTTAGTTAAGATGATTATTATATTATCAAAACACTTAATTTTAGAACAAAATTTTATTAAGATAAAGTATGCAGAATTACATGTTCTTCAATATTATGCAATAAAAAGACATATTTCCAATATTTATTTTTGGCTTAGGAAATGATGAGAAAACAAATAAAACTGTTTTTCGCACTTATCTTGAAAACCATTAGAGATAAAGGAAAACGGTTTTCATATTCGTATGTAGAATTAAATTTTGCATTATATAACATGTTAAAATTTACAGTTATCAACAATTATGTAATAATTAAAAATGTTTAATAACTTGAAAACTAATTAAGATAGCGCAACCAAACCTGGATTAATAGATTCCTGGCATTATTTTTCATCACTTTGGAAAGTTTGGGAAAATCGGCGAGGTAGTTTTATTTGATCAGTTTTGAATTTACCACTAATTTTCCGAAATATTGATGTTATCGGAAAACTGACTTGATATCTTTCATCCCCTTGGAAAACTCAATCGATTAGCGTTTTCCATTTTCTTTAGCGTAAAAATATTTTTGAGGCCAAAAAGAGTCAAGTGTAACCTCTTGACTCTTTTCGAGTGGTCTTTGGTCAACTTTGGAAAATGGAAAAACGAAATCTGCCATTCTATAGATCCTTATCACCGCATGAACAAAATGAAGAAAACTCTTTTCTAACTTTATTACTTTGCGAGAAAATTGCGTCGGAAAATCAGTTTTCAATTGTTTAAAATTGTAAATTTTAAAAGCGTATTTCATGAAAAATTTAAAACTGTACACAGTATCGTTTAATATTTTTGTTTATCTTTATTATATATAGTTATAGTTTCAGCGATAATTGATAATTAAGTTTTATTTTAAAGACACATTGTATTTAAAACAATCTACAGAGTAAACCGTAAATACTATCAAGTATGAAATTATATAAACAAGGGAAAGCCTCTTTACAAAATGGTATAATCAATGTTAAATTCATTAATTATTTCAACCAGTCATTAAAATGTCAGGCACCTCCGCCAAAATTTTGATTTTAAAATTTAAAACTAAAAATTAAATTTTTAAAAATATTATTACAGATAATAAAAGATAATTAAGATTCACATATTTTATCTTAGTAAAATTTTTCTTTATCATTGTTAGTTTACGAGTAATTTCCTTGAAATTTCCAATTCTAGATTACCACATATTCAAAATTTAAGATAAAACAAGTATAAATAACATAATTTACATTTGACTAAATAAAGTAGACGTCCAGCATGTACCTTTGACATTTTCATAAATGTTAACACAACTTTCACAAACACAAACAAAACAAAATTCACCTGCGTCCTTTTCAAACTGCAAAACTGCAACTTATATATTTCATAATTAATATATGCAGAAATCGCATGGTCAAAGAATTCGCATGTCGCTTTTTATTTATTCTACGCGTTCATTCATAAATATCAACAGGTAAAACCGCCACAATAGACATTTCTTATGCATTCTGCACTCACTGAAGGCTGCGATCGGCGATAATGTCTGAAATTTGTGTGCCAACCAAAATTAATGATTACTACTCAACGAAATTGCTTGAAAAACCCACAATTACAAACAAAAATAAGAAAAACAAAATTTAGATTCCCTCTGATATAATTCGTGAAATGTTATGTTATGCAAAAGAAAGTTCAGTTCTTTGGATGAATTTCATAAGACCACCTGCGGTTGTCACCTATCGCGTTGGCAATGTGAATCATTGGCCTGCATCCCAATATTAACATAAATTAAACCACAAATGATATTTAGCTTCTATTTTCTTTTTTAACAAAAGTTAGTGGGAACATCCGTTTGATCCGAGTATAAAAAGCGATGACATCGACTTGGAGATGCATTCCAACAACATTTGTGTCAAGATGCGCGTGTTCATAGTAAGTTTTTTTGTTTTTATTCAATTTTATTAAACTAATTACATTTTTTACTTCATTTAGGTATTGTTAGTGGTTGCTCTGGTTTGTGGTGAAGAGTCTAAACCCACAAAGAAAGACAAACGCTACGTGTCTATCGGTGGTAAAGGTTTTAACCATTATCGAGGCCCGGGTGACCATTATTATCACTTGGACATTGGCAGCGGTGGCCACGGCACCAACTATGGAAGTTCCGGCATTTCCGGAAGTCTTGGAGGTGGTGCAAGTTTTGGAGGATCAATTTCTGCTGGTTTAGGAGGTTATGGTTCAGGTGGATCCGGTTATGGAGGTTATGGGGACTCGTCATTCACTTCCGGTGGATTAAATGGATTAAATCATGGCGGTGGTTTTGGTTTCGGCTCTGGTAACACAGCTTTCATCGGATCCAACTCTAACCTCTACGGAAACGGCAATGGATTCAATTATGGCAACTATGGCGGCAACCGTCACACCCACACTCACACCTACTCTGAGAATACAGTTACTAAGCAAGTTCCTGTGCGTATTCCACAACCATATCCAGTTACTGTCACCAAAGAAGTCCGTGTGCCTGTTCCTCAACCCTATCCAGTGCAAGTAGTTAAAAATGTTCCGGTTCGTGTGGAAGTTAAAGTACCAGTGCACGTCCCAAAACCGTATCCGGTTACTGTAACGAAGAAAGTGCCCGTGCAGGTGCCAGTTTACGTCAAAGTGCCACATCCGGTTAGAGTGGAAGTACCAGTTGAGAAACCCTACCCTGTACATGTGGAGAAACCTGTTCCTGTGCCAGTTAAAGTTCCGGTCTATGTAAAGGTCCCAGTTCCTGTACCCACAGGCGGGTCAGGCCCACATGTTGATCACATTGATATCCATCATACTGGTAATGGTGGAGCTGGTAGTATTTATGTAACTGGTAGTTCTGGTGGTGCTTCAGGTTCAGGTACTAGTTTTGGAACATCTGGTACTTCATTTGGAGGCAATAGTGGTGGTTTTGGAATATCGGGAGGGTCAGGAACACTTGGAGGAAGCAGTGGTGGTTTTGGTATATCTGGAGGATCAATTGGAGGAAGCAGTGGTTTTGAATCCAGTGGCTTTGAAGGAAATTTTGACTCTGGGAACTTTGAAGGTGGTTCCAGCAGTTTTGAATCATCCGGAGGTGACTTTGGTGGTTCCCTAGGTGGTTCAAGCGGTTCCTTCACAACATCAGGAGGTTTTGGAGGTAATGGAGGTTTCGTATCAGGTGAATCCGGTCATTACGGGACCACCTCACACAGCGGAAGCAATGAAGGTGGATATTACAGCGGAAACTATCACAGCTCCTTATCAGATGGTGGCTACCATCATGGAAATCACTTTCATAACTAACCTCACAAGTAAAATGTAGAATTTAAGGTTTCAATAGAAATAAAACAAACAATTTCAACAGAAACGCGT
The DNA here is from genome assembly GCF_025399875.1 of Dalotia coriaria. Lineage (NCBI taxonomy): Eukaryota > Metazoa > Arthropoda > Insecta > Coleoptera > Staphylinidae > Dalotia > Dalotia coriaria. Next base: position 102,063 of record NW_027045446.1, read on the forward strand.
TTTTAATGCTTTAAAACAAGTGTACCCCATGATTTCCCACTTTTAACTTTAACAGGTAATGGTACATCCAACTTGACAGACTCCTGCATACATTTCTTCAATATACGAGCAAAGACATCTTCGTATTTCAAAGGAACTTCATATAACAACTCATCATGCAACTGTAGAATCAACTTGGGGGCATTTCGCGAGTTACGAAACTTTTCGCAGACTTTCCTGTCGACTAGAATCATCGCTTGTTTGGCAATATCAGCAGCTGATCCCTGGACTGTCGTATTAACAGCTTGACGTTCTGCTTTACCTTCAAAAATAACAAACAATAAGAAAACAATCAAAACAAAAGTAAAAACATAAACAAACTTCTTTCTGATTGATTTGTAGAATTAATCATAGATAAATATCTTCTGCGTCCCAGCAAAGTCTCAACATATCCTTGCTCCACACATTTATCAATGGTAACTTTAATAAACCTCCGAATTCCTGGATAATTCTGATGGAATGTCTCTGTAAACTCCAATGCTTCATTCTCGGTGATACTCATTTGATCCGCAAGAGTCTTATTACCAATTCCATAGATAATCCCGTAACAAATCTGTTTTGTTTGTTGTCTTAGAGTATCATCAACTTCTTCCTCGGAGATTTTCATCCATTTGGCAGCTATGGCTTTAAATATATCACAGTCCGAACACATTATTTGACTTAGAATTGAATCTTTTGACAAGTGTGCTAGTATTCTAATTCCAACTGACAATAATCAGCGGATACAATGATTGCCTTCCCAGATTCTAAACAACTAAAGGCACTACGCAAGGAAATCTCATGAGTTTTATTTGTAATGGGATCAACAAATTGAAAATCTCGTGGGACATTTTGAACATTCGGTTCGTGCATCGATACCCTTCCAGTGGAATTCTGCGTGATGCAAACTCCACGTATCCGGGATTCTTCAATGTTTCT
>NW_027045446.1:103063-116036 GCF_025399875.1 Dalotia coriaria
CTCCGCCTTCCATTTTGATCAATTTTTCTAATTCTATATAATAACTAATTGGAGTTTTAGTTGTCTCAGGCCAATACACAGCCAATCCATGAATCTTAGTCGATTTATAAGTGAAATTATCCTTCAATTTGATAGATTTTCTTATCCCAATCTCCTGTTTCTCTTCTTCGTAGTCTTCACAAGCAAGAGATAAAGATATTGCAGTATGTGTCGCTAATAAATCAATGAAATGTTTAAAAAGTACAATATTATCACATACATTAATAATTTCCAGTTGTGGATCATCTTCTACATGATCAGAAGTACTTTTTGAACGTCTGCTGAGCTTTGGAGGTATTGGAGATGTAAACATATCATCTTCACTTACAACAGAAGAATTAGAAGATGAATGTGTGGATTTTATGTCATCACTTGGTCTTTTTCTTGGTTGTACATCTTCAACAAAAGATTTATCAGTTCTTAAAGTAAGAGATTCGTTAAAACTGTCCATGAAAGCTTTCGTTAACAACGAATCTGAGTTATTATCAGGTGGATTCTCAGATTGTACTTTATCATCGCTAAGATTCTGCACTAATTTCATTTGGGCAGTAAATGAATCATTAAACATACTGTCAGATGAAGAACTTAATCTCAGTGAAGTTAAATCACAGAAATTAACTTCTTTCAAAGATGAATTTACATTCTCCAAAGAATTCTCAGCTTTATTCTCTTCTGTATTTGTTTCATTTGGTGATTCTACTATTGAACTAAGATCTGCTTTTGTTTTATTCAATTCCTGACTAGAATGCGTCTCATTTTCTTCATTTCCTGACCAATTAGCATCAGTTAAACCAATCTCATATTGAAGGTACTTCCTTGCATCTTCAATCATCATCCCTGCAGCTTCCAACTCAGTGAGACCTCGTTTTCCAGTGATGAAGATAGTTCTTAAGTTGTTACGTTTTTCTGCATCATGTTTACTCTCACCCTCACGTTCTTTACTCTCAAATGGTTTAGCTTTGTGCAGGATATTCTCTAGATCCAGGACGTTACAACCCGCTAGATCTACAAGATTTTCTACACCTGCATTGAACAATACTCTTGCTCTCTGACCATTGAGGATTGGTAATCTCATCAGGTCTAAGAGTTCCCTGCTAACACCAAACTGTAATCTGTCTTGGAACTGTCCAATCAGTAGCTCCACACTGCTCCAACCCAGTTGTTTACTGAATGAAGTAGCCATACCTGCAAAAGTGGCTGCAGACTGTTGGAGACTTTGCAAAGCTCCACGATTACAACCAAATCTTTGAGCAACCTGGTTCAGAGGTACCTCATTGACTAAATCCTGCAGTGCTAATGCTGTGTAGAAACGTCGATGAACAGCTAGTTTATTGGAATTATTTGGGGCTTTACCCCTGGAGCAATTGATGATGAATGATACTTTGATTCCTACCAGCTCACCAACACGTTTCATACTAGCTGGGAGTTTCTCCCAGAGTTCCAAGAACTGCATCCAATCAATTGATTGAATTTGGACACTGAAAGGAGTTACTAAGTAGATCAAATGCAATTCTGTTTCCAGAACAAAGCATTGTCTTGCTTTCTCCAACTCTGCAAACAAAGCAAGACCTTCTTCTGGTGGCATAGATGAATTTAAACATGCTTTTGCAAGAGGTGTAGCTACATACTGTTGGTTAGAAGTATCTTCTTGATCAACTTGTAGTCTTATAAATTGATACTTCAGCAGAAAGTCCAAAGCATCTGTTATTGGATTACCTATTGCTGTACCTTCTTGATTGAGAAGGGTACACCTTCCAAATGTGTCTATTTCATCAGGAGTTGAAGCAACCTTTGAGGCTATAACTTCAAGTAAAGCTCTTTTGAGTCTTCCTGAACCTTCTAGACAACTACTGATTGCTTCTAATTCCCCAGACATCAAATCCTTTGCAACTGCAAGATCCTTCTTCTGACAGATTAGAATTGATTCACCTGAGGTGTCTCTACCCATTCTCCCAGCTCTACCAACCATTTGTTTATAGGATAAAACATCAATTGGTTTCCCAAAAAAGGTAGGACTGCGAATTATCACGCGTCTTGCAGGAAGATTCACACCTGATGATAAAGTGGAGGTGGCGACAAGTACTCGAAGACCTCCAGTTCGGAAAGCGCCTTCTATAATGTCACGTTCATCCATGGTAAGCCCAGCATGATGGAATGCAACACCAAAACTTACAGTCTTCTGTAAGACATCATCCAAACCAGCAGGAGATCTTTTAAGTTGTTCGAGGCATTCCCTGATGGGTTCCACAGGTAATTTATTTCGCAACTCTTCACCAAGGCGGGAATCAGATTTGCCAATTTTGAAGAAAGCACTGGCGATTTGCACAGCCAAATTCTCACACCAGATCTTCGTTGGGCAAAACACCAGAACACTGCAAGATTCCAACAGGGTTTCTAAACATAATTGTAGAATATTGTCTGTATCCATTTCTAACTCTGGAATATTATCTAATCTACGCTTTAGTTCGAATTTTGAGTTAAAAATGTCCCCATTTACTAAACACTGTTCATTGAGTGGTATTGGACGGAATGTTGTGACGTATAAAGACGCATCCAGCCATTTTCCTAATAAATCTAAGTTTGGTAACGTTGCTGACATTCCCACAATCTGTATCTTGAGATCATCTTTGCGTGAAATGTAATTCAACTTGGTTAATAACAGTTCTAAAAGGTACCCGCGACTTGAATCACCAATCAGATGTAATTCATCCACGATTACAGCACCTATATCTCCAATTTTACCTTCGTCAAGTAACCGATTGATTAAACTGTTTGCTTTTTCGATTGTACAAATGGCAACGTTTATGTTTTTGTATCCACCCGGCGGATTGTAACTGCCCATGAAACCTTCAACACGTATACCACTGGATCCAAAAATGTCTTGGAAGTAAAACATTTTCTCCCGCACGACGGAGACAAACGGTAAAATAAATATGACTTTTTTATTGCGTTCGAGAACCGTTTTCGCGGCCAGGATTTCAGCGACTAGTGTTTTTCCGGCGGAAGTTGGTGCAGAATAGACTAAATTTTTGCCTTCCAGGACGCCATTGCAGGAAAGGCACTCCAACTGCCATGGAAATATACGTGTTACATTGCGACATTCGTATTTTTGTAGGATTTCAGCTGGTAGACCCAAAATTGATAGTTTATTGTCTTCTGACTCAGAAAATTTGAATTGTTCATTTTGTACTGATGAAATTGATTTGTTTACAGGTTTTGTAGATAAATTTGTGGTTGAGGGCAATGGACTCACAGTTATTGGAATATTTTCTTTATCAATTTCCTAAAAACAAAATTTTTATTACATTTCAAGCAATTGTTTACCATTTGTACAGATAATTAAGTAATTTTAACTTACTTGTGAGTGTTGAGAGACATTTTTAGTAAAAGAAAATGAATCATTTAGAAAAGCACTATCGTCAAATGAAATCTTCAAACAAGATGAACCATTCACTGACTGTCTTCTTTATTTATTGAATTTATGTTGTTTGTTGTTAATTCACACAGCACATTGTTATCTTTGTTGATTAACTGACCACTGGCACTAAATGAAATGTTGTCGAATGTATCACTTATTGATATATTCATGATAAAATCATTAAAATAGTTAATAAGTTAAAAATATGATTAAAACTTGATGTTGAATCAAGAAATCATGATAAAATAAAATAAACTGAGGTTATTCTATGGATAAACAACGAACCATAGCAACCAGATGAATAAACTGTAAATTTTTGGTGCCATCTATGATTGGGGACCATTTTTTTCAAAATAAATGTCCCCGGATTTTTAAATTATGTATTTCACTATAAATTTTCATAAAAACCATTACTGTATCATTTCATTTAATCAATTAATCTATTCAAGACAAAAATATTCATACTTATTTCGTTATTAATATAAATTAAGTACAATTATCAACATTGCTTACAAAATACTGTTACTTTGAGAAAACTGGTTATAGATTCATACGAAATTCTTAAGTACATAAGGCACACCACAATATGTAAAGTTGTATAAAAATGTCTGCGTGTAACTTAAACTAAAAACGCTATTTACAAACTTTGGTCCTGTCATGAACATCAAAAATAACATTTACTCTGCCTATTCACTCTTAGAAGTTAGAAATAAATATCATTGTCATCGCATAGTCTAAATTAGTCTAAACATAACATAAACATTTGAGTCCCTCCATTTTATGTACAATCTCGTGTGTTTGCATCACATTCAGTTCAAATTGGAATGTTTATAGAAAAATACTTAAATAAGTCGTTCTTCGGGCGGAGGCTTGAGCACATGATCAAGTTCCACACGTGGATTACAGAATTCTTGAGCGCTGGGGCTGTAGGTACCGCGTGTCGCACGTTTACTGCGTGCAACGTTTACCAAAACAACGGTAACAACCACAACTATCAACAGGACAACGACCACGACTGGTATAATCACGTATAGGATGTCAAAATTGCCTGTGGACGCTGCCTCAATCTACAAATAATAAAATTTAGTAAATGTGTTCATTTGGGGACCGTTTTTATACTGGTAACCTACCTGTGCTTCACTGCAATTCTTCCCTTCCCATCCAAGTTCACATTCACAATCATAAGCAGCTTCATACGCACATTTACTGTGACAGATTCCATGCTCACAAGGATTGATAATACATGGATCATCCAGTTTGCACTGGTGTCCACAGCGTCGATTCATACAATCACACCGGTAACTCCCCGGCATGTTAACACACTTCCCCAAATCCCCACAGATATTGGGGATGTCTGTGCACTCATCTTCATCAATCTCACAATTTGTACCTTCATACCCTGTACCTGTACAGTTACAAGTGTATCTCCCTACGCCATCGATACATTGTCCGCCATTTTGGCACGGATCATCCATACATTCATCAATGTCAATCTCACAATGTCTTCCTTCGTAACCCAGGCGACATTGACAGAAAGGAACTCGGTTTGTTGTATTGCAAAGGCCATCGTGTTCACAACCATGGGATTTCACCAAACAATATGGCGTATCACACAGGGTACCGACCATACCTTCAGCGCAGAGACACGTGAAGTTGTTGTGTGTCATTTCGTCTGGAATAATATAAATATTAGATGTTTAAGAAGTGATTTTGGAGTGAATTGACTTACTTTTGCCATTTCGACACGTGGAGCCATCTTTACAAGGTTGATTATCACATGTAATCAGTCGTAGAGCCTCACATTGTCTCCCAACATAATCCTCAGGACATTCACAACGGAACATCCCCAAGAGATCAATACAACTTCCTCCATTATGACAGGGCCCACTTGCACACTCATCAATATCATGTTCACAACTAAAATGGTAAAAAGGTAATATTTTCAATGTTTAAAGGTTAAAATAAACTTACTAAGTGCCATCGTAGCCAAGTTGACATTCACACTCATATTTCCCAATGAGATCCACACAGGTAGCGTTGTTCTCACATTTATTGTCTTCACATTCATTAATATCAATGCTGCAATCATCAGCTGCATAACCATCGGGACATTGACATTTATAAGTGCTGTTTGGTTCAATGCAGCGGCCATTGTTGTAACAATCCTTCTCGTAACACAGTAAACACCCGATTGTTTTCTCTGCGTTCTCAAACTGAGTGAAGTACTCCTCAGGTCTTGTTTGATTGAACAATTCATCAGTGGAATAGTAAGGCACTAGTAATCTACCAATACGTATGTCACTCAGACATCCCTTAAATTGATCCGAATTCCTGCTCAAGTCTATTTTGTATGAAGGGAATGTATTATCCATGAAATCAACTGAATTGCTCACAATCACTGGGTCCTGAGTGGTTGTATCCGCCAGGGGTAACATAGCTGGTACCATTGTAATCCGTACTTTTGATTACCTCACGGTAATCAAAGGTTTTGTTATCAGAACCAGCGATGTAGATAACACCACGAGTGAATATTTCGTTAAAATTTCCAAAATCGAAATCATTCGTGGTGAAATCCGGTGTGTCGTCTAAAACATGCTCCTTGAAACCTCCTTTGAGCATGGAATCTTTGTATTTGAAGAGGAGTGTCACCCATTGACCATCAAAATGCTCCTTTCGGAATCTGCGAGTTTCAAATTGCGTTCCCAGATTCCATTCGGCAACCACTTCATCGTGATAGATAAAAATGGTAAAGTATTTCTCCAGGTACTTGGCAAAAAGGACAGTACCCCAGGATCTGGTACGATATGTAACCTCAATGGAATCAGCACTATAATGTTTGTTATCTGGCGTTGTCAGGTTGTACATTAATGGTTTGGCTTCACCATCAAACGTTGCATTCGCTGCGCATTCATAACCACTTTCTAGGTTTCTACAGGTTGAATCATCTGGACATCTTTCCAACTCACAGAATTCTAACTCTATACAGTCCTTGCCTTTGAATCCATGTGGGCATTGACAACGGTAATCATTCCAGGTGTTGATGCATTTACCATTACGATGACATGGTTGGATCCGGCATGAATCATCAGACAAAATACCTTCTAAAACTGTAGCATTGTCAAAGGTGACAGTACCAAAACTAACAGTTGGAATGGAAAGTTCTTCAGCTTGTAGAGGGAAGAATTCGACAACCATTATCTTCTGCCCATCACTAATTTGCACATCCTGAATGATCCCTTTGAAGTGGATCATACTCAGAGGGGTGGTGACCGCGGCAGGACCAGTAGCAGCTGTTACTTCAGCTGTTGAAGTTGGAGATTTGCTGAAATCATTGGTCTGACGTACAGGTCTCAGTTGAGGTTGTCCCCCGAGGAATAATACTTGTGCATCCAATGTCCCAGTGGCAGATATAGTCTTCCGGAAGTATTCGGTACCATTTAGTTTAACCTGGACCAGTGTAACATTCCGAATCACTTGAATCAAGTGATCATGACCATTGTTCAACTTCACTCCACCTACAGTATACGCTTCAAATGTCCCATTGAACTGAATACGCACTAAAAGTTCCCCACCTTCAAGCTGGGCGGCAATGTAACTCTCATTCTGTAGATTGGCAGAACCCAACGCAGATCCCAGATAAAAGATTTGTCCACGTGATTGTCTTGTACGTACAAACATTGAGATATCTACAATGGACCTTATCGCACGTCGAGCTGCGTCTGTCGCTGTGACCGTTACCAAAGAATCTGTGATATTTTCATAACCAAAGGTAGCTGCTGTGTAATTGTACTGACAGTTGTACCCAAGATGAGGTCTTTCACAGGTACAACTGAAATTGCTCCATAAATCCGTACAATGACCACCTGAGTGACAGGGATTGGGTTCACATTGTGGTTCTCGATGACAACCGGTGACTACATTCTGGAAACCCACCCAGGAGGCGTTTTGGGTATCAGGGAGGACCCATTCTCCGTTCACGATGATATCTTCAACACAACCAACCAAAAATGGTTGGACATGGGCTAGTTTCCTGTGATTATTGGGATAACCACCAAAATAGGTCGTAGGGAAACTGGTGGATGATCCATTATTATCGTTATAGTTGATTGGGTAGATGGTTTGCTCATCATTCGCAGAAAGGACCAGGTGGGATGAATTGATAGCGACAAACACCCTCTGCCAGCTACTGTCATTGAGATTACTTCCAACAAACACTCCATCCCACTTATTCAACAGGGACGAATGTAAATTGAGTCTACCCTTTGCCAGAGTCAGAATATAATAGGTGGATCCCTTACCCAACGCTAGGAAACCATCTCCCAAAGTGGTCTTGAACCTGAATTGGATATCATGACCTTCATCCCTAGAAGTATTCACAACCAACAAGGAATTACCAGCTAGGGACATCGTGGTAACCCTTTCACAGGTATGACCATGAAAACCATGTGGACACGTGCAATTAAACTTATGCATTGTCTCATTATCAAGGTACGGCTTGCAGGTACCATTATTCTGACAGGGATTCTCACGACATCCTGTCAATTCAACTGAACAGTTCTTTCCTCCGTAACCCGCCTCGCAGTCACAGAAATAATTCGCCCTCTTATCAATACAAGACCCATGGACACACGGTTGATATTTCTCACACTCATCGATGTCTATCTCGCACTGGGCACCTTCAAAACCCTCATCGCATTCACAGATATACATTCCTATCTTATCAACGCAGGTACCACTCCGACAAGGGTTGGAATCACATTCGTTGACGTTGATCTCACAGTTTTCTCCAATAACACCAGGAACGCACATACATTCATACCCGGAAGCATTATGGAACTCAAACTGCTTCCGGAACACTGCAGGTAGGTTCGCGTTGGATTCCAGGGTTGTATCATAGAGTGTTGCATTACTGCGTTCAAGACACACACCANTAATTCAAACATGGTGAGGATTCACATTCGTTGATATCCTCCTGACAGTTCTTACCAACATAACCATCGAAACATTCACACATGTAATCTTTAACTAAATCAATACACAATGCCCCATTTTGACAGGGATTCGAAACACAATCATTGATATTGATCTCGCAGTGTTCACCTGTATAACCTGTATCTGTACAGTTGCAGGTATACATATTAAGCCCATCGATACATATTGCATCGTGTAAACATGGCGAAGATAAACAATCATCAATATCAATCTCGCACTGCACACCTGTTAACCCAGCTTGACAGAGACAAGTAAACTTATTGATCNTAATTCAAACATGGTGAGGATTCACATTCGTTGATATCCTCCTGGCAGTTCTTACCAACATAACCATCGAAACACTCACACATGTAATCTTTAACTAAATCAATACACAAAGCCCCATTCTGACAGGGATTCGAAACACAATCATTGATATTAATCTCGCAGTGTTCACCTGTATAACCTGTATCTGTACAGTTGCAGGTATACATGTTTAGCCCATCGATACACATCGCATCGTGTAAACATGGCGAAGATAAACAATCATCAATATCAATCTCACACTGCACACCTGTTAACCCAGCTTGACAGAGACAAGTAAACTTATTGATCCCATCCACGCAGGTTGATCCCATCATACAGGGATTACTAGCACACTCATCAATGTTAATGTTACAATCTTTCCCTTGGTAACCAGGTGGGCAGACACATTCGTAGTTATTCACTTTGTTGATACAAGTTGCGTTGTTCTTGCATGGTTGGGACAAACATTCATCAAAATCAAGGTTGCATCTTTCCCCTGTATAACCTGGTTTGCAGTAGCATTGAAAACTGCCCTCTTTGTTGACGCAGATACCATTATTACAAATTGGCACACCAGGTAACTCACATTCGTTGATATCCTTATCGCAATTGAATCCCTGGTAACCAGATGCACAGGTACAGGTGTAATTATGATGACCACCGGGTGGTGAAGGGTTACACTCGCCATTTTGGCATGGATTAACCCCACATGGGTCCTGACCAATGTCTATCTGGCATGAATCACCAGTAAAACCCTCGGGGCATTGACATTCATGCGCGTTGATCATATCCACACAGATTTTACCTGTGGGACATGTCACACCTAGACAATCATCAATATCTAGCTCACAGTTGTTGCCTTCGAAACCTGGTAGGCACACGCAGGTGTAATCTCGACCATTTGGGTCCTGATGACATGTGGCGTTGTTTTGACAGGGTTTAAACTCGCAGGAGGCTGCTTTTATGGATCGTTCACACATGGCACCCACGTGGGTCTTAGGGCAATCACAATGGTACCCTGTTGAGGTCTCAATACAGGAACCGCCATTCAAACAAGCGAATTTTGTGCAATCATCCAAAGAAATCTGACAACGGTCACCTGATAATAAAAAAATGATTGGTAAAATCTTCAAAGTGAAAATTAATGGATTGAAAGTGAATATTAGTGTGTGTTGGTGTGTGAAAAGGTACCACATACCACAAGATTGAGTGAAAGTGCCACCATTGTGCCACGACGCGTCAGCATGTGAAGTTTTTGAATGAAACGCGTTTACGTGACAATTCAGGCCGAACCAACCCGGCTTACAGACGCAATAGTAACCAGCAAACTACGAAACTCAACATTTTTTTGGTTAACAATAGTCCCCATGATATTCTAACTAGTTAACTACACAATAACAAACAAGAAAAAAGCATCCAACACCACACTCACAAAGTCTTTACAGTTAACAGCATGCAGACATGGTTTCTTTGCGCAATTAGCCATCTTTGTTGTTGCAACAGATGATTCATCACAGTCGTGACTCTGTGCCATTTCTTCACCGCGCGTTGAATTTGCTAGATCGTTATTCGATTTGCACTTTTTCAATGCGCCAACGTCAACGTAACGGAAGTCGTTAGCAGCCATAACGCTTCCTTGCAAGGCCCCGATTAAAATGTTATTAGCTTCTTTTCGTGAACATGCAGCATGCACACAATGAATAGATGACATAATATTAAGAAGAAACATGGTTAATGCAAGTAATAAACAGTTTTATACCTGTGTACCCAGGGGGACAGTTACTGTTCACACAATTTGGGTAAACTCCACCATATTCTGCTTTGCAGGCACATGTAGGGACACCTGATATCTCTGTGCATTCAGCTAAAGGTCCACAGAAGTGCTCATCACAGGAGGAACCAGCTGCGCGAAGCTCCATCTCACAATGGTAACCACCATAACCAGGTGGGCAATGACATTCGTAGCGGCCATTCTTTTCCTCACATTTACCATGGTTAAAACAGGGTTGTAGCTTACAATCACTGATTTTCTATTAGGAAAACAAAAAAATTATAATTTTGAGGTTAAACTTAAACTTTTAAGGTTTTAGCTTACAATTTCACAGTTGAGACCATCAAAACCCATTAAACATTGACACATGTAGCTGCCATAAGTATCATAACAGATCCCACGGTTCAAGCAGGGTTTCGCCTGGCATTCATCAATATTCTCCTCGCAGGTAACCCCATTGTATCCAGTATGAGCACAATCACATGTGAAGTTATTGGGACCATCAATACACAAACCTCCATTGCGGCAAGGTGATGAATCACATTCATTGACGTTGACTTCACATTTAGCTCCCAGGAACCCACTGGGACACAAACACTCGACGGAATCATCGCGCACCTGGCACACACCGCCATTTTGACATGGGTTGTTTAAACACAGCGGGTTTATCTTCACTTCAGTGTCACACATCTTCCCCGTGAACCCAGATGGACAATTACACTTGAAGTTACCGGATATGTCATCGATACACACAGCGCCGTTCTTGCAAACTGGTGGTACCGCATCACAAGGGTTCCCCAAGTCAATCTCACAGTTTTTCCCGGCGTACCGTGGGGAACATTCGCAGCTGTAGGTGTTTACCTCGTTCTTGCACACACCATGTGTGAGACATGGGTCTGTTTGACAGAAATCAAACGCGCGAGGCATTTTTACATCCTGACGAACTTGACAGGTATCCCTGGGGATGGGACATTTTGTAAAGGCGACACTATGGGCCTGAATACTGGACTTGTTGAAGTTGATTGAGGGACCTTCCAGGATACACCCGTTGTAGTGTTTACCAACAATCAGGACCGCACCATCATTATACAGATCCCCACTTAGTAAATCATTCTGATGAGTTGAGTTTGCAAGTAGTTCTTCATCGCCGTCGATGCGTAGAGTAAGATTACCAAATCCATAGTGTAACATGACATTGTGCCATTGGTTATTCAGGAACATACCAGGAATGAGCGCTTTGTATTGCCTACCAGTTGTTTTGGCGTAGTAGTTGAGGCCGTCCATGTTGACGGAGATTTGGAAGATGTTGTCGTTGAGTTGTTGTGAGATCAGTTCACCTCCAGCGCATGTCCGGAAGGACATACCAGTTAATCGTTTGAGTGATATGGTTGTCTCCAGGCGGATGTAGGAGGACCCATTGAAGTAGGCCTCGGGTTGGTCTGAGGGACCATAGTATTGTGCATGTGATTTTGTTATGGTCAAGAGTAGAAGGAGTCCTGAAAGAAAAAAGAAGAGATGAATTACTAAAAAGGGACCAAAGACTATAAGATAAAGGGGCGGGTATTTAGAGAGCTGCGAGTGGACTGCTGGACTGGTGGGGGAAGCAGCGTCACGTGGGAGAACTCGCGGAGCAAGTAGCGCTACCCCCACCACTATTTGCGGGTTGTCGCAAGTATAAAAGGGCAGCGCGCAGTGCGCAACATGCTCAGTTGTGCCTGGGTCGCCCAGCAGTCAAGTCGCAGGTCTCCATTGGTTCTCCAGATAAAAAGGCAGTTTTCATTGTCCGCCATGTTCATTTCACGCAAAGATAGTCAAGAAACCTAACCTTATAATGACGGAAAACATCTAATAATCTAATAATCTAATATAAACAATGAAATAGACATTAAAATCAAATAAACACTTCAAAAGTCATAATTTTACTTAAATTGAAGTGTTACCGACACTTTAAAAGTGATTATCTCGAGAATGATTACACCGAACAAGATCAAACTTGTTATGATTATTAATCATTATCATAAGTGCACTTTGATTCAATTTCAATCCTCAACATATTAAAATAACCATAAAAAACACAATAAAAACATTTTTAACCCAAAAATTTCTTTTTTGTTAAAAATATAAACAAAACAACATAATTTTTACATAATTTCCGTTTAGATTTCTCTTCACTTCTCTCTTATATTACAAACATCCTCAATACTTCAATATTTCCTCGTTAAAATCAACTTATTCCACGTAACCTCAAACGTGCGTTGTGTAGGCAACCAATTAATCATCAAACAGATGGTTAAACTTCTACCTTACTAGTATAACTATTTCCCGGAGCCCTTTTTTCTCATAGCGTGTGTTATTATACACATCCACATCAATTATATTTATTTACTTCTTGCGTTGTTCGCACTGGAGTGCTTGCAATTCCCACACCGCCATTTTGTTAAGTGGCTCGAGTGGAAAAGTAATATAAG
>NW_027045446.1:117487-118194 GCF_025399875.1 Dalotia coriaria
CGAACCGCATAATGTGCATGCAGGTATGAATTATCGCCCGAGATGACATCCAACAATGGCGGCCAACGGTGAAATTTTACGCCGGCCGCGTTACCGAGCGTGAAATGCTTGTTTAATAAGCAATGGCGATATTTCAGTTTTACATAACCACAAAATACAATATCTCTTTACTATCATCCGTTAGAGGGCGTTAGTAGTTGTTATTATAATGTAAAACTGAAAATAATTGATTTAATGTTTTAAAGGGGTGATTTTTGCTTGTGAATTGATTTTCAAGTAATTTCCACTTTGTGTATCAAATTAATTGAAATTATGCTTTAGGTATAAGGGGTTACCTTGACTTTTTGTCCTCAGGCGATGCTTTACGCTCGACGTAACCTTGAAATACGTCAAATTGGCGCAAATTAGTGGCGGGTTAAAGATAAAGAAGAAATTAACAAGTCTCCAGACTTGCAACAGACTTTTGACAAAGAGGGTGCATGCGATAAAATAAAGACAAAGAAAGGGGTGGTTTTTTTGTGAAGGGTCGATTTTAATTTAGGGTAAAATAGGGTAATGGGGGTCACTTAACGGAAAACTCAAATATAATTTAAATTATAAACAAAATACTTATTGCAATCGCTTATAAGCATTGTTTACTTAAATACCTATTATTTGAAATAATTTTCGGTCACTTTGACAATCAATTTTGGATATTATTAAAGTTT
>NW_027045446.1:118282-118685 GCF_025399875.1 Dalotia coriaria
ATTTAATTGTTTTTTTTAAATCGTTGCACATTAGACATCAGTTTTCCAAATCTTCATCCTCATCGCCCTGGCATAAGTCATCAGTGCCAATATTGGAATCATAAGTTTTGTTACTTTCCCGCAGTGTCGTTTCTGCAAGAAGGCTATTGAAAAATAAGTCACATTGCTTTTTATAGGCCATTTAAAGCGGACTAAAGACAAAAACGTCCATTGGGAGTCGCATGACTCCCATTGCCCAGAATTGCACTATTGTAAAAAAAAAAAACAAAAAAAATATTTCTTCACAACATTAATGTAATCTGAACTGCACATCACGATTTTGAATGTTTAACTAAGACTATATAAAAGTTTCATTCGAATATTGCAAGATATTCGACACTTATCTTCTAATTTGCGTGGACGT
>NW_027045446.1:118712-239938 GCF_025399875.1 Dalotia coriaria
AACGGAGGTAGGAACGCCGTTTACGCGTTACTCGTAACTATTGTTTCGTGGATATATGGGTGACTCCCATTACCCGCTGACTCCCATTACCCTACTCTCCCCTATCAGTGCGAAACTTTATTGTTTCAATGTACCTAGCAAAAAATACCATCAAAACAAGACTTTTACTTCGGTAAAGTATAAATAATTGACGTTTAACGAATATTACTTTGCATAAGTAAGTGAGAAGCATTTAAAGAGGAGAAAGGAGACGNTTTTTGCACTTTTATTGCGATTCATTTAGATTGTGCGGTGTGTATCAGTGCGAAACTTTATTGTTTCAATGTGGCTAGCAAAAAATACCATCAAAACAAGACTTTTACTTCGGTAAAGTATAAATAATTGACGTTTAACGAATATTACTTTGCATAAGTAAGTGAGAAGCATTTAAAGAGGAGAAAGGAGACGATTACTTCGTTCAGTTACGTATTACTATTTAAAGAGGAGAAAGGAGACGATGAGAGATGAAACAAAGCAATTGGATCGTTGTGATGTAAATGATGCAAACGAAAAATGCATTTTTGTATAGAAATTGAGTGGAAAGTAGAAGCTAACGGAACAGGTTAAGTTTTATAAGCTAAAATCGGTTGCCAGAGACTTAAAATGCTTGAAAACATGGAGAAAGGAAATGTTCTTCGGTCTTGACAGGTTTCAAGGCACTAGTAATACACTTGAGAGCTTGAATTATGTTTCCAGACATCCGATACTTTACTATTTTCCTTCAAAACATATTTTTTCACATGTAACGTGATAACCATAAATTTTAAGTAAAATTTTAGTGTTTTTAGTGTTTGGTTCACATCTAAATTCTCCCATGACAACAATATGAAAATATACAATGTAATTATTTTATCCGCAGTTGAAATTTTTGTTTTCTGCGCTATTGTTATGTTGTTTATCGCTATTACTCGATTTACTGTAGTCGTGCTACACGTGTAATCGATGTTTAAATTGCCGATAGTTGGAAAACACATCACGAACTCTATAAATTGTTCTATTGTTTATATTGTATGTGTAATTGAATTAATTTAATATTGTTTTGGATGTTTGCGTGTTTGTAACACTTTGTAGAGTGTTTTACTTTGGTGTATGTATGGTTGCCTACACGCAGTGAGAAAGTAACCTCACAATATGATTCAACACACAGTTTTGTTCACGTTGTTAAATTAAAGTTTAAACGATGAAAAACAATCGAATGAAATCTGTAAGTTGTATAAGTTTATAAACATTTAAATAATCTTCGATTTGATATATAATTCAGCATGTTTGCTGGTTTTAATTAAATTTTATCCGTTAGAATTTGAAATGGAAAAAATCGTAATGAACATAACCTCAAAACGACAAATGGAAATTTGGCGGAGCCGGTTTTACCACTCCGCTGCACGCTGTATATGCCCGTGACTGAACTTCTTCTACGAATCGTGTGCCCCGAGTTCAACTCGGCTTAAGTAATATCGGATTATCGAGACACGACCGCGCGTCGCTCCGACGCTGCGAGAAAGAAGGTGACTCAACCTGCGATTCGCGCTTACCTATGCACGTAAACGAAAAGCTGTTGCTATTGTTGCTCCACCTTCGACACGACATTTCCATATTTTATCACTGCACTGAATCACTTTTAGTCAAATTCGCACGCGCACAACACTATGCTAATTCACACTCATCACATGATTTATTTCTGATAAATTTTTAGTTTTTATTGCACTGAAAATAACAACACATTACAGCAATGAATCACGATTGTAATTAATCGATGGTATTTACAATTACACCACACGTTGCCAAGGAAACGCACGGATTATTTGTTGGCAACACCCACGCACACGAGATCCGACGCCAACAAAACCAACAAAACGCGCTAATGTAATTATCGGCGGACGGCGCGACTCGCCCCCTAAATGAACGCACGAAGAGAATACAAAAAAGTTGCTACCTGCGCGCTCGACGGACAGGTAGATAATGGCTGCTCGGGCGCAGGTGGAACGATGCGCGGCGCTACGCTTTGTAAACGCGAGCGAAAAGCTACCGGAATCGTCGGAGTGCAACTGAGCGCAGTGAGCGCACTGAGAACTAGTTACACTCGTCAAAGACTACTCCGGGTAGTATAGTTGTTGCGGTAAATTAAGTTTACGCCCAAGGTTCGTAAACTCGCCGCTCGAAAGTTGTCTAAAGGCGCCACATGCCGGACGCGCATTTCATCAGTACTATTATCAACCAATCAGAAGCGCTTTTATTTAATTTTACTTTAATATAAATATTTCGCGTGAATTTTATGTTGTTATGATGAAATAATAACATTTATGATGTTTTTAAGCAGTATTTTAATAATTTGCGTGAAAATAACGCAAAAATATTGAAAATTTGGTTCGAAAATGTCACTTGTCTAACATCATAACCTCTGTGACCTTCGCATTCATCTCGTATCTCTGCCGCAGTTGTCAACCGGGTCCATAAATATTTACCGTGCATAAAATGTGAGAAATGTTCTCGGGAAGTGATTCCACCGAGTCGCAGAACTACACGCAATGGCCCCTGAATGCGTCCGCGTATCAGAGCATGCAGAACGAGCAAGTCGACTGGGCGGCGTTGGCCCATCAATGGATCAAGATGAAGGAGGCAGGGCCGCCGCTTCCGGACAAGTTGCTGACGGCGCCGCCTCCGCCGGTGATCAGCACGCCGTCGACAACCAAAGGCGAAGCGCCCATGGACGTTGAAAACGACTCAGACTCGAATAACATGGGTTCTGATTCGAATGATGGTCCAAACTGGAGCAGCCAACAACAACAAGCACCTAATAATTGGAATTCATGGGGTGGCAGTGCTTGGCCACCTACCATTTCGTCTTTACCTATGAATAAAGCACCTTTGCTTCCAACTCCTGCTTATAATGCTTATACAACAAGTACAACTTCAAAAGACGAGCAATTTAGGTAAAAAATTTTGTTTCAATGTCAATAAATACATAATTAATACGTAATTAATTGTTTAGTAGTGGTAATACAGGATATTGGTCTGGAAATGGCAGCCCGAATGCACGATCTTCTTCAGCAGCGCCTAGAATAATGAAACCGCATAACAAACGCTTTAGTAAAGTGAATATTCCGCTTAAAACAGCCCCACATCCACCACATCTAACTTCGAGTGTGAATACCTAAGTGTTAAAATATTATATGATATTCTCATATAAGAAGGCACCTATTCTTTTTTGATCAAGACATTCGCAAATTTGATGATAGAATGTTGATTAAGACATAATTCAATCCTTTCAAGAAATTTCCGAGGATCATGGCTTTGTGCGTTCCGATCCCGATGAGGCTGCTTGTATTGATGTAAGGAAAAAAAAACGGTACCTCTTTGTATCGCGAAACATTTAACACCAATAAGCTGTTCACACCATAAATTGTTATAAAATTCCATGTAATGCTCGTTCACTCAACAAAGAACCAAAAGAACTCAAGTTGGTGATCAGCAGATGACTTCTAAAGCTGGCGCAAGAACTAGTTATTTATAATGTGCCATTAGGCAATCACAAAAAAAGATGACACCAAATTTGTGGTACCAATTAGTCTGCTCGTTTGTGGTACAAATTTGTTGCATGTCATGAATTATGTTTAGTATTAAATTAATGATGCAGAATTATAAAATTATATCTTATCAAAGTTTGAGTGTTAATAATTTAAAAACATAATTAATTTTTGCATAAACAAAAATATCATAAATCAAATTAATGTATCAAGACTTCCATAACAAGTGTTTGTAAAATAGATTCATAAATACCTAGGATATTCTACGTTCTACAGCAACCACTCTACAAGACTGCTAAGCCGCGACAAAACAATAAAAATCATTGCAATATCTGTCAAGTCGGGGGTGGAAAACTATTTTGACCATTTTGCATCTAATCAGCATACAGCATATAATAAATGCAAATATGAGACGGTTCGTGTGTTTGTAACGCTTTCACGGAAAAACCACTAAACTAACGTTGATATCATTTTGTGTAGAGTTTTTTTTATCTAAGGAATAAATTCCAGAATATAACTTGAAGAGTAAAAAATACGGGACGAAAGTTTTAGGATTAATTAGGACAATTTTTATTAAAATATACGCGGATATTAGCGGGATAAGTGCTGAAAACTGCTATTTGAGAGGGAAAAAAATAAAACATCATATTTCCATTACATCAAACAAAACTTCAACTTTAATCAAATCGATAGTAACATTTTAACTGCCTGATACTAAAATATTATCAATGAAAACATTAAAATAACTCAAATTTTTGTAATGTGTATGTAGCAAGTGCTATTATGAGATAAAATCAATGAAACTGATACATAAAAAGTTGTTTTTCAATCACATCAAGCCATCAATAGTTCCATCAATCAAAGAGCCAAGTGCTCGCGAAATAATCATAAGCTCGCTAATAAACTACCGAACCCAGTAATTTTTAATTCAAATGTCAATCCAACAACGCTTCTTGCTTCTTGATTAAACCGTATGATTGATCATTTGGTTATTATTTGCTATAATCCAACTCCTTCAAACTTCCATACGCCTAATTTCTTATTATCTGGATGTAATAGAATATCACACGTAACATATACATTTTGATGTAGTTTACTATAACATAAATACAGTTAACTCGCCGAATTCGTGTACAAAAGGTGTTCGATGGAAGGCTTCACTAGTTTGCGACGTAATGTCACAAATAACAGTTGCGAATTATTTGCAGTTAGTCATCATCGCATACTTATTAAACGTCGTTTTTTACAGCGCAACGCGTTCGTGGTTATTGTGGTCGATACAATTATGGGTTCTGTGCCATGTACCAATAAAAACAAACATCTATTAAACAAGAAATGCGAGGAATGCCTAAAAGAAGTAATTAGTGTTTTATGATTGACCAAGTATGATGGAATCTTGTGTTAACTAAGTACCTAAATTGTTGGCACTTGGCACAAAAGATGCGCAATCAGAGTTAAAACTAACTACGTGTAGCAATAATCGACGTAATAAATGAATCAAGACTGTTGTAAAAGCATTTCGGTAAGAACCTGCTAAGTGCGTGCGCGCTTCTAGCCACATATCTGGAAATTAGCGCTGGAGATTTTAACGTACAACTTGAAGAGGCTTTAATTAGCAGTTTGTGTTAATCTCGACGCTCAAAGTCAAGTTTAATCAACTCTAACTGTTCAATTAAACCTAAATCTTACATGATATTTACATAAATCAATCGTCGAAAAATAAATATTGTGCAATTTCCTCGTTTAAATAAATTTTGTCAACGTCTTCTTCAACTTCAATATATTCTTTCGAAATACACACTTGAGATGTGTTTGTGGTTTAAAGCAAACACGCGACGCACACGAAAAAGTTGAACAAATACATAAGTCGTATGTGAAAAAAGAAGAGGAGCAAGAAGAAGACGACGAGTTCGTGTATGGTAGCAACAAATGGTTGAAAAGTGCGTGCGCGTTGAACTTGACATTGCGAGGACCGTGAGCCGCGAGCATCCTTGCTCTTGCTCTAGTGCTAGACGTCGGAGGTGATCTCGGAAGACGCGGCCGCCAGACGTAGGACGGAGGAGGAGAGGTAGGAGTATAAAGACCTCGGCGGGACCCAGCGGCGAAGAAGTGCCAAGGCGACTTTGCAATCCGCTGGCAGTGTCAAGTGCAAGTACATATTCACATACGTTCGGGTACCACAGGTGTAAGCGAATTCCGAGATTTACTACCGTTTAAGGTATAATTATCAGCAAATTTTCAGGTAAAATCAAATTAATATTAAAGATTAAAGAGAAGAAGAAGAATTTTTAGTTATTAACAGTACATTTCGAAAATTTTTTTTAATATTAATTCAATTAATTATTTAAATTTGAATTTTTATAATACCGTTATCGGATTGGTTTCGAACAAAATCAATTTAACATTTAGATGTAAATGAGTTTCTGCGCAGAAAAAAATAGATTATCAGGTTAGATAATTACTTATTCAGCGCGAGTAGCCGCCCGACGTTTCTGTATGCCATAACTTCGTATTAATTTCTTTTGATTTGTTTATACCTTCGTGTTTCGTGCGCCCACTTAACATGAGCCGCATTAACCAGCGCGGCGTGATTGCCAATGAAGTTATTTTATCATTAAGCCGCAGTTATTTCATGCGCACCACTTGTTTTGTGCTGAATCTTTTTTCTTGCATGTTGCAGCAGGTCGCGAGACAAACGGCCCAAGAATGTCACGCGTGTGGTTGGCTGCACCGGCGATGCTCGTCTTCGCCTCCATGTTGCTGTCGGTTTCCGGTTTTGGCAGTAATGAAGATAAATTCATCAAGAGATATGCGATGATGAAGGTAAGATATTTTAAGTGAATTCCAATTGTAATTTCAAAACTAATTAATTAATGGCTACATGAAATTGCACACAAAGCGTGTACTCATAAATTTAAAATTTGCTAGTGCCTTCGTGCAAAGAGTAAATAATGGTAGAGCTTTTATCAATTCACGCATTACTGTTTTATTGATAAAAACTCCAAGCGGAGCACAATCCCGATGTCGCGGCAATAATTTATTTAAATAAATTAAACTTTAAAAATACTAAAACACTACAAATATTTCATTTTTTTAAATATTATTTTGGAGTATTCGAAGAAAATATCTTATCACATTTTGGAGAGGTGTAGTTACATGGAGGAACAAAATAGTAACCAAATATTGGAATTTCATCTAGCAAGTTGAACAAATTTCGCTGTTATAAAGAATGTGTCGTTATATTGAGTCACATTAGAAAGAAGATATGCTGCATTTTGACCACTTTAGAATTCCAAAGTAATTTATTACTTAAAAAAACTGATTCGCAACGCATGGATTTAATTTCATTATTTTTTGTCTCCTCGCACGCGAAAATATACCGTTTCGCAAATAATTTCAAACGCGCGGACAAATTCCCCATTCGCACTAGGTGGCTAAACATGTTTGGCAAACACGTTCCGTTCACTCGTCTGCTTTTTACTCGGCAAATACGCTAGTACCGTTAACAACTAATAATTTTATTACTCATATTCAGAGATCAAACAAAACTTGCAATTGTACTCAATTAGCCATGAAGAAAGACGACTGCCAGTAATTTATCAAAATCAATTTGTAATAATCACTCACAAAAAACTAACAATCAAATTTGAACTTGTTACTTTATA
Source organism: Dalotia coriaria (assembly GCF_025399875.1). Taxonomy (NCBI): domain Eukaryota; kingdom Metazoa; phylum Arthropoda; class Insecta; order Coleoptera; family Staphylinidae; genus Dalotia; species Dalotia coriaria. The sequence continues at coordinate 125,941 of NW_027045446.1, forward strand.
AGCATTGTTAATAATATGTTTTTTATTTTATTTTAAAAGATTTACGAGAGTTGCTTTGGTCCTGAAGTGGTGAAACAAGTCCGTAAAGAAATGAAAGCAGCTTGTGCAAAGTGTGCAACTTATGAACAACCACAGCCGACCGCACAAGCATTACCCCGGCCTCCGCCACCACCTCATGGCAGTTACGACAACCGGGAACCGCAGATACCACCGCAAATCGCTGATCCCGAGAATACTATGTATGCCAATCAACAAACTATTGATCCAGAGAAACTACAACAGGCTATTCTATCTTACAGACCACTCAATGTAAGAACTTAAATATTTAACTGTCTAGTTTTCTTTAATTATTGTTTGTGCACTAGAATCCATTTGCGGCTGCCGCGCAATATCGGCCGTACCAACAGCCCAACTACTTCGGAGGATATCCCCAGGCCCCCGTTGCTGTGCCATATGTATATCCAGGATATCAACCACAAGCATTTCCATCACAATCATACTCTAGCTTCCCATACTTTGGACCACAATATTATTCCAGCAACCGCGTTTCGGTAGGTTGAAATTTATAGAATTCAAAGCAACATTCTGGTCTAATAAAATGGCGAATTTATTATAGCGCGACATGGATATCAGAAACCAACTTGATGCTATCACATCCCGCACTAGTGGTAAAGTGCGCAATGTAACATGCGTCATGCAGGAACTTGGTTATTTGGACGAAAACCTAGAACCTAACTTTGAAAAGATCTCAGAGCGAATTGGAAATTTGCCCGTGTCAGATGAACTTAAACGTGATATGCAAGATGGTGTTGTTTTCTGCCAACAATTTTCGGTCAGTAGTTAACAAAATAATTGTAGGAAGTTTAATAATTTATCATGTAAAATTATAGCAATGTATCCCTGATGTGAAAAAAGAACGCTCACCGCTCTCACGAGAGCTTGTCCGCCCAATGTTCTTCTTCAAGTGTTATAAGCACAAGAAGCTGGAAGCTTGTATCATGAAAGACGTACGTGAGAAGTACGCTGGCGTCGCCGACGAAGATTTTGATGGCGATGGCGTTGAGTTCAGACGCACAGGTCGTGCAACTAAGGAAACCCCTGACGAAGTTGATCAGTTAGCATCCTCTATCTACGAATTCCTGTACGGTAGCGATCATACCGTCGACATCGATAGCGTTTTGTAAACGTGTAAAACTTGAGGTACTTGTGGCAATTTTACGGCGAGGATGGGAGATCGAAAAACACGATATTAACATTAGCAAGCGTTATTAAGCGCTCAGAGGCAAATCGATTAACGCTCGTAAGCGTTTTAAAATAATTTTACAGTGCCTTCAGGTCATATAATTTATGCGTCGTTAATCATTGCGCTTAAAAAGTACGCATGAAACTAAATGAAAAGAACGTTGCTCTTTAAATCCCCACAAAAGTAATCAGATAGTGTCAATCATTCGATTTTTATTTTAATTTTATGATTTTATGTAACATAATTTATTGTCGCTGAGTATTATATAGTTGTAGAATGTGATGACTTTGAATTTTAGCAAAGGAATTTGTGCAATTATTGATTTTATTGCTAAAATTTGAATTTTTATGATTTCTTGTATGAGAATGGTATTTTTAATAAATGGGAGTTGTACTACACATTGATTAATTTATTTTCGAGCATTACAGTTAGTTAAAATGGTAAAAGCTAACTGAAACTTTAGAATACATAAAAACTTAATAATTGATTTTCTATAGCATTATCTCAACTGTAACAAATATTCTTGTGTAATAGTTTAAAATGGGATTATACTGAAGAAAATGTCAACAATATATTAACAAGGGCATTATTGTATTATTTAAAGAGAAATGTGTTGCTTGCATTGCACAAACAAGTTTCATTTTCTAAAAATAATACAATAGTACAAAAATAGTACAATCAAACCTGGAATGTGCATTATAAGGAACAAATTGCTCAACAATCAATTCACAGTAATAGGATAGTTTACTAATAGATCCATTAATTTCAATTATTGAGTATATATCTTTCTACTAATATGTGTCAACGTGCTAAGAGTTGAATACACCAACATTGATTATGAGGCTTCACACATTAATTATTTGGCTAATACTCTAGATATGCAATTACATCAAAATTTATATTTCATCTTATTAGGTGATAATTAATAAGCAACTGTGTCTTGCTTTACTTTGGTAGTAACAAGTTTTGAAACTTATTTTCTTGGGATATCATTTTGATTGATTCTAGAGACGTAATAGTTCCTATATTCTACAATTCAATGTTTGTCTTCTAAAACATCGAACATCAAAACCCTATAATCTCTAACATCAACGATTACATGATAACAAATACAACATTTACGATTATAAATAGACATTCAAAGGGGTATAATAGAAACTTTAAAATATCACAACATACAAGCCAAGCTTAGAAGGTTCATAGATTAGGTATTCTGCAGTAATTAGCATACTTTTACTTCATCAAACTATCGTTATTTCCTATTTCCTATCCTACGTTTTTTTATTGATTTGATATTTGACTCAAAGTTTATTTTTGATATTTAGCTAGATATGCTCAATATTGTGATCATACATTTTAATTCTCATTGAGATGATTGTTAGAAATGATGTGATTATAATATTTTACGGACGTATTGATGTCGTTTCATTTGAAACAATTATTGTCATAGTCACGTATAATCTTCGTAAATGGGTAAAAACTTTAAAAGTCGATATTCACTGAAATACATATAACTTCTTTGTGTGTGTATACGTTGTTCAAGATTTTCTTAAAACTAATTATTGTTTGCATTATTGTCATCTCATATTACAGAACATTTATCACATTTACTCAACAGCTAATAGATTGTTGCTTCATTTCGACAGATTTCATCGAAGATGAATGTGTAGTTATTGTCATTGTAATTTGATTAGAGTATAAGTTAATTTTCATTTACGGGACAATCACAAGCCAATATAATAGCTCTAAAGAATATAATCCCGAAATATTTAAAATACGCTTTGAGATATTTTCCATTAAGTACTTGTGTATAGCGATCTATGCGTTTAGAATTTGTCTAATGCCAAATTTCAATCAGTTCATCGTTTCGCTCCACTTTATATGTCAATAGCTTGGCGTATTTCCTAAGTAGTTTGTGCCAGAAACAATTGACATCTTTCATGCGCAAATGGTTCCATATCATGTTAAAACCGTTTTCGGCAATCTCCTTAGCTAATTCGTCGTGCTCCCTGACAAATTCGATAAGCTCTTTTAATGTTTTCATTGTTGACTTAGGATCTACAGGAATATAGTGGACCCATGGCTTTAAGGACGGATAGAAAAATTCAAGCCATTCGTCACCGACGTGAAATACCAGCGACTTACACAGCAAAACATGCTTGAATCGAAAACTCGCCGCAACTCCACGGAAATTGAACAAATATTTATAGTTACAATGTTGGTTAAAAGATACTTCCTTGGCTGGCGGTGCATGAAGAGTATCGGCATCGGATTTCCACGCTTGATTTTTAGTGTATTGAGCATCCACTAAATCTGGATGTTCTCGAGAAAGCAGAATCAAAGTGTCGCGTTCACTTGAGGTTCGAGAACCTCTAAAAAATGCCTTTGTCTCTTTCTGCTCCCAATATGTCTTGTTAGCTTCTTTTCCCAACTGTTCCCTGAGCAAGTCCCATCTACCAATGCCCCTAGGAAAGAGTGAAATAGCCGGACCACCTTCCCAAAATGCCCAGGCAGGATACATGATATCGTAAAACTCTGAAGTTTTGCTGAAAGAGAATACAGGCCCAAACAATCCATAATTTTTATTGATTTGTGGCCAGTCTCTCGTATTTATCACAAACTCCATGTTTGGTAGTTTAGGCAATATTTCAAACAAGAAGTGTTCGATTCCCAAGCATCTTGCTGGGAACATGCAGTTTTTGTCTCTGTATATCTTTCCATTCATTATTTGATATCTTGTACCCCTGAAATTATATTTTATTGGTACTAGTACATTAAATTTATATAAAGCACTTACTTTTCCCTTACAGAATCAATTAATTCTTTCGATATGCCACCTTTGAATGGTTTTAAATCATGCGTGATCACTTTTGAGTGACAATTACATTTTGTAGCTTCACATGGATGATAATTGGCTTTTGCTTCAGTAATTTTATTTAAATAAAAACTGTATCGTTCGTTACTCTCTGTAAAATAATAATTTGAAAAACAAAATAATGTCTGGATTAAGCAGATTGAAAGATAGTTGTTTGAGGTTGGATTTGAATTAATCACCACTAGAACACTTGTCATTTACCTTTTGAATATTTATTACTTTCGTTGTTTTCGCTCTTACATTTGTTACCGTTCTTAGCGACACACTGCTCCCTATTACACGAAACGATACCGAAAACACAAACTAAAAGAAATACCAAATTCCAAACGTAAAAAGAGCTCATGATGAACTCATTCTCATGAACCCAACCAACTCGCGATGCGCGACTGGATGTGACACTGGGAGGGGGAATCAAGGTACAGTTCGGTTGTTAACTAGCTTGGGAGTTCATAAAAGAGCGTCTTCGAATCGATTTTTCACTCGACGCCAGGCGCTTTTCATCAGCGCCCGTAAATCGACATCAGCGTATATATCAAAGGGCTAAACGACGCTGTGCAAAGCCCGACTCCGATCCATGGACGATGAGCGATCCACGCTGTGGAAAGCACGAAAAGTGCAACGGAAAACGCGATCGTAAAGCTAGTTGAAGGCGGAATTTCAGCGAGCGCCAAATGCCGCGGTAGTTTCACAGTGAAAGCCCTAATTACTGGTGCTAGAAAAACACTGGCAGCATAAAGGACGAAAACACCCGCGATACGCATTTTCCATGTCTCGAAACGAACATCCGAATGTTCATAATCGAACATTTGTTTAATATTGAACAAGCCGTGTCGTAACAACGCAATCTGGTGATTTTTCGAGGTGGTGAAAGGCACCAAGTTACCGTCTTTTTGCATTGCCACAATGGTCACCGGGTCACCATTATGACCTGCTGAGTAAAACTGAACGCGAATATCTCCGACTTCCGGTTTCCACACGTCATGCGAATGATAATAAATTCCGAGATGCAGTTTGATATCTCTTCTATCCGGTCGCTCGTCGCTGGTCATCTCCTGATAGTCGTTGAATTTATCCTTGATTTCCGATCCTATCGTCAGTTCTCCTACGCGAACAGAAGGCGAGATGTAGATGTGTGACTTGAGCATCATTTCTTTGGGGTTTTGGTGTCCATGCCGTATGTAGAAACTGCTGCTGTCGACAAGCTTATCTCTCCATTCGGTGACGTAGTAATAATCTGAATCATCTCGATTTCGAGCGCTCTCTGAATATTGCGCATCTGTATCCGCATAATTGCTCAACACCCTCTCCTCAACCCATTGAAACATCTGAACGCGACGTTTCAGTTTCACTGCTTGTATTGCGATGGTATACTCCGGTTCGGTTAGGGGTTCATCAATCAGGAGATTTCCACTGATGTGGACTAATCTTCCGTCTAGTTCTGCTTGTACAGGCTCGTAGATGTTCAAAGGGACCACGTTGTTAAAAGCTTCATCCAATGAGTTGCCGTGGTGTACGGCCCGTCCTTCATTCCAAATTAACAACCAGATTCCGCCGACTGTAAGAATTGCGCCCAGAGTGGAGATGACCCATGTTCGTTTGAACTCTTCCTTTACCGAAATCGTCATCTTGCTTTATATTTAAATATTGAATGGTGATTCCGATGGCGTGCGTTATATTCAAAGTTGACGGTCTTTCTAATTCATATTATACGCATGCTCATTGGTCGGTGTACCAACACACAGACGCTGTGAGCTGTATGTGACTCGATTCAAGGCTTTAAAATGTGAAATTACGGACGAAAACAAATCTTGTAAGTATGTATGTCGTACTGTTGTAGTGCACTTTTGTCACAATTAGTTATGCAATTTAGATTTGAACGTTTGTTACTTTTTTATTTGTTTTACTCGGAGGCGCTCCGCACACGAATTTAACCTCAAAACTCTGCAGACTTGAGATGGAAATATCGATTAGATCACGACGAACGAGAACTGCCAATGTACAGGGTCTTACATTGGTTTGCAGTGTAATAAAATTAGATTTGCTTGATGATTCAACATTGTTTTCATAAGAAAAGTTATGAGTTGCAGTTTTTGCGTCTGAAGTACATTGTTATTTGCTGATAATAGGTTGTTGGCTTTTAGTAGGAATTGGTTCGGTTTTGCGCATGTTTCACTGGAAAAATATGTTTTTTGAAAACAAGCCCGCCTGTGAAACATAGGTATCACACATGTAATTGTAATAACTTCCACCATAATCACTTCCTGATGTTAAATATTCCGCAATGACAATAAAATTAGCGTGATCACGTTCGTTCGACTCAAGGTTCTCCTCTTCGCTTTTTATTTGTACGCTGCGCGTCTACCTAGACAACAAGCAGCAATGACAAAAATTAAAATAAACTGTTTGACGACAATTTATTCTACTTAGTTATGCATATGGGTGTTTTTCGGAAAGTTTATACGCGAAACTACGCATTTTTGTAGATTTATACCTGAATTAATTGTGTTAAAAATAGTTGGGCAATTAATACCTTTTTATTGAGATATTTTCCATGTTTGCTACTAAGTTGCTTTTGTTTTGGTCCACAAAATGTAAAGCACTTAAGATTCCGTTCCGTAGCAAATTATCGAAGAAAACAAACACATTTATTTATCAATCCAGAAGCTTCCAATGTTTTTCTTGTTATAAACAAGGTTCAATTATTTACAGGGAAAATGCGAGCGTTGGTGGTGACAATATGGGTCTTCATAAATTTAATATTTTTTGGCATGTGCGGGTACATGTACGTCCTCTGGTCTCAATACTGGATGTACATCGAGAAGGATGTCTACGCAACAACGAACAACTATGAACAACAAATCTATTCCTATAATCGAGGACTGCCACTCAACGACACATCTAAATCTGATCATAGCCACAAAAGCAACAACACCAAACACCACAGTACTCGCGATGTTGACAATGTTACTATTATCAAAAATGCCCGCCCGCGGTTCCCTAATTTACAGGGGGACGACTTCGTGCTGGACACCCAAAAGTATACCTGCCTGTTCAACGACAGTACAAACGAATGTGATAGCAAAATCAAGCAATACAAGGAGAAGATTCTCAACGAGTTGAAGCGGGTGTTCATGGACGAGGGCAACGTCCTCAAGTCAGGGTTGGACAATCAGAACCCATATAACGTGCAATACAAGGGCGCACGTGAGAACCACCTGAATAAAGACCGTGAGGTGCTCATGTGCGAATTCAAGAAAGTCAACGTGAGCACAGCCCGCCGCACACAGGAACCCTTTAGTCGTAACGTGTTCAAAGACTTCATACCAAAACGCGATTTTCTCGAAAATAAGAAGTATAAGACCTGCGCGATTGTTGCAAGTAGTGGTTCGTTGGTGAACTCGCGTCTGGGACACTTCATCGGTAAGAATTAATGAAGTTATTGGTATTTCCAGACTGGAGTTGAACTTTGCACTGGATTTGAATAGCTGCTTTGTTGCAGATAATCACGACGTTGTGTTGCGGTTTAACCATGCGCCCACCGACGGGCATCAGTTGGACGTCGGGCGCAAAACAACAATCCGCATTTTGAACTCACAGGTAGTAAGCAAGGAGCGCTTCAAGTTCTTGGAATCGAAGATCTACAGGAACATCACGATACTGGCGTGGGATCCCAGTAACTATACGTCCACACTGGAGGAATGGTATCAGCATCCTGAACATGACCTTTTCCCCAACTATTTGACCTTTCGCAGACGTAATCCTAAGACGAAGGTGTACCTCCTGAATCCGAAATCGCTGTGGAACTTGTGGGACTTTTTGCAGCACAATTCACCGAGCAGACTGAGACGCAATCCGCCATCTTCCGGTTTTTTAGGTGAGTAATAAATAGTTGCAATTAAATATATAAACAGAGGCAATTTTGTGCTATTGCAGGTTTAGCAGTTCTCTTGCCACATTGTGATATAGTGAATATGTTTGAATACATGCCTTCGAAGCGTGTCACGAAGAAATGTCACTACTACGACACTGAAGACAATCCTGCGTGCACCTTCGGCGTGTGGCATCCATTGGCGGCGGAAAAACTACTTGCGTATAGCCTGAATACTGCCAACGACAAGGCCGTTTTTCACAATGGTTATCTAACGATTCCAGGTTTCGATAAAGTATCCTGCTAGCTTTTTGCATATCTTAAAACGTCTTTTCGATAGTTTTAATTATCAATTACGTACGACATAGTGATCTCAAATGTTTACCAAAGAAAAAAAAAACTTACAATAATGTAATTAATCCTTAAATAAGATTAAAGTATGTATCATAGCGTCGATTCTCTATTGATTAATACACTTTTCTGAAATACTTAACTACGCACATTGTGCATTGTTTTACACTTCCTGTTAACATAACATGATTAACGATGAACGGTGATTAACAATGTGGTTCCCAAAAAGCAGTTCTGTTAACACTTATCAGAAGTTCCATTTGGAAGATAGTGGTATACTTGTGTTTATTAACATGGGTGCGCACCGAATTGTGTAATATTACGCTTACATATTATTAATAAAACAAACATTATCAAGCCCTTTAAGTTAACAAATAACAAGGTTGAATTAAGACATTGAGTTGGTTGTCACACAATTACAAAATTTTTACAAAAACTAGGTTAAGAGACAAGTATTGTCACAGCAGCACATTATGTTGAATATTTTAAAATGTATTACATTACATATGTTAAATCTTAACGTTTACGACAACGCTCAGTTGGGTTCAGGTGTAGAAAACATGAGTCATTATGCAAATCGGCATAAAAACGGAAAAAGAATCAAATGCAGTGATCGAATTTCGTCCGCTGCGCACTCCGCCCAGCCTTACACAAAACAACGATTGTTGCTGACTTTTTTTAATCGAAGTAGTTCGTCTCAAGCGTTGCCCACCGCCATATAATGCAAATTATCCAATCGCTTTCACTACAAACCCGAAAAAATCAACCGAGCAAATTGCACCACGCCTCGATAAGAGATTTCTTTCGACAAACCGCGATGCATTGACACAAGTGTTATTTAACATTATTTAATCGCGGTGAAAATATTACGCTTGTAATTGATTTCGTGCATTGTTCTGCATGCGCGGATTCGCGCATTACGTTACTCAAACCGCCGCCATCTTAAGTGAGATGATGTTGTGGTAAAATAAAATCATCAATTAATGTGTAATTAGACTCAGACTGTCGGCGGGTTTGATGTTTCATGATGCGTTGTCATGTCATGACGCTGAAATTAAGATTTCTTCATGGCAATTTGTTTCTTTCAGTTGGAAAACCCATTTCGATGCAATATGGAGTCTTAATAGGAAACACATGGACCTGGTATTCACAGAATGACTGCATTTGTTTTAATAAATTGCATAAAATGACGCAAATTGATACATTTACGTCAATTTAATTGGTGGGTTTTCAGCTTCCAAAAGATATTTCAGCACGATATGGATTAATTTACAAATGTAAAGGAAACTGTCATTTTGAGGTCAGCTACCTGCGTTTTAACCAAACAAAATATAAACAATTAAACAATGTGATTAATCATCATTCTTACTTAATTAAACATTAATAGTAAATTAAAACTCCTGACGCATTAATTGTATTATTTATGAGTTATATTACACACACTTGTTTGACTAAACTATATTTCGTTATAACAAGTTCTTTGACGATTAAACGCAGTTAATGTGAAATAATTATGACTCTGTTGATGTTAGGTTAAGATAGGTTATGTCCTTGTCATAAATTGATAATGTTTTATCTGCAAATGTGGTTAAAATATATTTAAGAACAGTTCATGCTGTGTAGTCCAACACTGATTAAGCGCTCTTCATTTAATGGGTGCGTGTGAGTCATCGCCACAAAATATTACAATCCACGCTGAAGAAATGCGCCGAATACGCCGAAATCGACTTGAGTCGGTCTGGCGCGGCGCGCATGGGCGTCTCTTGCGATGCACACATGGCGGCGGCACGCTTACGAATTTATTTATAAATTTGAAGCGATTTTCGCAAGTCGCCGGGCGCGCATATCGTGAGGAGCACTCTTCATCGAATGAGTCATCAGGCCATTGACGAATTTATCGTTTTCTCGAGCAAGTTACTCAAATAAAAGTAAATTGCAGTGATGCATTTAAAAAACAAACACAATTTTTCTATGAATTCAATCTAGTTGAATCATTTTATTAGAATATGAATTAGAAATACATAAATACGATCCTGTAAAATTAAGGGCAGCTGGTGGTGCATCGTTGCATTCTTTGCCGTTTACGCATTTTATTTGGATTAATCATCCGCTTGCTATGCACATTGTTCGCACGTGTTTGGCGGCGGCGTCAAATCAATCGAAAAAGTTTGTGAACTGAATTTATGGACACGCCATAACCACCACAAGACGTTTTAATCACCCCGATGACTAATGTATCATCAAATATTTTAAACCTACTATAACTCTTACTATAGCAATTATTTCCGACGTCGTAAATCACCGAACGTGATTTTTTTGCATAAACTAATGTAATCTGAAGATAAACCCATTGTTTTAATTTATTGATGACTTGTTCTTGTGGTTCCGGGACTGTCCATTGATGTATTGATTACTGCTTAAAACTGTTTGTTTGAATATTAAGGATTTCAGTGAAAATTCACTTTAGTAATTGTAGAATCCAATTTTAAGTTCCTGTTAAGTTTGTAAATTGCAATGGTCATTAATTTTAATCACGCATAGCGTGTGTAACCTTTTTCGTTTTGTACGGAAGCAAATGCGATCGGTGACACTCGCCGAAAATATTTCTATTCACGTGGAGGCGCAGATGAATCCACTTCCGACCGATATCGACTTGGCGAGTCGTCTTCCCAATACGAAACACTGTGATTATGTATTAATTTCGGCGGAACCAAAACGCAACCGAAGACATTGAACACGACGCACGTGTCTTGCATTGTTTTATTAGAAATACCTATATCTAAACACATTGTAATGTACGTCTAATGTAAATGTTAGACAAGAACAACTTATTTAAATTGTAATATATTTTAAACTATTAAAATTTTTATTTTATTTTGGTCGTTGAAATATGCTGAAAAATTGTCTATTTTTCCTACCAAAGGGCCAGAAAGGACGGTTAGCGTAAATAGTTTAAAAGTTTAATTTTGCACACTGAATTATCCCTTTTTAACTCATTTTATTAATTTCAAGACTTTAGTAACATTTAATTCTATATTATTTTGTGGTTATTTTAAATATTTTTCACCTTGTTTCTTTAGGTTACTCACGTACAATTTCCAAGACCAAACTTTCATGCCACAATTATGGAATTAACACTATATAAAAATTATTTTCAAAAATTATAAGAAAGAAAAACTAAAATGTTTTAAATTGAAAATGTATAGAGAATTTTATATAAAAAAAAACGATTTTATAAAAAAGTTATGAATATATCTCATTTTAAGTAATACCATAAAATACCATATAATAATTTATTTATAATTTTGTAATAAGGCACAAGTGGTGTTATAAAAGATTTAAGATAGCATCCCAAAAATTGTCAAATCATATTTTTGTGATTAAAAATATACAGATGTACAGTGTAAAGTCATTTTTATAATAAAATTATAATCCAATATTTTAATAACGATTTTCTCGATCTAGAGAGAACTGTTTGTTCTTGCGTGTCTCAAATTTCAGTTTAACACACTTTTATTTACCCAAAAAATAATTTCAAATTTCTATTATTTACTTCCCCACAATAAAAAACGATAACAACTATAGTTTAAATATAATTTAAGTTTATGTTGACATTGAACTCGTTTAAAAAGCGTCTCTTAAATACCTGAAACATACATTGGTCTAATTTTTATTGTATCGCACGCACTTGGGTTTTGTTTGCTGAACAAATTTGTTCAATCATGAAAAACCTAGTAAAGTTAGCACACACGCATCAACTGCTTATTCATATGCGTAGATAGATACATAGACACACACTACGTTTACCATTATCCTATGCTGTTTTCTGCTGTTTTCACCAGTGTAGCAACGAAATCGCATGAAATTTAAGCAAATTATCTCTCCATCAATGATATTTATATATTTAACTACTAATAGCATTGTCTGTTCACGATAATAGCGAGGTCGCATCAAATTCCTAACACAGGCATTATATTTATAGCGACATTGTAATTTTCAATTTTTTCTCGTTAAAGCAAAAATATTGTTAGTATTACACTATTTGGAATACTAAATGTATAGATATATATTTGTGATGCAAGCGCTCGATGTTTTGATGTGCGATGAGAAAAATCGAGATTTCACGGAAACGCTGTCCATCGCACACATTCACACACAAATTGTGCTCGCGTGCGATTTTGCCTCCAGCGGCTGCAAAAAAGATGCAACAAACAAATTTGTTCGTGTGAGTGATATTCCACAGAGTACAAAATGCAAATTGAAATAGGTAAGAGATAATTGCATATTGATAAATTAAATGTGCGTTGTTTGCATGCATTGTGTGCTATACCTGCATTATTATGCATTTTTATTTATCTGCGTATTGCTCTATGTCTATGTCGTTACACACGTGCATCGATTGATTAATTTAATTTATTTGTTACAAATCAATTACGTTTACATGTGTTTTGCATTTTGCCAATAGATTTCTAGCAAATTTTTAAATTCAAAATATTGTTGAATTCAATTTTAGTATTATTACTATTAAACTAATTGTATCTTAATATTTTGGAGAAATTTTTATATAAAGATAGGATTTTTTTGTTCCTCGATAGTCCCTTGAGCGTTATAAATAAGTTACGCTATAATTTATTTTGATTATAAAAAGTTAGAGCATTAATACTTACCATCTTTAAATTTCAATTTGGAATAAAAAAAGATGATTTTATTATTTTTAGACAGCAAAAATTACATGATTAAGTTTTTTTTCGCAAAATTTTAGCAACAACTTGGATGTTATGCAGATTAAACGAAATGAACCAAATCGAATTTCTTCGTAACCAGACTTTTCAACCTCACGCTGGTTCGATTCGTGCGCCCCGTTCGATTATTATTATACGCTGCCGACTACCGTCTACTGTAGGTAATAAAAGCGTGGTGGTCGCACGTCGCGACTCAGTACATATCCGCGAGCAGCGGCGTTCGAATCGAAGCCGCGAGACACAACCAACATTTTTAAATCACCAAGAGATTACTCATTTTTAGCGTGTGAATGTGATCATACAGTTGCACGATCTAGAAATATAATTCGAAAAGTCCAAAGTGCGGATGTACTAATTTTTAAACCAGCAAAACAAAAAACTTTTAAATTTTTGGAAAGAAGAAAAAATTAAAATAATTAAAATGTGGCTGAGTGTTATATCGATAGTCCTCGTGAGTTCCTTCGTTCACAATGTCCAAGCGGCACCCATCAATGACAATTCAGCACTAGTAAGTTGTGATAATTTTCCTAGTAATTAGTAATTAACTAAATATACAGACAACAGACAACATAACAACAAAACAATAAATTTGTTAGATTGTGAATAATTGTGTGCATCGCGATTTGATTATAACATTCACTTTTTGTAGTTAGTGAGTGTTTTTAGTCTCCTGTGAGCAATACTAAATCAATTCTTTAACTTCAGTTACGTGTTTTATTGTTTTTATAGTTTCTGTTTGGTTTTTGTCGTTGTTAAACAATTTGCGTTAGAAAATTACACGTATTAGCAACATGTTCAGTCGGTTAAGGTAATAAACCAACATGGAATAATTGAATACTTATAAAAAAAACGTGTAGGTATTATTAAATCACATAAAAACGATAAAACACGATAAACATATATTTGGTATAAATTTATTTGTATTAATTTATTCACTATATGTGTACAAATACAAATAAATCGTGTGCGTGTAATGAGATTTTCATTGATTGTACTTTCTGCACTGAGCGTTTGAACGCGTTGAATATTCAATGGTGGCCGCCATTGGCGCGCACCAACCGAGCCCAAACGTTTTCGGATTTAAATATGTCCATCCATGTGAGACTAAGGGCAAACACAAATCAAACACAATGAATTAGGAACGTGTGTTAATACATAAGCTCCACCTTGTTGCCTTGTCAATACAAAAAAAAAACATTTATTTCATTTCAAACACAATAAGTGTTCATTTCACTAATTCGTGAAATAGCTCATTACCTGCAGTGCGTTGCAAATATCAAATATATGTCAGGTATATATATCTTATCAGATATCATATTATCAGCCGCGAAAAAAAGCGTACGCCAATGTACTTAGCACAGGTACTTGGGGCATCATAGGTTAGGTTAGGTTAAGTTTATAGGTTAAGTTTTATCGATTAGTTGCTGTTTGTAATTTCTTTGAGGCTAAATTTACTTTGTCGTAGACTCTTTGTTAAACACCGGGTAAATTTGCATTGTGAATTATCAGCATTGGGCTTTATTCACTTTGCCAGACACGCGATGAATTCTCATTTGAATTCCGAGGCGCCAAGTACCTAGAATCCCAGAATATGTAAATGCGACTTTGTGAAATTACAAAAGTTGTAACCTCTTAAACTTACATTCAAATGCAAAGTAAATATTTTTAACATTTTAATAGAACAAATTGCGTTAACTTAAAATTTAATGCTCTATTATTCACGATGAATCGTTTAGGTATGTTTATATCTTATCAGATAAGCGTTTATCTAGCGGGTAAACACGCACGCATCTTTGCTCAACTTGACGTTACTACAATTGAATTTCAGCTAGTTTTTGACGCATCACACCATTTTATGATATTTTGTTGATAGTCTAACTGACTCATTGAATGAATAATAAATTTAATATTTATAAGATACCAGATTATCCTACTAGGAATAGGCACATTGATAGGTTATAATCTATAAAATGCTAAAACCATATTAGTCTAATATTAGCCTGTTTGCTCGTGTATGCTGGGTTGCAACCTGTGCAAACAATACATTATCTTCGACAAACATGCAATTTGTAGCATGAAACATTAAATATATGGCAACAGATTCATTTTTGCATACATCTCGTATAAAAATAGCGCATAGAGAGTAATGGAAGTAAAAATAGTCTAGTGAACTTACCTTACCTTGATACATCACACGCAAAACTAATTTATAACTATAATTATCAATGATTCAATATAATTCTTCTAATAACTTTTATTCACAAATGAATACCGGTTTATATATTGTACGTACTTCTCAAATGACTCTTTATTTTATACTCATCACTCAACAGTTGTGATGGACGGTATTTTGAGGTTATGATGTCTTCTAAGTCATTAGAAATGTTACTTTGGCTGATGACGCACTTAAAAATACTATATAATTTCATTCAGTTTTAGCAGAATTCAATAACTATACAATTAATGTAAAATGTATGAATATTATCTGATTAAACTATGAAAAAATTAAAGGAAAGGAAGTGGTTACCAAACTAATATGTCACACAACCAAACGCATTAAGTATTAAAGAATATTTGACCTATAAAAAGCTGGAAATGTTGTAACTGCTAATTATTTGAAGCTTTTAAATTTTTGAGTTTCCATGAACTGCGTTTCCACATTTGTATTAAATTATTTGATATCGGCGTCATTGGTTACAGGTAACGAATTTAATTATATAAACGCGTTTCCGCGCTCGTGAGCGTAATTAAACGAATGCGAGGATGAGCCATCATTTAGCATGCTGGCTCATCCAAATGAATTCGTAATTGTCACCTTCGTTTAATTCACAATTGCAACCATCACGATGGTATACAAAATAATTTAACGAGTTTAGTGATTTTGTAGTGTCGAGCTTAATTTGTTTTGAAGATTTATTAAGATTGATGATGACGCAAAGTACAATCAAACTTACTAACAATGTTATTGTCTTATTACTTATAATATTTTCTCTAATTTACTATGCGTTTGTTGTTGATAGCAAAAGTTAACTGTCAAATCCTTGAAGTTCGATCGGAGCTAGCCAGACCTTGATGAAGGTTGCGATGATTTTTCATCGCGTTGGCTTCCGACAAATGAATGTGATACGAATACAGAAAGCATGTAAATGTAATGATTGCTATTGTTATGATTTAATATATTTTTACTGATTGTATACTTTGGAATGGTAAATATTGTCAGTTTATTCCATGCTGATGAATTTTGCGTATAAATTTGACGTTTGAATGGCAACATTTTTTTGTTGCTGAACTCATGAATTCGCGTGCAATGCATTAGCTCTGGTTAACCTTTGGCGAACAAATGCAATGTCACATTAGATATTAGATCAAATCTCACAGGTTGGACATTTCCTGTGGAAGAGTGATTTGTGATTGTGCGGGTTCAGGGCTACATTATTACGGGTTTTATTTAACAGAATTAACAAACATTTTATTTGTTATATTAAAATTGTATGTTCTACTAGTATACATGTGAAGTCAAAGCATAGGCACATATGCTTGGTGGGTTGAATATAACACACATATTTTTAGTTAACCTATCACAACATAAGCAGAGACGATAAAAATTCTAATCTATATCTACGTTAAATTTGATAAATGTTTTATGATTAATTTATTATTTTGTGTTTTGTTGCCACATTAATACAAATAAAACCAATGAATCAGTCAGTAAGTAATATCGTAACAATAACTCTATAGCCACGTATTTCGCGAGGTCATCAACTAAAGGTCATTAGTTATTAATATGATACTAGTGTATGTACTTAGTCTTGTGTCTTGACGTCTCGACGACGCACAACACACAGTTTCATCTCTTCCGGGCGCACAAAACAATTGTGAACAAAGACTTATATTGGCGTCAAATGAAAAAAAAAACTTCTAATTAAATTTTTACTGTCATTATTATTTATAATCTATTGTCCGCTAGGTGAAAGGGCTTAAATTATAAACGAAATGTTATTTAACATTGAGAAACTTTTAACTTTCAGTGGATAATCTAATTCTTTCACACAATTTAATTAATTAATAATTACTAGGAGGTCCTTCGTAATGTGGCATTTAATAATAACGACGTTGAACTTGACAGAGTGTAATTTTCACACCCGTTTATTTCCTGGCCGGGTAAATACTTGTGAACTCGTAATTTGTTTATCGAATGCTTTCCTTACGTACATAAATTACTTTCCGAGTGGGTTCATGAAAAATGAACGCTTTCGGTATGGGCGCCCGACTCGTAATGGCATTAATGACAATGGCAATGAACCGCGCCAAGACTCAATGTCAACCTGCACGAACAGTGGTCAACCGAAATGTGTAACTCCACACACAGACACAGGGCAATGTTATTTTTATTTTGGTTCATATTGTATTTATATAGTCTAGCGCAATAAAACGCGTTTGCACAAAAGAATCAACGTGGTTCAACTCCATCAGACCATCAAACTCACCGAAATGTACAACTTGTATGAATTATTCATACGACGTGCATTTGTCACCGCATTATAAATATATTGTCGTATTAAAATTAACAATAAAATGTCAATAAATAAAATTTTAGTGGAGTATTGATGACGCATGTGAATTTACGTTTGATGCACACAAAGTTCGTGTTAATCTAACAATTGTTGAGGTGGAAGGTGGAAGTGTAGCCGCAAGATGGAATTTATAAGGCAAACCGCAAATTTGCAAAAATTGAATCATAGCTCCAAACCATAACGCTATGCTGATTTATGTAAATTTGTAAATGGTTGGCGTACGGTAATTCATGCGTAAACTGTGGGCTAATAGTAAAATCGTAGTAATATGTAATATGAGTAGTGTACAACATTGCTAACTTATGAAATGGATATCAGCAAAGTATAGGAGTGTTGACACTGTGCTCACTTAGTAATAATAAAGTAGCGTGTAGGTCAAGGTTGTGGCAAATATCCAACTACAATTAATGTGATTTTTACGTGTGAAGAGAATATATTTATTTCTGACTATATTTTGCAAATATACATTCTTTATTTGTTGTGCCTAATAACATTGAGAGTCAATTTTGTTATAGAGATATTTTTGGACAAGTAATAGAAGGTGATGCAAAAATATAATTTGAAGGGTATAAAATAAGGGATGAAAGTTGGTATCGCAATTAATATTCAATCTCTATACGTTACCATTAAAATTGAACATCGGCGCATAATAAGTTCAAAAACAAGAAAGTAATTAGTTAGATTGCTTCTTATTCAACATGATTCGCGGGCAAATCTAATATTCCATAATTTTTAGTTGTAGTGATGAGTCACAAAAGCAATAAACTAACTACGACAGATATAAAATAAATAATCTAAAATTTCCACTTGAAATGATAAATTGTGACTCATTTTTTAAACAAAATCTCTTGCTACATACATTTTTTTACAGACGTTCTATCGTTATGACTGATTCATCTTGCATACACATAACTTCTGTATTTAATATAACACAAATAGAGGTTCTTAAACATAGCATGCCATGTGTGTTTGTATGTGTTATAAGCAAGATCAAAGCGATGCTGCAAAGTGTAAAGCATTGTTGATTGCTGTGCGTGGAAGCTGTATGACTCGTCACTTGCTCATTTCCTGTGTGCAAACACAACATGAACCGCTAATTCAATTGTAAACTATTCTAAAGCAAACATTTTAAACTAGGCAACTAAATAAACATATTTCGGTGTTGTTTTTATAACCAACTCTTTGATTCCTGTAAATTTATGAATATAAATATATGCAGTTTGTTTGTGATATGTGGCGACGGACGTTGAAGGCCGAAAACAAGATCAGTATGCTTGCGCCCGCCACCCACGCCATAATGACGCCATTAATCGTGAAACACGATGTAAATTGCTTTCCTCAAATGAGTCAGGAACGGCAGGAATATCGCAAAGGTCGACAATCGACGCAGAAGAGACACACAATGCGCCGGCAACGACCGCGGGACATAAAAATGTAATTTTATATGCAGGCGGCGAGAAAAACAATGACTCGGCCTAAAGCAACGCATCGTGTTCACCGCCGCAGTCGCACTTGCATAATAAAAGAAGCAAACGAATAAAAAGAACGCAAACATTCATGATGCGTCGCCGGCTGGAATATCTTCATTTGTTTGTCGGGGCTGTTTGTCCGAATATTGCTAACCTAACCAGAGGAGAGATATTTATTAGGTGCGCCAATGAGATGCGCTGGCACACGGCGGCACCGACACGAAAAATTCCACGTGCGGGGTACGCAAGCAATTGTTAAAATTAAAATTCAAAAGGACGTTTCCGATCGATAAAAACACAAACACCGCGATGGCATGCAACATGCGTGCAAAGGTCAATATTAATGTGTCAACAACCACAAAGAAATTTATTGCTAACACATAGAACACCATTATCTGGAAAACATTTTCACATTACTAAACAGTTGAAAGGGTTGGAAAAAGTAGAACTTGTTAAATTAAAAGGACAATGAGAGGGAAACCTTGACATTGAAAATAGTGTGCTACCTAATTTATTGCGTGCAGTATATAAAAGTATAGAACATTACTATTATCGACTAAACCTACACGACTCACAAAATGGCCGATATTTCATAAGTTGGTTGCGCAAAAATCGTGTCAGTATGTCGCATGTCTACAGATTGACGCAAATGTTTGAAATTCGGTTGTTGCAGATTTGGGTGTTGCATAAATAACAATTTAGAATAAAAATAAATACATATGCTGTGTTATTATTGATTTGATAGCAAAAAACAACGCAATATTAATATTTACCAATAAAACACACACAAAAACATCTAAAAACCATTTATGTATGTTTTATCGATAATCTAAGTATAAAAGTAAGTTATATCTTGGTTGTTTTGCGCCCAAATTATCATTTGTTTATGATAACTTCTTATCTATTTATTAAAACAATGTGACTCATGCAAATAATGATTTTTATGCCATTAATCATATTATTGCCAGATTTCTATACCAATAACAAAAGTAAATATTAAGCATTCAGATAAATTGATATTTTTTATTGTAAACAATTTGGTCGTGAGCACAAGAGATTTTTTTTTTGCATATTTATTGGAATATTTCGCATTGGGTTGGAATGCAGCGATGATGACTATTATTATTATTGGTTATTGAAATTTGAGATCGTGCTATCTTGATGGCTAATCTGCAAAGATGCGCATCATAATAATTCGAAGGTATCCATCCAGGATCTTAAAAGCTTTATTTTGTGAAATGTGACGGCACGCGGCAATAATTCGCACGGAGCGTGCAAAAATAACGATTTAATCATTTCGATCCACACAATTTGTATGCAAATTGGTTAATTATCATTAAAATACTTGTGCTTGACTATTTGTTCAGTATGCATAAATACCAAGTATTTTCTGTTTAAATTCTTTGGTATTTATTTACGTCTCCAATTTCAGGGGTCCAATAATTACTTTTTTGTTAAATTTATTGATTATATTATTATCATACCATAATATGAAATCGATATGTAGACAAATATTTGTCCTGCATTTATACTCTGAATTTTTCGAATTTACACATTTCACCTGCTTGTAATATTATTGTTGGAATCACATTAAACCCACGTGTCATTAAACTACTATTAACATTACTTTTAGTATTGATTTTTAATTAGGTGCTTTTCGTAATAGTTGATAGTTAACCTTGACGAAACAAACTTTAAGAGCTTACAATTGTTTAATAAACAAATTGAACAAATTGATGACTAATTTATTGAAGTGTTGGTGTGTGATATTATCAACAATTAACAGCACACGAATTTTTATGAATGAACACCTAGGACTGACTCATAAGTCGATTACTAAGAAAACAGATTTCTATTAAGCATCATATTACGCACTCATTCATAGACTCACCGTCATGTCTCGCAAAAAAAAAACTTTAAAACTGGTTTTGTTTGGTTTATTGGTGACTCAGCTTTTTTGAATATTATAGTATATATTGGTATTTCTAGCTGAATAAATTTATTAAAATGTATGATTTTTATTTTAGTTATATCTCTCACAATTTGGATACATACCAAAATCAAGATTTAATTCGAGTGCCATTGTGGATCATGATAAATTCTCATCAGCCATTGCAGATTTTCAAAGTTTCGCTGGATTAAACGTCACTGGTGAGTAAAATATTGTTTAAGCGTTTATTTCTGACCAGCATATTGCACTTGGGTATAATGCAATAACAAATGTTACTTAATTCAAATTACTCATAGTGTAATAAACTGACGAGTAGTCATAACTTGTAACTATCAGAATATTAAAAATTGTACACTTGGCGAAATTCATGTGGGTGAAGGTTGCGCTAAACGACGGCGACACAAACAAAGAAATGACAAGTGTTACTCATGCAGTTTACACTTTTATTAATAACTGTTGTTGACTGTTGACAAGCTGACAACCGAGAATGCGGAGCCATGTCTTAATAATTCAACATTGATGTTGATGAAATTATATCAACTCGTTATAATATTGGCAACCAAACATACATCAAATTATGTTTATTGAATGTGAGATTAAATTCATGTGATTTCAGGTTCTTTGGACGATGAAACCGTTCAAACTATGAGTCTTCCCAGGTGTGGTGTACAAGATAAAGTCGGTACAGGAAATGACAAGCGTTCCAAGCGTTATGCGCTGCAAGGCAGCAGATGGAAGGTGAAGGACTTGGTGTTCAAAATTACCAAGTATCCGAAAAAATTAAAGCGCAACGACGTAGATAAAGCCATCCAGACAGCTTTCAATGTTTGGTCAAGGTATACAGACCTCACATTCACGCCGTCAAGCAGGGCGCCATCTTCTAGGGTGCACATCGAAATCCGTTTTGAGGCTGGTGAGCATGGCGATGGTGATCCTTTTGATGGACCAGGCGGTACCTTGGCTCATGCTTATTTCCCGGTTTATGGCGGTGATGCTCATTTTGATGCCGAAGAGATCTGGACTATTGGTGAATATAAGGGAACTAGTCTCCTTCAGGTGGCTTCTCATGAGTTTGGGCATTCTCTTGGTTTGAGCCATTCGGACGTGCGAGAAGCCTTAATGGCACCTTTCTATCGAGGCTATGATCCAAATTTCGATTTGGATGATGATGATGTACAAGCTATACAGGCATTGTACGGTAAGAAAACGCAAAAGACAAGCAAAGGCGGTGGAAGTCCTTCATGGGGCAGTAGTGATGATGATTCGACCAACAGTCCATCGGCACCTGGGCCTACCAGCAATAAATTATGCAAAGATTCCAAAATTGACACTATCTTTAACTCCCATGACGGTAGGACGTTTGTTTTCAAAGGTGATGAATACTATCAATTGACTGAAGATAGTGTCCTGAATGGTTACCCAAAGAAAATTGCTCAAAGCTGGCCAGGGCTCCCAGGAAACATTGATGCTGCCTTTACCTATAAAAACGGAAAGACGTACTTCTTTAAAGGAAAACAATACTGGCGATATGTTGATAGCAAAATGGACGGCAACTATCCCAAGGATATTAGTGTTGGATTTGCTGGTATTCCTGATGACATTGATGCAGCAACAGTCTGGACAGGAAATGGTAAAATATATTTCTACAAAGGTAAATGATATCACACCCGCCTACCAACAAGTTTCTAATATACAAACTATTTTAGGTTCCAAATTCTGGCGATTTGATCCAACACTGCACCCACCTGTAAAGTCCGCTTACCCGAAACCAATCTCCAATTGGCAAGGCCTACCGAACGGTTTGGACGCTGCCTTCAAGGACAAAAATGGCTACACATATTTCTTCAAGGACAACGCATACTACCGCTTCAATGATCGTGCCTTCGCCGTAGAAAACACCAATCCTGCCTTCCCACGTTCCACCGCTCACTGGTGGTTCGGGTGCAAAGAAGCACCACGTGGCACGATAGGTACCCTTGGTTTTATAAGCGAGGCGGATGAGAGCGACGACAGCAACAATTCACCCGGAGACTTCGATAGCTCTTTGGACGCAGGTACTGATCATTTTTCAGGTATCGCTTAACATCGAATTACTAACTACGTATTGTAACCCATTAATGTCGTCTCTCTCCTCCGCCATTCAGCAAAAATAATTGATTAACGAACTAATTAATCGATTAATTGACAATATGTGTATGTATATGTGCATGCTTTTTTTGTTCTGTTTGCTAACCATCTCACCTTACACTCATAATTATTTTTTCACAAAGTACTTATACGAGCACTGATTAATTAATTTAGTATGTAGTTATAGAGCCAATTTACAATGTATAGATATTTTCACTTAGTAGTTGAGTTTCTTTTGTTTTACACGCATCACTAGCATGCTAAAGCTGTATATAAGATGCAAGCTGAAATCAATCTAAAAGTTTGGTTATGGTATAATTTAACCAGATTTTGTAAATAGTTTTACGACGACTTGGTTGGACTAAACGTGGACGTGGATATATTCCAGAGTACAAATACCGTCCAGCCAGCGGACATTAGAATTGCGACACATCACACACTCTTATCCATAATCGACAAGAAGTGCGTTCGTTTGATATGTAGGTTGCAACTCTTTATTTTCTAGTTAGTACGCCCACATACCTAGGATTAAGTTATGAAAAAAATCTGGTTGTGTTTTAATTTGAATTATTTACGTTTTCTAAAAATATTTAATTGGTTTACAAACACTTGGATAAAAATGTAAGTTTTTGCTCGTTGCGTAACAAAATTTCCTCATTTGCTCATATTTGGTGGCGTTCGAAATTTATTAATGAGAATAATCAAAATAATAACAACGAGCTGCTTTGGATGTTGTTTTAAAAATAAAAATTCAATTTCGTTCACTGATCACTTTCATTGCTTATGTTACGTTTTTGAGAAGTCACATAATCTAATTTGATATGATGTGATGTGTTTGTGGTGTATGTTGGAATAGCTTTGTAAGTAATTTTTGTGTGTTGTAGGTATTTATCACGCGGATGGAGCACCCCGTGCACCCGATTCGGGATCTCATCAACTCGCCGCATCGTGTACCCTTACGGCGATCGTATCGTTTTTAGTACTGTTTTTCCTTAAGTCTGCGTAACACATAAAATGGACGGGCGACGACGTCTCGGTTTCGTTTTGTAAACGACTGACTATTTTTAATAATCGTGTGATCTTAACCCAACACACGTTTGTGCACTTTGGTGCCCCAGTCGGGTTTGGACAACTAACGTCAGGTTAATGTGAATGCGAAGGTGAAGATGTGGAAGAAGAAGCTGGCATCTGATACGTATTATGTGATGTAATAAAATGCTCGATTGGGTCCGGGATGCTAAACATGGTGTGTTCGAAAGTATATATTTTTAATACTGCCCGCGGGGGCACGACCAAGTTGTTGCTGTTGTCTCATATGATAGCAAGCAACGATTGATTTGTTAATGACTATTTGTACGACATATTTTTAGTAGGTATTATTAACTCCTGTGTAAATATTAATGAATAAAGAGCGTAAATGAATGCGAGAGCGAGTTTTATTGGGTGGCGGCGCGGTGGAGGTGGCAGGCGGCGGCGCATGAATGGGCCGCTGGCGTTTGGGCGCGACGCGGCCGCCTCAGCATGGGCAGTTGGCCGACGGCGGCGAGAGTGGCAAGACTGGCAGAAGTGAGTGGCGAGTGGCGAGCTGCTGCTGCTACGATCTCACCTGGCCGCGTGGCGAAACGCGTGGCGGCGGCGGAAAGGGCCGAGCGCGGCCGAAGGGGCCCGAGAGGCGGCGGCGGCGCGCGCGGCATGCGGGCACGCACCGGCCGCGGCGGCGAGGTGGCGCGATTGATTCGGGGGCGGCTATCGATCTGTGCGCGTCTGCGCCTGCGTCGGCCCGCGGCGCGGCCGCGACAGTGTCGAGCGAGAGACGGCCGGCACAGCTCGCGCCCGGGCGGGAAGGACTGTGACCACCGAACCTTCTCAAGATGGCGGCCCACCGCGGGAGCGTCTAGTGTGTAGTGCAGTGATGTGATGTGCACCGGCGACGGCGTTGGCGAGCATGCAGCATGAGCGAGGGCTGTGGGGGGCCCGCACGCGGGCGGCCTAGCGGGCCCCGGCACTCGGCCCCGGGGCGTTCGGAGCCGCGAGGGGCACTCCGGCCGCCCGCAGCGATGCTCCCGGCTCCCGTAGCTGCCGACTACCGAGCCGCCACCGCGCCCTGCCCCGCAGAATGCCCCGGGCCCCGCCGGGCCTGTCGCTGCTCCTGATGGCCGCCTTGGCGTTCGCCGCCACCCCGCCGCTCATTCCGGACGAAAAGGACGACAAGCTCAAGCTCATCAATCCCTGGCTATCGGCGTGCGACCTCATGCAGCCCGCCAGCGCGACTGACCTGAAGGGCGCGTGCTCCGACATGTGGAGCCCCGGGCCCTTCTGTCCGCCCTGCCCACCCAGCAACAACAGTACTACTCAGTGCCTTTTAAATTATTTGAAAGAATCGCACAAAGAGGAGGTGTGCAGCGAAGGAGTGAAGCCCGAGGACAGACGGCGCCGGCTGCGGGCGCTCCGGGTGCGCCACTGCTGCGAGCACGCGGTCGACTCGGCCCTGCCCGCGGAGGCGCTCGACGATGCCGCGACGTGCACCCGCATGCTGGACGCCCTCCTGGCGGTGGACGCGTTGGCGGCTCGCATCTCGTGCGAGTTCGCCGAGGTGCTGTACCGCTACGACTGCGGCCAGAAGTACTCCATCAAGCACCAATGCGATGACTGCAAGGTACGCTCCCTACACCCACCACCACCACCCTGACAAGGATTTAGTTAACGACTTTTCGTGTAGATGGATGGCGCGCGAACAAAATTAATACTGTCCGTCGGGCGCGCTCTTTTATTCTTCGTCACGTTGAGACCTCATTTACCTTGTCCCCTTGTCCGCTACGATTTACGAGTGCCCGTCATGTTTATTTGCCTTCTTTTGGCATTGTGCGAAACCAATAAGGATGAAATAATGTGTGGCATAAACTCGAGAGAATATTGTGCAAGTCGACGGGCCTTCACAAAACAACCTAATCCTTTGCTGCAATAACCGCAAATCCGCGCCGTACACAACCTCCAGACAAAAGTAAAATTTGTCCTCGATTTTACGAGAGCTTAACAGCCCGGCCGCAAGCGCCTCTAAGCCTTAATTATTCGAAACATCCGAAAAAATAATTCACTTTAAATAGGACAACAATGAGCAACACGAGGTAGACAAAAATACATAAATTGCAAGAACACCGGCCGCATTTTCAGATTGATTTTCGTCCTTATTTGCAGTTTGCCCTCTTTGCTCGCGTGAGTTTTCGCCGACATCCTTGCCTTTATCGCCAGTTGAGCCTCGCCGCGCCGCTCGACGCGCTTTTATATACCCCCGGAGATTTTTATGGCGTTTAGGACTACGCGACTCTTATTTCGCTTCCCCAGCGGACGCGAAGAGATCAACAAAACCTAATAGCTTTGTAAAGAAAGGTTCTACCTTTTTACTTCGCCATTAAAACACTATTGAAAAGCTCGTTACTTGCGCACAACAACAGAAACCAACCCTAAAAGCGCGTGTGCGATTATCATCGTCGATTTGTTACCCTCGAATCCACAATCAACAATTCCACCCTGCTGTTTTAATGAAAATTTGTCCGAATCATTATTGGACCGGAACGAAACAATTGGAATAATTGAGTGGGGCTTTTTTTCTGCGCTGCAAATTACGCATTTTCACTTTGCGCTAGAAAAAGCATGTGTATGCAAACGGGCAATTGATTGAAGGCTCAACCGAGCCATGCAAACAATTCAACAAGCTTTAGCTCATTATTTATTGTATCTTCGATTGTTAGCCATTTTGTGCGCGTGTAGAAGCGTGCCGTGTCGCACGGCACGTGTATCACAAACGTGTACGATCGACCTCGATTCACAATCGTCGCATTCTCGGAACGAAATAATTTTCAGCAAAGCTTCAAAATAAATATTTACCTTCAATTTTAATAGAAAATATCTTATAAATCTAAAGGACATTTCATTTTCATCGTTGTAAAGATGATTGAGTGAAGGTCCAGGTGTTTCGCGAGTGTCATCGCAGTGTGGCGTGTGACACCATCGAACAATATTATTATAATCCATCGCGTCGCCTCGCAGCGAACACATTTTATCCTTCCGCCGCTTTCTCCGGGAACAGCGCTCTTTGAAAGTTGCGTCGTTCCGTAATCGCGAAGCGCCATAACTCCGAGGACGCCGGGAACCTTTGAACTCATGGAAGCCAAGATGCGCAGGACTCTTGGGTCTATTAAATTCTTTTTAAAATGTGGCTTTATTCAGTAGTTTACTAAGTGAAAATACAACCACGCTCGGAAGTGAGTTTCTTTCAAGTTAAATCATTTCTTTTGTTTTAAGGTTATGTTTCTAGGTTATATAGATAAAATTGTATTACACTTATTAAATCACGTCAGTTAGTTTTTAAAGCATTAAATTTTAGTAACGGAAATTTAAAAATAAATGCCTAATTGCCAAAAAAGAATTTGTAGGTATATATTTCCTCGTTTTCCCTTGTAATTATTGAGAGTATGCGTAAATGTAAAGAGGAAATAACAGAATTAATGACACAAATTGTGGAAATGTTTCAGGTGACAAACGACGGTTGTTCACACACCGCCGAAAAGTCACACCCGCTAATTTCCAAGCGCGATGCGTGATATATCGACTATTAGTCGCGAGCTAAGTAGGATGTTTGTAAGCAGAAGCTGCGGCCCGCAACTTCCGTCAACGATTAGCGCGATCGTTTTCGAATCGGCGTGGCCTGTTTTGCCAGTCATTCGCCGTAAATTGGATAAGTTTAATAGACTTTATAATTTGCACACGGCGTCGCAGTTCGAATGCTGGGATATCACACAAATACATCGACAAACACATACACATCATCATCCTCTTAGCGACTTATAACGTGCCGCCGTCCCGCGCCGCCACTTATTGTATTACACACTCGTACAACTTCGTCGGAGGACTACTCAATTTACGCGCCCCGCAACTTCTTGCGCCTCGCACACAATCGATATCGATATCGGTTGCACTTCTTGCGCGGCTGCTGATATTTTCCTTCAGCCGCGGACAGGCGGGCTAATTACGGACTAATGGAGGTAAATTAATATTAGCTGCCACTCGACGGCGGCGAAAGGTGCGAATCTTCACGACGCAGATTCGCTCAGCGTGTCTTTGCTAATCGTATCACTCGACACTGACGTGTATTAATACCCCTTAAGCACTTATCTGCGCATTAATTTCGCGAACAAGTTTTAACAAGTTCAATATTTTAGATTTCAGACAGCTAATATCAGTATTCGTGCCTCTGATCTAAAAGGTGCATATTTGAGGTTAAGTGGTTTTAAAAATTTTAAGGTTTCTCAATATTTAATGCTATTCAACAGGCATTTGGAACAGTTTCATGGGGAGGCAATTCAAAACGAATTTCACGTTCCACATTCTACGTTCCTAGGTTAAAATTTAAACTGTCTTTTATATACAGCCGTTTGTGGTAACATAATATTAGCATCCACTTTATCATAATTAAGTTATAGATGTAATGTTTACACATTATTCTGGTCTTATAATCTTAATACCGAGATAAAGAAAGAAACGTCGACTGTGAGATAATCTCCTTTGCAATTCGTATATAAAAGTCATAATAGTTTGACGTATTTCAAATGTTTGCCGTGCCGTGTCAAGATAATCTTATCTCGACGCCGTGGTGGATGCGCCCCGAAGTTAATTCGTTTGGCGACACGAGGACGGCTCGCACCTTGATTCAATTAAGCGCTCGCCGCGCGCGACGCCATAACGACAGCACTTGATATCTTATATCCGGCGCGAAGTGGCAAACACGAACGAAGCAGAGTATTATTCTCCGTACGAGCCAATCGAGTTTATCGCGCGCGAAAGCGTACGCATAAAAGCGGAATACCCTAACAACACAATAAAACCGCCGAGCGGCTTATTATGATCGGAACATGGAGGACATAAAGACCGGCGACATGCGTGCTGCGTGGAGTCAGATCCTGACGAAGGACTACTAAACTGGCCGCGATTAATTGGGCGCCCAATGGTCGGGAGCGTCACGCAGATCGACGCTGTTTTATTCTAAACATCGTAAGAATTAAACTTGATTGTTAATCAGGATATTTATTCGAGTTAATGTTTGACGGATAGCCATTGTGGTCTTAAGTGAACACTCGATGATTTTCGGATTCAAGTGGCACTTAAATTCAGCAATTTGTAGTAGATAATGATTATATCATTAGAAAATTATAATTTACCAACATAAAATTAGAATTGTTATTTTTTAGCTAAATTTTTGATAAAATAATATAAATGTTATGGTTTTATTATTATTTGATGTATATTAATCGCAAATTGGTTCGTATGGGAGTAAAACTAGTTTGAAAATGTAGTACAGGTCGGAAGGTTGTACCTGGCGCTCTTCTACGGCCTGCTTTCACCATCCAGCAGCCATCCAGCCTGCCAGTTATCGATCATCCCCTACTTTTCGGCGTCGTTCGCCCTACAAACGCACGCGAGAGTA
Source organism: Dalotia coriaria (assembly GCF_025399875.1). Lineage (NCBI taxonomy): Eukaryota > Metazoa > Arthropoda > Insecta > Coleoptera > Staphylinidae > Dalotia > Dalotia coriaria. The sequence continues at coordinate 155,622 of NW_027045446.1, forward strand.
ACCTATTCTCCGGGAAACTCCGGCAGGTCGCGGCAGGATTACGCACACAAGCGTACTCGTGTCAGCAGGATAGTGAAGCAGCGCTACCACCACCACACTCCACCACGCCGGTGGTGCCAAGTGGATGGGAGCACTTGTGGTGGTTTAATCACACTGCAAAAACACGCTGCGATACACGTGCGGCGTAGGTGCGAGACACGGTCGCGAGGCGCGTCGCGAAACGAAACCAGAACGAGAGCAAACCCGATTTAGGTCAACTGAAAAGGTCCCTATTGTCGCGTTTGTGTGCGTTCGTTGTTTTCCGCACTGATGGCCGTATTATTATTGCTACGACCTGCAGCGCGGCATCCTTTCAAAACGGATGCGCTCAGGAGCAGCGTCTCGCACGTCAACTCAACGCGACTCCAACTTACAAACTAGAATGTAAAATTTTACACATTTACAAGCCCAGACACAGAATTAGAAATGTCGATAATCGTTAAGAATTTTATAATTAAATCAAACTCAGATCCAGTGGTACGGCGGTAAACTTTTTCTTTTTCGAGTTGCGGGTTACGCACAAATATCCACCGACGACCAAAGTTTTCTCGAATGCACGCGGACAGTTGTCTGTAAAAGTTCGCTATCTATACGCGAAGGCTTAGTTTTTATTGTCAAGAGATGCAAGAAATCCTAACCTAAAAATCTATCTTTAGAAACACTCTTTCAACGTTTGAATATTCACTAATCGGTTATAATATTTAATTATTTAATGAATGTAATTAAATCATTGTTTTATGTATTATTTGAAATATGCGTGCTAAATATTTGCACTGCAAAAATGTTTTTGTTTTTGAACCGCACACTCTGCAATTCGGTTCAAATATTAATGGAATTTGCGTCCAGTGCAACCCTCGCTTATATCCAACCCACAACAACGGCCTAAAAAAGGTCTGTGTTTGAAAATTTATAATATGTTTGCGTTGTTCTTTTTTTCACCACACACGCGGCTGAATTTGATTAATGACTCGACCATGCGATGCATAAAAAAACTAAACACCACTAAATTAATAGATAGATCATAGTATATAACCTCAATTTGTCAAAATTCAATGATCGATGATTTCAGCTATTACATTTGGTGGGTGGTATGTATCATGGTATCAAACAAGCTCATAAATTTTAATAATTAAACCTTGGTTTAGAGATTTGCTAGTATTTGGGTGTCGGTCGACCCCAAATTCCAATTGATGTTTTACGAGTGGCAATTCGCGTGTAGCAATAAAACAATAGGCACGCACCGCTTCACAAATGTATTCAACGAAGTTAGTTGAGCGGTACACCAATATTGCAATAAATTACGCTAAATGGATTACAGCATAAATGTCCGCTATAGAAAATCGTTTCCATTAATCACAATATAAAGTGCACATCATCGTCGCCTTGGGCGCATGACGGCAGACACGAGTTCCGCCGATAAGAGCAAGTGCAGATTAATGCATCAGATGCTCAAGCGTCTACCCTCAATCGAACACGTTATTTACTGTCACTCAAACCTGTGGACGTTTCCCACCAGCCGCGCAGGTGCGTGCTCCAATTTTCGCTTCAGAAATGAATCATCCACATCATCAGCAGGCATAATGTGTAAAATCCGCGAGTGGTGTATAAGCTCTGAGTGATGCTGATTAAATTGACCGTGTCATTCACAATTCGCTTGCACTTTGTGGGTGTACGGTATATCTGTATTAATCCGGTTCGGTGCCAACAAGTGCGCGTGTCTGGGGCATCGCCTGAAAATGAGTATTTTAGCGACAGTTTTATCATGTGTGTGGGCGTGTGTTGTGGATATATGTTGTACTTACGAACGAGTGTGGACATGTCGCCACACGGTAATATGACGTTATTATGCTTGTGGGAAGTAAATGTTTGCGCGCATCGGCCGGACGAATTGAGGCGGGCGGCGGTGTCGGCGGCGACATCATCGCTGGCCGTGTGCATGGCGTTGTGGGTGACCGCATGTTCTCTCGACTTGGCTTCGTTCCACTTTCCGCCACCGAGCGCAAACTAGACAAATTTCATCATCCCCGTCGCATATCTCGGTGATATTAAGAATTACATGCGATTAACTCATAACCTGACTACCATAGATGAAGCTATTACAAATGGATAACCTACAAAATTTACATTTTAATAAGTTACTGAATTTTTAAATAATTTCATATCAAAATATTGCCTTTCGAGAATTAAAATATTCTCTGTTCAAAGTGCACAGTTAAATTTAAACTTTTATTGCTAGTTTATGTTGTATAAGGGTACTAAGTATCACATTGAACAAGAGCTTGTGTCGAGTTGTACGGTGTGTATTTGGTAACCTATTGTGTTGCTCATAACTGAATTAAAAATTTAAGGTTATGTTTTAAATGAAAAAAATAAGTTAAAGCGCAATGATTGCATTGTTCAAAAGTAGTGACACAATATTTCAATTTAAAAGGTAATAATACAACCATTTTCTCATATAAAAATACAATATATTGATAAGACATGAATGCATTCCAAAAAATCATTTGAAGAAATCAAATTTGTACATTTTTTGCTATTAACTTTTATTCCGGGTATGATGTTGTATTGTGTCATGGATTCCGCACGCTAATTGAATGATACATTCGTCGTTGTATCAATTATCTCGCACCGTATGCCAATGTCTGGCTGCATTGTTCGATTCGACGGCGGGCGTACAAAGGTCGTCATCGGCCATTTAATGAAAGACATTCGCCAGCCGCACCAGTTCGCCAGGTAGACCCACCGTTCTCGGCTCGTCTTTAATTGAATTTTCAATTCGACCAGCGCCGCACCGACTTCATCATTGTCATTCGATTTTGGTCCAATGCATTAGACTTTGTCAATTTGCATATTAACTACATCATATATATTATAATATGATGGGATTCTGTATGGAAATGCAAAAGCATCCAACTCTGATGGGTCAAGTTGATAATGACAATATATTGATGAATTACATGATCAATGAAGTTTTGAATAGTTAGAAACATAAAGTATTCTTATCGCATGCACGTCTTTTCACGTCGGGTATTATTCGCACATTATTCGAGTCCTCGTCGATTGAAGTGGATGTTCGAATGTGGATCGAGGAGCTGGGCACACGCACGCGGAGCGGAAGAGAAAAACACGGTGGTAAAGGCGCGCGGCTGTAACGAAAGGCCGCGCGCTCGCCGCGGCGGGGGCTATCGATTTACGCAAGCAAAGCCGATGCGACCGACTCTGGCTGGCGGCGGCGGCGGCGTCGGCCGCCTGGTGGCGGCGCATTTTGTTTGCGTGCACGCGCCGCGCCGTGTATGTAAAACGACGGCGACAACTTTTCAATATTACTACCTTCCTTCTCTTATTCGTAACCATGGCATCCGTTCCATTGATCAATTTCTGTCATTGTCATATCGCATCTACACAAGCACCGAGTACGTGTAAATGTCGCCTGAGTAAACCTTTCTTCATCCTCTTGGCCAAACGCATTAGGCAATACGGTGGAGTAAATTTGCGTGGTGATCCACTTTTCATTGTGCACGGGACAATAGAAGGTGTCGATTTCGAGAGATGTTGGTTCGTTATTCAGGCAAAAGGCAACAGCGACTCTTTTCTTATTGATGCGCGAGCAAAAATCCAATTAGTGAAGGGAGATTGTGACATCCCCAAGACTGCAAAGCGGATTGATTTAGCCACTTAATTAATGCGGATATTTTCCAATATTAAACCAATTTCGATTATTAAACGTCCCAATGATATTTACTCTGGCAATTAGGTTACACTTTTGCGTTTATGTAGATATTTTTCGTATTTAATTGAATTTTTGGCCAGGAATCTTCATGAAAAGAACAAACGCCCCTAAAAGTATGCAACTTAAAATACACTAAATGTGAAATAACCTTGACAGTTAGGTACGCGTTGTTTTTCCCTGCGGACGGTAAGATGAAGAATTAACTAAAAAATCTAAAATTCCGAAGATAATAAATTGTATCAAAACACCACAAACATTAAAGCCAAAAATAAGTTTTTTGTCGATTGGATGTAAAACACAATTGAAATTTAAGAAAAAAAAGTCGGTGAAGCTGCGAAAATTTGGATTTTTAGCAAAGTCAACGTAAGTTGATGTTTAGATAGACTGAAAAAGTATTTTTATTAAAGTAATTTTTATAATTGAAGAAAATCTATGGTACTAAACAAAAGCAGCTTTTCAAATTGACATACTTTAAACGCAAGCAAGAACTAATATAATTATGAAACCGTAAATGTCTTCTACTCAAGAAAGACGCAAGAAAGCCCCGCGTGCACGAAGTAAATTCGTTTAACGCTAGTGCAAGTCCCTGGGTGCAATCGAAGTGACCGAGAAAAAGTCCTCGCCGGCTCTTCGAGCTGCGCGAAATAAACGATCGAATTCGAGCGAGAGTACGGTGAAGATAATTCAGGCTCGCTTCGGCACTTCACAGATACCTCGCGACCACTTCAGCCGGGGGAGTCCACGCTTTTCGCGTAGCGCGCGTAGTAGTGCTGGCTGGCTGGCTGGCTGGTGGCGGCAGCCTTCGCACGCGACAGCGTGTCCGGAGAAGCACGAACCGGTATTCGGGTCAAAGGATCGATCGGAAAAGTGAACCGCCGATGGGCGCACCAGCTGGCTGGCGGTGGGCGCATGGAAACACGTTGCCCCGTGCGTGTGCACGCTCGGCGAAATCCGGAGACCTTTTAAATCACGCCGAATACGTATACACACACCACCAACACGCGCGACTTTCAAGGACTTTTGCGCCAACGCGCGCGCTGTCTGAATGCGAAGCCGGCGAAAACACACGCTTTCCCTTCCTTTTGGCCGCGCACTTATGCGATTCGCTCCTGCTTTCGCGCGCGCTAAGGACACCAGCCACCGTAAAGTATTTTATGAGTGTTCGAAGATGAGAGGGACACTTTCAAATTCGCGTTCGCACATCATTTCCCCCGCGCGCACGCTCTCTCACCGCGTCTGGGCGAGCAGATTTAGTTTTTACACATAAAATCGTCATTTTATCCTTCCGTGCTAAACTAAACGAAACTTTCTGATGTCGTTAAGTATTCACAACGTGTTTATTTTTTCAGGTGAGTTGCTGCTTTAAACTAACTCAAGGGAGTATTAAATTAAGTTTCGGTTTTCCGTAAGATTCGTTTCTTTGGTAAGTGTTTAAATACATAAAATATACACACTTTAACTTCAACGGTTCTAAATCGAGAAAGAATTATGTTATATAAGGTCACAATGTTGCACATGTTGAGTTGCATTGCAGTGCTTTTGACACTTTGCGTAACATTGAAAAAAGTTCACAACTAAGAAAATGTTTTTATATAATAGTACTGCTTTGTTAACACCAATGGTTAAGTAATAAGACCTTTAATGGTAGCTTTTATATGAATAGTGGTGTGTAAATGTGCCGAATGTATGTTTGGACGATAAGTCGACTAGCGACTCGAATGGGAAGGCCGAATACGCTCGTACTTAACCATGCTTTCCTTTTTGCACTATCTTTAAGAAATGGGTTATGTTTGTCACGCTTCGCTGATCTTAGAAGCATATTTTAGTTTTACGTAATAATATAAGTGGAGGTAGTAGAGTTACAGTACAAAACAAAATTGTTGCAATTTTATGAACTTCGTTACTCAAACTTAGGTTACAAGTATGCTGAGAATTGTATTAAAAACATAAACTTTTCATATTTATCTAATTTAATCGTTTCCAATAAGAAAATGGTCACCGTATGCTAAAATTATTTGATTTGAAACGCTAGAAAAAACCAGCAGATTGCAATACGAGTATTTGTGGATTTTATAAAACTGATTTAACTATTTGAAAAAGTAACTAATTTAATGCTAATTTCGTAAAAAAGTGGAGAGACTTGTAATTACGTAAAAGTACTTTTCGTTGGTAAGTAAAATTCATGCAAGAAAAATTTGTATTCAAGTTAAAATCTTAATAAATCGCTCAGCACGCCACTTGTTCGGCCACACTTCCCGATTTCTTTAATTAATGCAGATCCCTTACTTGTCGTCGTCGTCGTCTTCTTGAAGGGTTAACAGCGCTGCGTTAGCCGTCACGTACCAGCACCGATCGTGGCGGTGGCCTCCGACCCGGCACATTCGTACTCTTCGTCGTCGTCGTCAGCATCGTAACCATCCCCGATGTAGCTTTGTGCCGCCCCCGCGTACGCGCACTCAATAAAAGCGCCATTCCGGGGCAGCTCTCGGCTCGGCCCTTTGCGCTTTGTGTACCGCACCACTCGTGATTATTTATGACGGCGTGGACGACCCTAATGACCTCTTTAATTGCGCATTACGTTGCGCCATGACGCCGCGTCGCTGTCCGCAAGGCTCGCGCGCGATTTGCATATTCGCGTGCGCAACATTTTTCACGCTTTTTATTATATTAACTGCGACAGTTTATTCATTTACCGAAATGGTTGGGATGTGACGGGGCGGTCGGATAAATTCTCGACGGTTTGCGGGCGGGCCGAAACAACCACAGTGCTTATGTTAGATTGAAGTTATGGTCATAAATAAACATAACAACTACATGCCAAGTGCTTCAAAAATTAGTGACATTTTATTGAAAGGCAATTTTATTTTATTGAGTTGATAATTGATAATGGTGACACTTGTGGATTCTTGGCAGCAATTTGGATACCTATTATTTTAAATTTGGGCAAAAACTCGAGTGTTGAAGTCAATTCTATGAAATATTTTATCTTATTTTATGTACCTAAGCATTCGTAAATTTCGTATACTTTGAGTAAAGTTCAACTTTAGATTATTATTCCTGTCGCGCCCCACGGTAATACACCTCCTAGCTCAAACTCAGAGATATCATTTAGAAAAGCATTTAATAAATAAATAGTTTATAGGTACCATAAGTTCACACGGTTCCAAGTTAGGAGCAACACTGCGCCACAAAGAAAGCGTTTGTTTCGCTTGCATTTTTTAAATACTGCTGGTATTTAATATTCCTTTGGCACAGTATTTTGTAAAGTACCTATTATATTTTTATAAAAATTCTGATTTAAATTTCCACAAAATTTTCAAAACGCGATCTGTTTTTGGCATTACAAATCTATAATATAAAAATGAAAAACGCAAAATCTGTTGGTAAGCGCATAACCCAACAACGCCTAGACCAATTTGACCAATTCTTTTTTTTTTAATGTTTGTCAAAGTCCAAGGATGGTTTATATTGCGAAAAAAATTCGAATAATTGCCGAGAAAATCTTAAAGACAGCCCTTTTCTATAAGATTAAAGTTAGCATTGAGATTCAATCATAGTTATAGTTGAGTCCGAGATGGCGCACTGAAGTGCATAATTAGCAATTCTTTATACAATTAATTTCTTTAAAATAAAATTGTGAATATTTTTGATAGAATTAACACATACTATTTGCAAATATTTTGCGCAAAATACATAATTTATCACCACAGCGGGTATGAAACACAATCACATTATTTAAAAATTGCAAACCAAAATAAATGTCGATTGAAGATCTCTAGTGTTGCCTCGAAACGCGCTCTTAAAATCACTTGTCTGCACCTATAACATTTTAATATTTTTCAATATCTTGCGCTTTATATTTATGTCATACGTGATTGGCACTCGCACATGATTGATAAAGTGACACATCGATAAGATTGAAACAAGCAATTACGCTAAACGTACGCTGACAAATCTGCGCGGCGCGGAAACGTAAACATCTGATAAAAGCGCGGCATGTTTGCCCATTGCGGAAAGAAAACAGAAACGAGAGGGAAACGAAGATTAAACTCGCAGCAACTGATAAACACGACGACGACGAGCGGCACCGACCGGCTAAACCGAACAAAGAAACAACAGAGGTAAATACGCAAACACACGGTGCGGCAATTATTTCGCGTTGTGCACTTTACGTGTGCAACTTTGTACACGTCATAACAATGCGCATCTAATAGTCGGGCACATGAAAACAAGCCAACTACGGAAAACTTTCAAATTACGTACTATCAACTAACAATGGTAACAATTCTATGAGTGCAAATTACCGACGAGATCAAACTATTATCCGGACTTCTTTTTCACCATCTGTGCACAGTGGTATAAAATGTTTGCAGCGTTTTAACGACATTTTAACACTGTATTAAAGTGCATTCAAAAAAATAAGGATCTAGCATCCGATTACATTGAATGTAAGCCTTAAAAGCGTACGACTCTAAAATCACCGTCAATGTGAAGATTCGAAACGTACAATTCATCTAGGTTATACCTATTTAGGAGAATTTCACAGAATGGAGTGCGCTCGACACCGCCTTAAAACTAGTTTACTCTATAATTCTATGCAAGTTAGCGCACGCGAGCGACTTGTTGAAGCAAAATAATAGGTTTTAACATAATCAACGTCAGTTTATACGCCTGTGGGATTGAAGCGCTGAGTGGCCTCTCATCCAAATGCGAAATGATCACATTTACACTTTTTCATTTACGTCAAAACTTTACTCCAACTTGTCTTTAAGGCGTAATAAAATGACGTGAAAGTTTTTAATTGACAGTCGGTGTGAAACATTAACGAAAAGTAAACGGATTTGTTAATTGGCAAAGAATTTTGCCAAACTTTGTGTTTGATTAATAAGCTTTCGGCAAACAAGCGTTCTCTGCAGTCGGAACAATGTTTATGCCAAGTTTATTGCAACACTTTCCCAGTTTTTTTATTACCGCACATTTTTATACTCGTGCCGTGTCATTCTTATCGACTGCGCCCCACATGAGGAAATCATTGATTTTATATCGCGGTTTTTATTATATGCACTGGGAGATCTTGAACGAAGAAGTGGTTTATATTTTATTGAGTCGAGCGGTTATATATAATATCATGGTTTTGATTGAAAGTCAATAATGTTGAGTTATTGTTACTTTTACTCTTGCTCGGCAGCTCCACCATCAAAATTTTATTATGTTAAACTTGAGTTAAATTGAATTTATTTAGGTTATTTATTTATTTTTAATTATTTATCGATATAAAAATGGATTGCAATCTGTTATACCCGCTAAAACAAACAAAAAATAATTCAATCAATTAATTTTTTTTTTTGTTTTTTATGGTTTTCAAAAGTGGTAAAAGTTGGATACCTACTACTGAATTTACAATTTGTCTTGTACTTATCAAACACAAAATAATTTTAAAGCGCTTGAATTTATTTAATAACTATAAAATGAGGGCTTACATGCCATTTAGCACAGTATATCTGCTATTGCGCTGTATTAAATATTTCCTCTGAAATTTATGTTTCAATGAAGACAAGCATAAATATTTGGTTCTAAATTAATCAATGAAATTTTACCAACAAGTTTTGCATTTATTAAAATACAGCTTCATTAATGCAATTTGTCACATTTACGACTGAGATTCATTTGAGTTCGGATCCTTCGATAAACGATAGAACAGGACGCAAAGACTGGCAGAAGTGGATCCTTTGTGATGAGCTAGCACTGAAAAAAGAAGGGAGGGACAAACCAGCGACCTGTGACTATTCTTTTTGACGATTGAGACCCGACTAAACATCGTGATCGCTCCGCTTACCCTTCTATGCTTGTGATCAATCCGTAAAAAGTCTGACTTACGTGGTATAATGGTCACGAGGGTAGGTGTTGCGGGTTCCTGTGAAAATTGCACCCGGAATTTGACGTTTTTGATGCATTTGTCTTCTTGCTTCCACAGCATTTTGTACGAAATTGCAAGGGGTGCCTAATATAAGAACTATTTATGTTGATGTTTTTGGTGCAGTTTTTATTGCACTTGGCATGATGGTTGACTACATGCTGCCTTTATCCGTCAGTTTTACTTCAATTTAAAGTGCTATTTGTGATTCCAACTCGTAGCTAGTGAACTACCCCAATGTCGAATCGTAAACACTTCCGGAATGTTTTTGGGGTGATGTGATTGCCAGATTGTTTTCAAATAGAATCCTAATAGGTGTGTGAATGACTTAAGTGAATTTAAACGATTCACAATCACAGAATAACAGATTGAAAAGTTTTTTTTTGTATATAAAAATCTATCTATCTACTCGTATAATATAGGTATTTTAAATTTATTCTAATAGATGGGATGTAAAAGCGTAGCGATAGTTGATCAACGCGTGATTCGTTAACAAACAACGCTAGTTAGCAATGAGCGCGCATGGGTTGAGTACGCGCCGCTCGCCATTTCGGAGCGTGTGGCATTGCGAGATAGCAGCGTCGGGAGGCGGTCGGAGGCGAGCAGACGTCGTCGCTCCCCGACCAGCTTGTGCCACCCCAGCGGACGCCGCTATCGGTATGAAGCATTGCGCGGCGGCGTGCATTGCACTCGACAAACACGCGCGCGAACGCGAATTTGCGAATACCTCGACGGTGGAGGCGGCGGAAAAACGGGCGCGCGCGTCCGTTGAGGAGGGTGCACGTACACCCACTCGCCCACCAACACACGCACATATACGCTCACACAAAGTCGTAAGGCATGAACGGGCCTTACTTGCGGGGGCGAGCAGCCGCCAGCCGCCGGGGGCACCGCCCTAGCGCCAGCTGTGCTCAAGGATCGATCCCGAAACGAACGAAACTGGGTCCAGGACCGGGACACGCGGGTTTCTCTCACGACACACAAACACCCACCCATTCGAATTCATATACCCGCACCCACACAAACAAGTACAGTCGGTTTTCGTTTCGTTTCGTTTGTTCGTTCGTTTGGCGGGCGCGCGCGGGGGCGATGTGCGGGGGCGGCGTGTGGCCGCCGCGATCGTTCATTCATTCTTGTTGCAATGGTGATTTATATCAGGGGGCGCATCAATCACGACTATATTACGGCTGCATCGGCGCTTTTTTCGCGCTTGTACGACACGCACTCACACGCGTCGCGTTTTATTTATTTTCGAGCGGGTTTTAAATGTCTTCGCGTTCTCGCATTACAAATCATCGCCGGTAATCGAAAGCATTACGATGCGTTTTGTCATTTGTTTAGTAGAATAAACGCAGTCGTCCGCTAGGACAAATTTCGCATTTGTAAGGTCTTTGTCGTTTTTACAATTACCGCCGACGTGGGGAACAAAGACGAACGGCAAGAGACACGAATTCTGGCGGCGCGCGTACATATGTTCGCCGACGAATGTTATTACCACCTGAATTACGCCAAACACATTCATTGACATTTACATTCACCTTTCGTACGCCTTGATACACCAAATACCTTCGTTTGGCAATAAACCAAGTTGACATGTTAATACTACAAGCATAATACACAATTCATTTGGCAAATTATTTAATATCAAAAGATATATTCTCAAAATTATCATTTTACTAAAATAAATATTTATATATTTAAGCATTATAAAAATTAGTAAATTTAAGTTTACTAAACACTCTGTATATGTATCACAACAGCGCGTATGCGGAACGGCATAATACCGGTTAATTAGGATCTCTGATTAATTGCCCTCTTAAACAGTCTGATTCACGTGCTAAACTACTAAATAGGTACAAAACACTCTCGCCAGCTTTGCGCCCCCACCCCCCAGCACCTTTGAAGCAAACGCAACGCTCGCGCACCTCTCCGCGCTCGTTTTCGAACAGGAATTAATATAATTATTTTAAGGCGGGCATATATTTGCATGCGCTAATATGGCGCGCGCGTGGGAGTGCGCGTAAATGTTAGTATTTCATGTAAAATGCGAAATTTCTCATGGGAAATTTACTTTTTCCACCTATATCGTTTTATCAAATAGTCCAATAAACGTTTTGGAAGAATAATTAAAAATTGCTAATAATGCACGCATCGATATTAATACATCAAAATTATAATCGTACTGCATACATTTTATTGTTTTTTAAGATTTTGGGGCGATATATATTATGAATCTTTGTTACCATTTGAAGTTATCCTGTAAGCTGCAAAGTTTGCAAAAAAATGCGATTACTTAATAGCTGATTATGAGAAAACGAACAGATGTTCAGAATCAGTTATCATCCGAGCGTAGCGCGTGGAGTGAAGCAGTCGGCAGACGAAAAGTTCGTCATGGTACTCGTATTGTTTGAGAATTGAGTTGATTGTAGGCGCGCTGAGCCGGTCCCTTGTTCCATAAAAATTGATTAGTTACCTGATTACATTGCTCGTTTTAAAGTCTGCAAACTTTCATTCTGCCAAATGTATAAGCATTTCATTAGATTTTATTTTATTTTATTCTATTTTATTAATGTCAATCTAAAAAGGAATACTAGTGTAGATAAAATAAAAGTTGTCTTAAAGTATGCGATGTCAAAAAGATTAAATTGTGTGCAGTTTGCAGCATCGGCGCTTTAGTAAACCAGCTTTTTGTGTTATTTTTACCCGAACAAGTGGAAGCGCCACCACCGACTAAGAGGAAAATATAAATCAAGGAAATAAGATTACACCAGCGGAACAAGGGTCACGAAGAAGATAGCAGCGCGCCGCGTTCGAATATAATTAAATTAATTTATTTTCCAACCGTGGAGAGAATATGAGTGAGTGGATCCGGGCGAGCAGTTGAGATATCAGTTACCGAAAGCCGACTTCAAGCAACAAGCAATTTGAAACTCGTGAAATGCATTCGCATTCCATGATTATTCCTATATATACAATTTTGTATTGATCGTCGAAGCAATGATAAACAATGTGAGGATAAATCACAAATAGATACAATTTTTGTGGCGAATAGTTGTGGGAATGGAATAAATTGCAGTCCGTCCCTGGTGGACGATAAATTTGGAATGCATTCGATTATACGCTGTGCTGCGCACCAGCTCCTGCAGCTTTTATGCAGTATGCATTTTTAAATGTCTCTGGGAGTCGCGATGTATGTGCTTGGGATTCCAACGCTGTGTGCAACATGTGTAAAATGCTTCACTATTTGTTTGTTTCACATTGGCCTAACGCTAAACCTGTTGGTGTCTACATTCCTAAATGGGGCACATTCTGTTTGAAATTTTTAAGTTGATATAATATTAAGTTTTCTTTTTTGTTTTCAATCCTTTGTATATCAAAGCGGAAATGGTTTGACAAAAAGTTTTCCTGTAATTTACCGCCAATAATTTTTCATCGTTGTGCACATCCTGCAACATCCGGAAATGTTCCACATGATGGAAGTTGTCAAATCTGCGATTCGTCGAGCGTTGTCAATATTTTCTTATCTTTTATCTTATTGTGCAAACATTTAAACGTTTGAACGCGCCAGCAACGCTTGGCACGTTTCGAAATTAGAACGCGCCACGGAGTTGCCGAAGACGAAAATGACGCGTAATTAAAGCCGACTTTTCCATACCGCACCGCGTGCAGTATTCAACTCGATTCTCGATTGTTTCTGACTTCTTCGGGCTCCGCCGTCCAAGTTTATTCTATCTGTTTGAGTCCATTTTAGCAACTGTTATGAGTTTACAAGATTTGTGTGCTTCGCGTGTCTCGCATAAAGTTTCTTATCGTTCTGTCCGTTCGATTGTTACCTACCTAAGTTAGTTTCAGGCATGAAGCTCGTGCACGTTTTCATTAAAACAAAGGAAGTATATTTTCAAGAAAAATTAAACTATGTTGTTGGAGTAAACTAATAACATAAATACATGTCTCATTACTAGATAGTTTTGCTTTAATTTTTATTTATATGCCAACATATATATAATAATAATAAATTTATACATTTATAATAAATAAAATATGTAATACAAAATTAAGATCTGGTTTTTAAAATCATGGGTTGAATAACAAAATAACGTTTGTGACGTTTTCACACAAAAACCATTTAGATATATTTTAGTTTAAAGATATTTTAACAAAGGAAAAGCAAGACTACTGTTGGTTGCAAAGTATTAATATAAATTATTTGAATCGATATTGCACTAAAGTGCTTTTTCAGCAATTCAGATTTCCTTAAATTAAAATTGAGAATTTTATTGGCGGAATAAGCACATAATAGGTACAAGGAACAAATAAGCAATTAGTTATGCTACTTTATATTATTATATACGAGTTTTCTTTATAAGATTTTGTCGTTTGACATAATCGACAACACTGTACTTTTTCCTTTTTTATCTGACTCAGAAAGCATTCTTACTGCTTTGCAAGTTAATTTGATGCGCTTCAAAAACGCAATTTTTTTTTCTTGCATAAATGTTTTCACATTAATTTAAATGTTATTCGAAAACATTTTATTATTGAATATTCATTTTACTTTAATAACAAAACATTTATTGATGAGGGTTACGAATTTCGCCGAAAGAGTTAGTTTTAATATATAGAAAAATACTACAAATGACAAATGCCAAATATTTTATCATTTCAAGTGAATGACGCTTAGAACAATTCCTCACAACAACTGCAATGCAATAAGTCGTTTATGGATTGTTCATGTTCGTACCAAAATGACATCTCTAGCTTGATCTACATGTCTAGTTATCAGGTCATGACACCAAGTATAATAATGCAATTTAAAGTTAATTTGATTCAAGTTGCGTGCAAGGTACCCCCGGCGCTGTGCAATATCACCTTTTCTGATAATAAACCGTGATTGTTATTATTCTAATAGCACTTTTATTCCAGCGATAATATTAATGCGACAGCCCTGCGCATCCAGTTGAAAAAGTTTGCAGACTTGCACAGCAACCACCTTTTATTGCTCCATCGTAAAATGAGCGAAATGGGAAAAAGGCGCTCGCGCATAACGTACATTTTAATTTGGCATCTCGTAAGACCGCGGCGATAAACCGGACGGATGCAGATCTCTTCACGAGCGATTTTCAAATATAAAGCAACGCATTAACGACCCACTGTAAAAATATTTAAAATGTGTACGTTCATGCGTTCCGGCGCAACAAACCGCAGCGAGTTATTAAATTTTGCGCAGCGCGTTTTGTAAAATTTTAATAACGAATATGAAGATGTTGAAGTGGTTTTTACACTGTTGATGCACGTTGCAGATTCGCTCACTTTCTTTCCATCTCCGATATCGCGAGTTGTTGTGTGAGCGGGGGTGAGTGGGCGAGAAAGCCGGCTTAATGGCAAATCGAAAAGCGTAGCTTTCGGCGTGAGTGACGTGCGACGCGATGTGTATAGAGAGACAAGGGGATCGGGGAATTGATACGTTGTTGCTTGTTTGTGTTGCGCTGCGAGCGGCAAACGAAAACGAAAAGAAACACACGGTGCACTCGGGATTGCGAGTGATTGACGACGGATCGATCCGGGCGTGTATTGCGAAAGATATCCAGTTAGCGTATGCGCGTGTAACGCACGCCTCACAATTGCTTCTTTGTCTTGTCTGTGAACGTACTTAATTAAGACAGGATACTAGACGTTCTGCCATATTTTCTAGAGCAGTAATAATTTTCTCCACGAGATGGCAATTTGGTATAACTTTGGTTGTGACACAACTTGAGTCTCAAAAAACATAACCTATAACACAAAACTGACAAAATAAATTATATTTAGTCATCTTTGTTGGTAATACAACATACTCAGTGGGTACTAATAATCAAATTTTTATACATCGCATAATTAAAAGCAGCCTCTTGAAATAATTATCATGCTGTTTTCCTTTACGCTTTTTTTTTTATGAAAGCAAGCAAGCGTCGGAAGGATAATGTAAAGACACGATTAATGAACGAATTACATGTCGACGATGTGCGTGCGGGCGCGTATTATCCCCCCAATGTGGCCTCATCATTTTCGTTCTCCGCCGCCGCCTTGCCGCTTCCGTTTGCAGTCATAAGTTAAAAGCCCGAGAGGCAACGTCGAGCCAAGAAGGCGCTTTTTACTCTCTTCATTTATGCCTTTTTCATTGGCCGCTTGTTAAGCGTTCGGCGCGTTGAATAATCGCCGACGATTAGTCTAATTTGAAGTCGGTTTTTGCGAGCGAGAAAAAAGCCCGCGGCGCGCGGAGTACTTCTTTTGATTCGCGGCCGAAGGCAGCGAGCAAGTGACACCGCTCGCGACAACAGGATGCTGATGAGAGTTTGTTAGTGGATCCAGACGTTCGGGCCCGTCCAGCGTTTCGTCGCTTCCAGCGACGCTGAGAGATTAATGAGAGACGGCGTTGTCCCTCCTGGCAAAGCTTTTTTTTTTTAAGGTGCTTGTGTCCTATTGTTTATTTTCAAACGCCTTCGTTTGTGTTCCTTCTTTGTGAGCCAGTTCAGTGGAGATCATTTGATATCAAACAAGACTGACGTCAAAACGTTTTGATAATGATATGAATAATAATGTGAGACGATAGTAAGTAGCCAATCATTAAAATTATACAGGATTTAAATGATTTATGCATTATTTGAATTACGGGAGTAAAGATAGTTTTTGAAAAAATTGTGCGTATATTATATGCTGTGTGTTTAAAAGTTACAACAGCGCATTTTGAATTTGTTCAAATTCCTCGGTGTATCATCAAACTTATATCTAACGTTTTCTTTTCTTTGCCAAGCTTTTTTAAATTACATAATGTTGAGGTACATTTATACCTAGTATTTAAAGAGTTGGCAAAAATGAGCAAAGAATAATCCACAAGTGTCAAACCATTGGGGAATTGTGAATTTCCCTGTTTTATAAAAGGATATCATTTGATATTTTCTATACCTTTATTATTAAAAAAAAAACATAATATTTGAAGTTTGTAGGGAGTTATAGCAATAAGTTAAGTGGTACACGTTCGTTACTATTGCAAATAACGAGGTGATGCAGCTTGAAAATGGTCGGTCCGTGCAAGATAGTGCAGGATCGTGAAAAATAAGGCTTGTGCTCAAACATCACGAAGTTTGGCAATGTTTTTGTAATTTTTTTTACCAAAAATATGCGTAAACTTAATCTTTTGAGTTTTAGGTCTTCTTGGTCATGAAAATTATTTATTTTTACATTAATCTAATTTTAATCTAAACTTATCGGAAGTTATATGTACATAGACGATTATTGTATCTGAACTGTTAATATAAGCGAGTGGTAAACTTGCTTCAACTTTATCAAAATAACTACAGAGAACGACGCCCCCAGTTCAAAAGAATCTTTTTAATTGTGCAAAATTTTATCTACCAATATTTTAAAATTTGTTTATAGGATGATTTACTGAATACACATGTTTTTTCTGTTTTAGGAAGCATACCGAAAGTGGGTGTGCAGCTCAATGGTGCCTCATTACTTCAATCGCACGGCGAGAGTGAGGCCCTGTCCCAGCGTCTGCCAGAGTGTGGAGCAAAAGTGTCCCTACATGCTTCCAGGGGACCGTGCACCAGCTCATCCCACGCAATATGCCGGCGAGCCTACTTTTCTCTGCCTCGGTAATATCCATTTTCCGGTTTATTAACCGCTGCGATCCGCAAAAAGAAAAAATCATGCGTTATCATCGCCGGCACGCATCATGTCCGTCCGCTCGTAATTTTTTAAAGCGCGTCTCTCGGCCGCCGTAAAAAGCCAATTTAAGCTTGCGAATCGCTCAATAATCGATTGATGGCCGCCTGGAACGAGCAAATAATCGCGCAACATCTGTTTGTGATGCCGGTCCAGTCGAGTCAATCATTTGATAAACTCGCAGCTCACGCTCTTGTGCCGACGTGGTCAAGCATGCCGCTGCCGATGGCGATGGTCATAAATGTAGTTGGCTGCGAAGTACAATCTTGCAGCGGCCAACTCGGAACTGATTTGCCCCGGCCGCGGCGCGCGGGGAGAGTTATGGCCGAGCGCCATCGCTCGGCACGTACGATCACCGCCAACAACATGCTGCCCCCGTTGCCCAATACTCATTTTGGACCACAAACGCGCAACTTTACAACGATTGACTAACGCTCACTGAAATTCAATTTCGTAATTCAACTAACCACCACCTGCTGGCCTTTTCAAATTTATTTTTAAAAAAATTATCCCTAAAAAGTGCAACATTTATTCTTTAGAATATCCACTTCATGAATAGTAGATTTTCCTTAGCTTGGTTATGAATATCGATTGAGTAGATGTAATCTAACAGAAAATGTAGGATGTGAGAAGATATAGGCATGACGAGGAATTTCTGGCGAACATCCAACACGCGTCTTCCTTTCCATTGACGGCGAGCTTCCGTTTCAAGTCACTTTTCGCTCATGGCGGCGGCGAAGTGCGAACCAGTGAAAGCCAGCCCAAGTTAACTTTCGACGCGCGCTATTATGCCATTAACTTTATATACTTGTATAATTTAACAGCGTCACTTTAGCACCCTCTTTGTTGCAAACGTAAAAGAGGCGCGCTCGCCGCCAGTGAAGTCGATGCGATTGCAGGTATTAGCGATACACGAGTGAAACAAAGCCGGGAACACAATGCGGATGAAAATTTGCTCGAGCGGGCCATAAATATTGAAGAAATTGGGAATTAAAATAAAGCCTGTCGTGATACAAAGTTTAGCGTTTTGCTCAAGTTAATTTCGACTTTTGTCGAGTTTTCGTGCCGAAAGTTTTCAAACAAAATCGTCAACATATCAACAATGTTTGCGCGACTTTTGCGTGTGTTTGGAACCAATTCAACTGGCAAATAATAATTTAATTATAATTAATGCACGCTGCAAATTTTCTACAAACAATCTGTACCTACCAACAAATGGAAAATCTCCCAAAATGCAATAAATTTCCAGAGTGTCGATTTCAGTCGGGTTGCGTTGTACAACACACATATACCCTTGTTTTGTTTGCCATTGGTAACCGTCGTCGTCGGCGTTCGTTCGGTTTGGTGTTTGCGGTGTTCGGAAGGCCAAAAAAGCCGCCGTCTTGCGATCAAGCGATCCCCCACGGCGGCCTGTCTCGACTTCGGAAAACCGAGAGAGTTTCAGGCCAGCCGAAAAAGGAGCACGACCAACGGAAACGGCTGCACGCGGGCGCTTTTCTACTCATCTCTTCGCCGCCTCCTCTGCCGTTACTGCCGCCACCGCGCTCCGTGACGGTGAACGACGAGCGTCTGAATTATTGATTGCTCTTGAAGCGATTATAGTCCCGTAGGAAGCAAGACGGCTGCCTTGCCTGCCCAAGTGACAGACATAACCCTATGCCCATATTGGGGGTAAGGTGGAGCCCCAATATTCGATACACCTTCAATAGATAAACATTAACAGAGAGGTGAAATCTATGGAACTTAATTAATTAACCTTAAAACTAACACTTTCTATCATCGTATTAACTTGATATTAAGCTTTAATTTAACCCTTGGGTTTTACCAATAATATTTAATTGATTGCCAAACACTTTGTATTTATTTATTTGTAACTGGTCCATTCTTACTTGAGCCGATACCACGTCAAGATGTCAAAAGTATTGATGCAATTATAAAATCAAACCTCGATTCCTTGCACAGCGTCTGACTTTCCAACACCGTTTTGGAGTGATACGCTCAAAGTTAGTTAGATTTGATTCGTGGTCCGATATTTGACGTTCGGCGTCTAAAACAATTTGCGGCTTCAATTTGACGACTGTACGGTAATAATTTAGGCGGCGTCAATCTATAACGGGAGTAGTACCACTGTTAAAAGTGATCAATAATATAGTATGTATCTACATTATAAAGTTTACTCGGTCATTGTTGTCGAATAACTGACCATTTAATTTGGTCAGAAATTGTTTGCTGGTATTTAAATAGTTCTGTAGGTATTTTGATGCATTTTATTAACTGACGTGCTTTCAGATCCGAACATCCCGGAGACGGGAGATCAGAGGCTCAAGTCCTCGGTGGGAGATGAAGACTGTTGTTATAATTATTCCAATTGCGGCGGCACGGCCGGCCGAGACGGGCTCGGATCGTCGCTGTGCATCAACTGCCCGAAAGGTCCTGCCGACATCGCTGCGACGCCGGTCAACTGTTCAGCGGGCCTCGGCAACAGCACGTCGAGCTGCTGGAGCGGCGGCGGCAGCGGCGGCGGTGCGGGCGCCTCGTCCGGCGCCGCGAAGACGTTGTCGGCGAGCAGGACTCTAAACGAAGTGCTACCATTGTGGACCGCATGGATTATTCTAATACAAATACTACCACAACAAATAATTTCTCTAACTTCGATTACAAATACTGTTTATAACCTAATAGTACGTCACTTGTTGGTTAATATGCTGTGCGCGACCAGTGTGCGGACATCGCTGTTACTGACGCGGATAAAGACCAAGTGGAGGAAACCGTGGTCATAGAATTAGGGGAGCTAGGCGATATGTGTTCCGTTCGAGCGACACCAAGTACACCATACACTCACATACACACACACATAATAGGTACATATTCAGAGAAAACAGTTTAACACTCACTCACCCACACATCCTTACATCGCGACACATCGTGCCACACGTATTCTCACACTGAACAAAGCCAAAAACGAGCCAAAGAACGCGACACACGAACAAATAATAATTATACACTTATTACTACGTAATGACTAACTAAAAACGCAGCGGAGACGCGTGAACGACGATGTCGATTATCGTCGATTCGAGTGCTGGTCGAAGTGAGCCTCGCGGCACGGGAAGAAGCCTTTTGTCTGCCGAACAAAACCGATTGATACACAACTCGAGACACAATTCGCACATTGACTACAAACTACAACGTCACATGGCCTTAGAAAAGAAGGACACCAAGTTATAGCAAACTAACACACATGCAGACACACCACACACCCACAGAGCAGAATCTCACCACCCACCGTAGCCCACGTTAATGCGAACGAGTCGAAAGGTTTAAATGTCGATATACAAATAATCTAATGCAGAGAAACAAGATAACCCGAAAACAGCATCATCGAACATCGTTGCTTTCGCCGAGGAAGCAAACCGACGACAATTCAACAGCAGCAGCAGCAGCGGCAGCGGCGAAACAGCAAAGCGGCACAATTGTAGTTCATTCAGTATAACAATAAGTGTGTTGGTTCCGATTTCAAAGCGGACGGCACGTCACAAATCTAAAATAAAAATGAAAAAAAGTGTTATAATAGAATGTTGTTCTCTCAAGATTTTTACGTTCACTTATGCGTACGTTTCGTTCGTTCATTTCGTAAAAGAAGTATATTTATGAGAAAAAATTATGAGAACGTATAAAAATGCCTGTTAGAGTTAATAATAATAGCTTAAGATGTTGTTATTAAATGTGGAGGCGCCTGGCCACTGGTTACTGATCGATCATAATCGACACGCTCGGACTCTTTTAGAAAAAGAAACTAATAAATAAATAAAGATAATGAAACAAAACAAGTATTTAAAAAACACGTACCGATAAGAGAAATACAAAAAACCTAAAGATATCTTCAAGTGCACATAGAAAATTTGTCTAGGACTGCAAATGCGAGTGACGAGTCAGTTGAATACCGCGCGTTCGCGAACTAAACGATCGAATAAACAATGGAATTAAATAAGATATTAAAACAGACACACACAAACAATTTGAACGCACCGAAACGTTGTTGCAACGGTTACTTGTAAAATTACTTCGTAACGAATTAGTTTTAGCGTTCATCGCTTTCATTTTTCGGTATGAATTGACTCGCATTTTATCCAATTGATTACAAAAACAAATGTGGCTGTTGCAAAATGAGTATTAAACAAATAATAATGATGACGATGCAGAGAAAAACGAAGACTATTGAGATGATACTTATAATTGTTGATGTTGATGATATGATAATTTTATTAACGATCATTATTTTTAAGCTAAGAACACAATTCCAATGTTGTTTTCCATTCGTCAAATATGTACTTATGATTTCTGCAAGTTTTGAATGAAAGAAATATTTTTTACAAACAAGCACACACCGTTCGTACAAACTGTTATTTATGAATAAATATTTATAAACAATGAGCGGAAGCGAGGATGTAACAAGTACAAGACGACATTGCCGAGCAGCCCAGACAAAAACTAGGTGGTATACACGAACGACATGACATCAAATGTGACGTCTGATCTAAAAAAGAATCAATATTCAACTTTTAGTCGATAGTTAGACTTTCGTTGATTCACTCGAATAAAAATTGCAGCACCGATTAACGAATGACAGCATAAATAAACCACACACTCACACAACGCAAACGAAGCAACCACATTGCAGACATTTGCGATTAACAAATATGCATATAATATTATTACGACTAGATACATATGCGATTGTATAGTGAATGCAAATTGCGAATAACTAACTAAATATTATGAACTACTATTATATTACTACGAGAAATAACTATCGAGATTAAAGTAAATATTAAACTAATGTAATATGAAGATGAAGAAAATACCATGAAGAAACAAACAAATATGAAGATATATTTCCCGACTGCCATCAGTATAAATTTCACGAGTGCTTAGTGATATTTTAAAATGAAATATATAATTAATTAAGGGTGTAATTAACGAGCGGAGAGAAGTTGTAATGTAAAAAAAACAGTCGCACATTTAGAAATTTTACGATCAGCATATTATGAAGAATGAAACGAAGTAAATAATTTATCTATCGCTAACATTGTTCGATCATCATTATCATCAAACACCAAAAATGCTGTGCCACGTGCGAATGGGGGAGATCTCTCGATTCGGGAGAGGCGCGCTCCCACACGCGCGCACACACGTGTTCGCATGAACGCACGACCTCAAATTTTATGCCTGATGACCGAATGATACGTTTCGAGCCACTCACACACCACTGACACACGCACACGAGAAGGATTTTCGTTTGAGTTGAGTTTCCCATCGATCGCAAAACACGAACTAATCAACGTTTCGAGCACAACTTGCACAACTTGTTTCATATCAACAAAAAAAAAACAACAACAACAACCACCAAAACTAATACCGAACAAACAACAGGCCAATATTTTAGTAAAAAAAGAAAAACGAAACAGATTACTTGCATTTGTTCGAAATTCGACAAGATGCTATTATTGAGTGCTAGTCAAAAATGAAAATATATCATCCGTATAATGTAAAGTCTCATTTTCTTTGCGCAGCACACGACTCTTGGTTTATTGTTGACAATGTTGACACGCGGCGATAGCCGAATTCGGAACAACGCAGAAAATGGCACGTTTCGTTTGACGATTTCACGATGCTTTCAACTTTCAAATTTCGATACGGAATAAAACACAAGCGCACAATGCAAAACCTTTCAGTTTCGACGATGATGGATGTAAAACTAAAACCAATAACAAAAATAACAACCAACAAATGTCCACAAAGCAATATACGATTGATTTTCTCGGACAATATTTTGAACTCCTCAAACTTGTTGAACACACTGCCGAAACGATATGTACGTTTTTCGTAAGCGTTGATTATACGAGAAATATCATTGATCATATTTTTATATGGTGGTTTTTGAGGCTATGATTTTTGTGATCAATTTAGTGCCTATTCATGCCAAGCACTCGTGTCCGAATTCGACGATCGCAGGCCATGGCTTGAAGCCTTCATTCTTCGATTGGATTTCTCATATGATTCACATTCTATTTATACACGCAGCTAGTAGCTCTCTGATTGATTGTTAATTATGTGAAGAACGCTAGTTCTTAGTTTTAAGTGACTGTGAATTTGTGAATTAAAGCAAACAGAAGAAAAAAGTATATAAATAAATCTAAAAATTAATGAAATTGATAAAAATAAAATAAAGTTTTGTAGGAATTGTTGTAATGTTATTATTATAAATAATAATGAAATAATGATGATGAAAAAGTTAGTTAGTTTTAGTGCCGTACCTATAAAGAAGATGAAAACAAAAAAGTATATAATTATGTCGCTCTATGAAACTATTGAAATATAAATAATTGAATAAAATGAAAATAATATTAATTCATATGACTAATTGAGTATCCATAACTTTAAATGTTGCGAATTGCAAATACTAAACCAACTAACGGCAACACAAGTACACGCAAGATACATGATACATGCGATGAAGAAAAAAAAAAACGATTTTGTATTTACTATTAAATAATAATTTATAATCAGGGTAAAAATGTATTAAATGTATTTAAGGGCTTATTCAAAATGACGAAGAAACAATTAATTACAAAGAGTTAAGGATGACCCAAATGAAGGCGAATATGATATACTGTGTATATTCGTTCGCTTTTAGTTATAAATATTATAATTGAGGGAAAATGATGAAAAAAATAAATAAAACTATTCGAAACGAATTGGGGACACGTTTTGACACTCTGAGTTCACAATCACTTAAAAATAATCATCGTCAGTGTTGCAACCTTTCATTTTGAGCAAACATTGCTATGGATTTCAACAGCAGGGTGAGTGGAATCCATGCAAGTTCATCTGAGTCTGTATTCTGAATACAGTGGGAACAAAATTTCGTCTCACACATTTTTGGGTTGCACTCTGATCGGCATTGTTCGATTAGGTATATATATCATTTCGAATTCGTTTTGTAACAATCGAGGTAGAGTTTAAACGCGTCGTAGAGAACTGTATACACACGTAAGAACCTTATCACCAACGATTAAGTAAAATCAATTAAATGAAATGCGTCATGTCCACATGATTTCATGTTTTACGATAATGAACAAGAGAAATTTGAGGAACGAAAATGTTTGTGTGCGTATGTTTTAGTACAGAAATCAAAAGCTGAAGAAATCTATTGTAAATTGAAGCAGAGGAAGAAAAGTAAAAACTCGTATATATATAATTGAGAAATTATACGATTCAACTGTAGTTTCGTCCGCAAGCGCACGAGTGTTTCGCTAGTGGTCAAAGTGTTACTAGCTGTGTTCGTTTTAGAGAGATCTCCGGAAATAAGATTAACTATAAAGATAAAAATGAAACATAATGATAACGCAAGGATATTCATTAAAACAAGGAATTCGCATAAAACTGAAAGAGACACACCGCGCGGTGCGATTGACAAGTACGATGCAAGCTGACGTAACCTATAATTCTTTAGTTGATTCATTGCGAATTGCATACAGGTGGCGCGCGCTGGCAAATCTTTGAATTGGGAATTCACACGCCACACACATTCACACATACACAATTATACAAAACACACACATGCGCGAATTTATTATCTCTACGTGTGATTCGAGCGTTTTCGTTACGATTTTGTCTGTAATTAGATGTTAAATGTCAGCGTTTACGAGGAGGAGAACCCACGAAACGATGAGAAAGAGCCGCGACATTAAAAGGGCAACGTAATGGCCAAGCCTTAATACGCAATACAAAAAATATATAGAAAGTATATATTTTTAGATAAAGACGATTCGTTTTTTGTAGCGTTCTAATTGTAATATTAATAATTATTGACTTATTCGATGATGACGAAACACACAACTCGAGGAAAACGCGTTACATAACATCATGCGCAACTACATCAACAGTCGAACCACCGTTTATGCACTTGATTTGAGAATTGCCTTAGGAACATAAACGTAGGACTTTTGTGTGCATATATAAATATATATTATAAGTGACCTCTGTATATCTCTCTGCTTGCATCGTCCTTGCGCGTTCAACCGAAGTTTGCAATTTACGTTTTCGGGTATCAAAGCGCAGCAAAGAATTCTGAAAATCATCATTGCCAAATTGCCAAATTCATTCATTGATTTCAGCCTATACTTTCAGTTTTGTCCAACGTTTGCAAATGACATATTTTACGAAGAAAATAAATAAATATACAAATATCTGACTCAATAAGAAACATGAAAGAAAATAAACTTTATAAATATTAAATTATAAAATGAAATGACGGTTTAATGAATAAAATTGAAGAAAAAAAACTTAATAAGGATAAATTAAGAATAAATTGCCAAAAACAAAAAAGAAACAAAGAACTTGTTATTAATTATAAATATTAATATTGTGTATTTATTATTATGAATGATGATGAAATAAATAAATTGATAATAGAGAAATTACATGTTGGAATTTAAGTCGTACCTTTACATTGATTTTGCTCTCGACGCGCGACCATTAATTAACGCCTCTTTTGTTGCTATTATCTTCTAAGTTTTTTTTTGTTAGAAAGAGTCAGATATTTGCATTGTAACATTCTGAATGTGAGGATTGACGAATGAGAGAAATGCGAAACGATAGAGATAAACTTGCTGTTTCTTTTCGATGTTACTTGTTAACTGAACGCACAATGATAACATTAATGTTATACGATTATACTTCACCAAAAAAAGAAAATAAAACTTCAAATGAACGTACCGAAACTTACCTAAGCATAGTTAAGCGAATGTGTTACTTATGATTCTTATGATTCTTATGAGTACATCGATAAACACATACCAGCTAGGAGAGAAATAATTGTTGTTGATTCATATTATTAGTCCTAGGTAGAAGAACATACATAGTGCAGTTATTGATAAGCGACAATAAAAATAAAGAAAATTTCGGGACTTTTGTTGTAAGCGTTCAAATTATTTGACATGTTTCATGTGGTACGGATTTGAATTGTTTTTGCTCTTCTTCTCGCATCCAGTTCTTACGCTCTTACGTGCTTTTCTACTCTAAATACTTTACAAAACTAATTTTTAACGTAAAACATACATATTTCTATACTATAATGAATCATTGTAATCTTGTGTTGAGTTAAGACGACCCTAATTGCTACTATCTTTAGTTCTATAGCTCATATTCATTACTTTTTCATAAATACTTGAATTTCAGATGCATTCATCAATGTTACACGGTAAGTACCTACTCTTAAAAAAAGTATCTGTCTATTTGAGTTTTTAGAAATAACTTCAATACGCGTTCATCTTATGCAACTTTTAATACACCTTATATGTTGTAAACATATTGAATTAACTTTGCTAAGATATTAAATATATAATTTATAACTTGCATAATTCACAATATGCAAAACAATTTTCATAAGTTTCATATATTTGCACATAACCAAACTTAAAATAGTCTAAGTAGCCGTTAGTTAATTTTAGAACGAAACAATCTGTATAATTGCTCAAAATACTTGTCAATAAGTCAGTTTGACATATTCTACGAATGTTTTCTCCAATTTTCCTTTTTAATATATTTACCACTATTTTAAAATTGATTATATAAAAAGATGATCCCGTCGCGAAATATATATGGTACATTAATACCAAATGAACTAGACGAAGAAGGTGCGTAGGAACGTATAAAATTTCAACATTCAAGTAATGAATTCATTTTTTAAGCGAATGTGGACCCTGCTGATCTGGAAAATCATTATACGTTTTGCACGTATGCAACGACTCAGCGAGTTTTATTATGTGCATCGTCAACGAAAAAAGTCGCATTCCTATATGAACTGTTCGTCATAATAGAGAGACACAAGTTTATACGAATGATATTTAATATCTTAGAGAAACACTTTTTGGGGAAGCTGTATAACTATTTAAAAACAATGTAAGAAGTTTAAACCAGAAACATTTTCATAATTCATCTTATAATTGTTTAACAGGGATTACTCGGATAATATTAACGATGCACAATTTAAAGATAACGATCGTTCAATTGATCCCGACGAACTTGATGCATGTTTTGAATCATCTTTGTACTGGTTTAAATATTTGCATAACATTGATCTAAAATTGGCAATATTTTTATGTAAATATTATTTAACGATCGATAGAGTGCATGAATTATTTTATCTTTATTGTAGCATATTTATCAATTTGTGGAAATAGTGTAATCCGAAAAGTAATAATTCGTGTGAAAAAGTTTTACGAAAAAGAAGGAAATTATTTTCGACACTCAAGACTATCAACACATTTTTCATTCCAACTTCAACCTTCAGCACGATATTATGCTTATAATGAAGAATTGGATGATAGCGATCCCGATGTACAATTGATTTACAAGAAAAGAAAAGAATGGGACGAAATGATTACCAAATATCGTAAAAACGTTGAGTTTTCTATATATGGGTGTGCATCTGACCCAAAATTTAAAGAAGAGAATGCGAAACAAGGCGAAAATGGCAAAACTAGAACAGATAAAAGTAAAAATAAGAAAGACACTACCCTTAAAGAAGGAAAAGGCAAGAAAATTCAAAAAAGTGAAACAGCTGATACGAAAAAACCTAAATCGGAAATGGATATGGTAAGTTTGAATTTATTTATGTTTGTTTGAAAATATCAGATTACCATATAATATAATCTTAGCTACAATTGTTACCCATATGGATTACAATGAAAATATTTAAACATTTAGACAACAAAACATTAAAACTCGTAAAAGATGTTAATAAATATTGGTCGTTTGTGGTCGATTGCATCAACCAGGAAGAGAAAGGACGTAAAAAACTTGATGATTGGATTGAATCAATAGAAGTTAGGTAGTTTATTTTTTGCGAATTTCACTATATTTTACGATGTTACATTCTATTTCAGAATGATCTTGGATTGAAAGATTATACAGCAGTTTTTCCATCAAAGTTCAAACCCGAATTTAGATTTCGACGGCAAAATGAAAAAAATATAGCATGCGATCTACGTGTACATAATTCCTTAAGAGAAGAAACAAACATTACATTACAACCAACACATTTTTCAGCGCTCAGTAATATTGTTAATAGCGCTGAATTTGATTTCCGAATGCCCGTTAACGAACTTCAATCTTTTCGACGCATGCTGATAAATGACGTCGACAATTCCATGAAGTTCCTACATACCCACCCATCTTGTATTCATTATGATAATGTCACTACTAAAGCAGTACCGATAAGCGAAATTCCATTAACTGGTAAAATCGTCGAAGAATTTAACACACAGAAGGAAACAAGTTACGATTATATTCCACTTGAGTTAAAAGAAGCGATGGACAGAAGTTTGTATATCGAAAGTAATAAAATTCAACCACGATTTATTCGATGGTTTCCTTTAACGCACATGGTGGAGATTGACGAGGTGATGAATTCAATAGTACAAAAATCTATGGTAAATGTCAAAGAAAGTAAACCATCAATGCGCTATGATTCATTCATGCCTACAATAAGCATGGCAGATATGAAAGCAAGCAATGACAAAGATATTCGAAGTTTTGAAAGCAAGTCGGATCCGCTTGTGGCAAATCATATCACCTCGGCAACTGAAACGGATTGTAAGAGAGGAACAAGTAAAAAAAGTATTCCATCCAGCACTAATATGTGCAGTAATAATAATTTTCCACTTGATATAAAGCAAAGCATCAGAAATGAAATAAATGTGGAGTCTCAACAGCTTGACACAATGACCGTGTCTGAGAATACTATAGGTAGAGACTCATCTAAAGCAATAATTATTGCTTCTAGCGTAATGTCTCCACCAAGATTCCATTAAATTCCTCGCAATATTTGATGAAACTTATAATTTTAACGATTATATCTCTGATAACCAAAGTAAATTGTACTGTCAGGTCTTATCAAGACCTAATTATATATAGTCAAATAGAATAAATCACAGCATAATTTAAATTATCAACGTAAAATCGAAATAAAACAATAAAAAAAGTTAAGTGCATTTAAATCTTTTCAAACCTTGCGCATGGCGGGTTGCCGTAAGTTGGCAACACTGTTGTTTACACTATTGCCGGTAATGTAGGGACCGGAAACATTTCGTGCTAGCTCACTGGCGGAGGTTTTCTCTCTTCTCGCTCAAATTTCAAGATGGTGAGTTGCACGTCCAAATTCTCTTCAATTCTTTAATCATCCGCGCGACTATGCGTTCAATATCTATCGTGTAAATTAATAATCGTTATTCTCATTGCCCGAAATAAGAAGGAGTGCATATTTTTGTGATATAAGTTAGATGTGGTTTAAAATACCTTCACCGACCAAAATATAACCTGTGAAATACATCATGTTTATTCTAATAATGCAGTGCTCATGTGTATTATATCGTGTTAAATATTTTTTTGTGTTTTAGGCTCGAGGCCCGAAAAAACATTTGAAGCGTTTAAATGCGCCCAAGGCATGGATGTTGGACAAGTTGGGAGGTGTGTTTGCACCTCGTCCATCCACTGGGCCACATAAGCTGAGGGAGTCTCTCCCGTTGGTGATTTTCCTGCGTAACCGCTTGAAGTATGCTCTGACCAACTCAGAGGTGACTAAGATTGTTATGCAGAGATTGATTAAGGTTGATGGCAAGGTTAGGACTGACCCCAACTACCCAGCTGGTTTCATGGGTGAGTATTGTTTTCTGGACATCTTAAATTTAGGGGCTTTATCGAGGCTGCAGTTAATAGTGTTTGTTAGCTGGAGTTTATTAAATTTGAAGCCTATAGCAAGTTACCATCCAGTCCCTAGCTAATATTTTTGATTATTAGACTAGCACTTAAAATGTGTAAGACATGCATACTGCCACATTTGCCTTAAGCCAACTAATTCAGATGAACTATGAATGATCAGTATAAAGTAAATTGTTATATTTGCAACATCAAAATATCTCGCCTAAAATTGCGTGATCTTCTGAGCAATAAATTGAATATAAAACGACCACTTATAAATATTTTTTAAGAAACTTGCATGGCATATATATTAACTATAAATATTGTTTTTAGATGTTATCACTATTGAAAAGACTGGTGAGTTCTTCCGTCTGATCTATGACGTTAAAGGCCGTTTCACCATCCATCGTATTACTGCTGAGGAAGCTAAAGTAAGTGAAAATATCTCAATTCACAGTTTAGTCATGGCCAAATCGAGGCTTTGGCTAGTGAAACTTACGCAAGCTAGAGTATAATTTTAATGCGGCCGATAGTAAGGTTACAACCCAGTCCCTAGCTAATACATATTATTATTAGACTAGTACTTAAGGTGTAATACATTTTCACTTAGGCAAAATATTCAAAATATTTATTCAAGTTTACTGTAATGTGCTTTCTTTCTAGTACAAGCTGTGCAAAGTCAGGAGGGTACAAACTGGTCCTAAGGGCATTCCATTCATCACCACTCATGATGGACGCACTATTCGCTATCCTGATCCCAATGTGAAAGTAAACGATACCATCCAGCTGGAAATCGCCACCTCCAAGATCTTAGACTTTATCAAGTTTGACGCCGGAAACTTGTGCATGATCACCGGAGGCCGTAATTTGGGGCGTGTTGGTACTGTCGTCAACAGGGAACGTCATCCTGGTTCCTTCGATATTGTGCATATTAAGGATGCTCAAGGACATACTTTTGCTACCAGGTAAATTTATTTTTGAACTAGTTACAAATTTTGGCCCTTCGAAGGTGTGAATTGATTCAACAATCAGATCATTTGCATTCAAATCTGTGGCCCATAATAAATCGATGCACTGGTCACTGATAGATCAAAATAATATCTAAGCAGTATTACCCAAGCATTGAACACTATTAAATATCAGTTAACTTGCGCATTTTTTCACAATTATTTTTTTTTCAGATTGAACAATGTGTTCATCATTGGTAAGGGTACGAAGGCATTCGTGTCGCTGCCGCGCGGCAAGGGTATCAAACTCACCATCGCTGAGGAACGAGATAAGAGGTTGGCTGCCAAGTCGCACTAAGATGTTGAGCTATAAATTAATAATAAAAAACATACATAAATTGCGTTTAGTACATGTTACAACCTTTTCGTTTGGCCCATTCGAAGCTGTGATATGAGATTTATTCATAATTGCAGTCAAAATTGAGGCCTAGAGAAATATTGACATTATAGGTCACTAGTTAGCATTGTTGTTATCTAGTATCACCCAAATGTTGAACATTAAAATTTTTAATTGCTTGTAACTTCTCACATATTTTTACCTTGCTCGTATGCCGTTTTTGTTGCTGACGTAACTGATGTCAACGTTTAGAACCGGGCCAACGAAACTGCATACCATCCAAAATTTCAGATTCTAGGTTCTTTGAAGCTGCTGCTAATTTAAGTTTGTCTACGGTCGGCATATGTTTGAGAAAATATATAAATAAATATAATTTCATTGTTTTTATGTACTACCTGCATTCATATGCGTCTTTCAGGTTCTGTGCGGTATAGCCGTAACAATTTTTATGCTACTAGGTACAGGACCAATTTTTATCATCATAGTGTAGGGCAAGTGTTCAGTAAGAAATTCTAGATAAAGTAATATTTAAGAATTTTGAAATATTAGATAGGCTTGGGCAATGAAATCAGCAAAGCCTTGGGCCGGAAACAATTTTTAATAAAAAAATATCGCCTCTTCGTGCCAGGGATGAACTTGTACCAATTAACATTACAAGAATTTGAAGTGGACAAGCAGCAACGCATTCAGAAAATCCGAGACGTCCAATTGTGGCTCTTACCGCAGAAATTGAGTATGTGCTGATACTTGATTTTGAACGGGATGTTATTTCTGGTAACAATCTTTTCTGTTTAAGCTACTGATGACAATATGCAGCGAGTTAAACAATTTCTTTGTGAGTTGATGCAGATGCGCTCGAATATTGAGCAAGAGATGAATAAATTGCGACACTCCCGAGAATCTTTGGAAAGTACTGGAAGAAGATATAAAATGTTGCAATGATTTTATTAAGACTCGCGTGAGGAATATTGTAAACGTTTAAATGCATTCAGTGCAGAAGTTACGCGGTGTGAATCCCTGCGCAAAACAAATCTTTGTGAGTTGAAATTTTGATTTATGAATCAAAATATTAGAATATTTTCTTATTTCCAGAAATTCATATTAAAACTTCGTTGTGAGATAAACGTGTTATAGAATAAAGCAAGATGTTCCGACGCAAGGCGTGCAGAATTTGCGGTGTACATGGGAAACAACATGTGTACTGAAGATTTACTCACTTTACACGACATAGAAAACGATAGAGAGGAAGCATGTCTGCGACACAATTAGCAACTAATTGAGCTTATGAAGCTTAGAAAAGTGCGCTAGCAGTTGCTAAAAGAAGAAAAGGAAAAAGAAAATCTCTTGCATCGAGGACGAACAACTTAATCTGGCTATCGAATACGATGGGAAACACGACATGAAGTTTATGTACTTGAAAGGGAGTATTGAGGAAATAAATGGAAAGTCACGTTAAGTTTTTGTCCAGGTGAATTTAGTTCCGGTTTTAATAATATTGCAGCAATAAATATTTGTTTTGTAGGGGAAAAAATGCGGAGCCAAATCTAGGAAAATAAAAATGAGATCTTACGATGAGCGCCAATAATATAGTGGGTGCGAATATTTTCGTCTATATAAAGTCATCGCTGTTTTATTACTTTTGTAGGACGAGAACCAAAAACAGCACCAGTACGAAATGTACTAATCGGAAGATGATTAATCAACAAAGCTATAATACATTTATCAACTTCTAAAAAGAAACGCACAAAACACGAATTATCGTCCCAAAGTGAAAATCGTTACAGCAAATTAGAAGGGTAGTGCGTCAACTTTCCATAAAAAAATTATTATCTGTCAATACTTGTTTCTTCAAGACTTCTCAAAAAATCGTATTTATCAAACAATTAAAATAATTCCGGTTTCTTCTAGACATATCTTAATTAAATGTCCCCATTTACAACTCTCTATTCTCCTCCTAAAACACCCAGTATCACAGTTAAGAAATTTAAGGAATTTTAAATTTTGTATAGAAATTTATTGAAACATTATAGTTGCACTTTATGATTACAGTAGTTAATAAATGCTGGTTTGCAGCAGTAAATTTACTTTTTCTCTTAAATATGCATCATTGGCTCCTTGCTATTTCAAGAAACAGCAATAGGTGTTTCAGTCTAGCCCAGTGTTCGCAGGTGCACACAACTTGAAATTAACAAATTAAACGTTAAAATCATGTTATTACGAAGTCTTACAAATATTCACATACTTAAATAAATCATAAATGACGCTTCTGAAAATCGAAACGAGCAGATAGTCCTGATAGTCTTTGCTTAAGCTATCTTTGTAGTGGAGACCGGCACATCTGCTCACTTTGTTGCTCACTTAATCGTTTAAACGCACAAAAACCTAAATGAAATTCACGGTCGCGGTACACCTGACATAACAAAATCTAAGAGCAGCACTCGGCTTGCAGGTATCTCACAAAAGAAACGCGTAGAACGAAATAAAAATTAAGAGAAGTATGTACAATTCGGAGAACAAAAAAAACTTAAATAATTACAACAAATTCATTCTTTTTTGTCAATGAAATGATGGCCATTTTCTCCCAATGATATCGTGTTTGTTAATAGTGTAATTTAATAAACCACTTTCCTTTAAATTGATATCGTAATATCTTCTGCATGAGGTTGAAATATAGTCTATTTTCTCACACACAAGTACAGTAGTGCACTTCTCTTTCTCGCACTTAGGAGAGATGGAACGAGTGTTGTCCCTCCGACGCAGCGATGCTAAGCTTCTCACGCATGACTTCAATGCTTGAATAGTCTGGAAGTTTGAGGTAGTTCACGCAGGTCATCACAGATGGTAAAAAGTCGTCAGGATTTAAGTTGGTGTCACGACGCACGACTGTCAAGGGTGGTGATAAAGATTTGAACCCTGAACAAAATTTAAGAATTACATAAATACATACTACAAACACTTCAATGCGGTTAATTTACCTCCAACAGGTAATCTTGGACTTCCAGTCAAAAATTGTACAAAAAGTCTCTGCTCCTCTCTGTTGTACAAGCTGAGCACTTCGAATAAGAAACGAACTGCACGGGAGTCAGCCGTATAACCGTGATCAGGGCGGCAACATTCCATCAACGTTTTCACATCCCACCCGCTTATAGAATCCCTTGGACTGCCACAAAAGACGGCCTCCAGTTCCTCGGGTTGGAACATTCGCAGATTCTGCACGGGGAACACTGATTCAAAACCTTCACGGAATGATTCCATTTGCCTGCTGACTCCTTCAACTAAGAACCAGTGCAGAACTAGATTGATGTACTGATGTAGATTTCTGATAGTGACGCTAGTGACACGACCGTTGCGAATCAACTCGATGTTGGTACCTGGCAATACAAAGTCGATGCCTAAATCTGATATGGTACAACCATCAAACTCCAATTTCTCGATCTATTTAATAAAAAAAGTTATGTTTTACAGTATTTTCTTGTAAATGTTTCATTGCAACTTACCTCTTCGTTTTGAGTAGCTACACTTAAATCAGAATTCGCAAGGATGGCGTCCCGTTGTCTTACCAAATGTTGCATCTTTTTAATAGTCTTATGAATGTCTGGGGCGACTTCTGCAAGATCAGCAAGACCCAGAGAATGTTCTCCTCCCAAAATCCACTTATAGAAAGTTAAAGAAAATGGCAAATCCAACTATAACACAAAAAGCACAGGAATAGAATCACCAAAGAATTGATTTTTTTATTTTATTCACTTACCATTCTCGAATCCATTACTGCTTTAGCCATCAATTTTCCTAAAAATCTAAACTTCGTCTTCACCTTTGTCACCTGGCTAACCTTGGCATTTCTTGGTAAGGGGGACGAAAATAGCCCTACTGCATTATGCACATAATCACCTTGGTTATCAGGCGCGTGCCATAATTCCAAGTCGACACGTTGTAGTTCTTTCGAGACGAGCGTGTAAAACTCCAAGGTTGGACCCAAGCCGGTGCCCACCTCGTTCTCATATTGCACTTCGAGTAACGCTTTTGATGTGGCCAGGTCTTGCATTACCTGCTCAGCTTGTTTCAGAATATCGTCTCTGGAAATTGTGCGTTTTCGACGGTCCAAGCGTGGTGTGACGCGCTCCTGTGAGTCAGTGCTGCTTAATTCAGGCGTCATATCGAGAAGTTTCTGAAGCGCACGGTCGCGATCAAAAGACGTTGCGTAGAATAGTAGTTGGCGTGTTTCGAATGGAAATAGAAACGGGCAGACGGATGCAATCTGCTGCAGCCAGTTGGGTAAATTACCGGTCATAATAACTAGAGGATCTTGCAATTGGCGAGATGCTTTAGCCGCAATTTTACTGTTTAAGAACTCCGAAGGGTTCGTGATAGGCCTGTACTCTATTGCCGGGTATAACGTCGTCCAATGCTGATTCAATGCGTTTAAAATGCGCATCAAGCAGAGCACCTCCAAGGAAGCATCTTGTATCGTCACTGTTTCTGGTAGCTGTGTGACCAAAAACGGCGTCAAAGGCGACAAGATAGCTGGAGTTAAACCTTCATTCCAAAGTTCATCTCCCTTGCGTCTGAGAGCATTCTTGCTGCTGGATCCTTTGCCTTTTCGACTTGAAGCCGAACTACTCGTACTAGACTTCTGTGAAACATTGGGTTCCTCTTTCAATGGTCTATAGTAAATCGTGTGAGTTTGAATCCACACTCCAGCATGTCCCAACGGCGTCTCGTTGTCAGTGTCTGTTTCACTTTGATCGTTCCCGTTGTTAGAAAACTGTCGCACCGCTTGATACACTGTCATGTTGTATGGTAGCACTGTGTTTCCAATAAGAAACTGCAACTTGTGTTTGGAGCCCGACGCAGAAATAACGACAGTCGCCAAAGTTTCTTCAATGTCATCATCTGTATCCGCATCGTCGCTGTCGGCGCTATCTTTGTCTCTGACACGGCCGTAACCACGCACCACCAAGTATCGTTCTATTGCTTGCACTAACGCCAAGGGGTCAATCTTCACTGTGCCGCCCTTCCATTGCTTCAAGTTTGTGCAGTCAGGGTGCCGTTGTAGATTACACTACAAACAAAACGCACGATATAATGAATTAGTTTATTCGGAAGGAAAAGAAAAACTTACTTTAAGTTGATGCGTGTTGAAAAATTTTAAAGCACTCGTCCCGCCGCGTCCTGCACCACTGCTTGCTGGTAGATCGTGAACTTTAACAGGAAATTGTTCCAACTGTGATACGCAACCACTCAGTTTAGCCACCAATGCGCTCATCCAGGTAGAGTTTATTTCATCATCTAGTACGGTAACGTTCATTTGAAGTGGGCAGTTGGCAAACACGTGAAGAAAGATGCGTAGCCTTTGATCTCTTTCGATAGGACCTAAATCATAACCCCGAAATAAATACCAACGAATTTGTAACATTAAATTACTTACCGGTATTGGATGCAAGATATGATAATAGAGCTTTGATTAAACCGGAGTGATTCACTTCGAACGGGGAGATATCGGACTCGATAAGAATTTCTCGCAACTCCTGCAAGGCTTCACCGCACTCGCTCGTAGGTAATCTTTGAATACAGTCGGTTAATCTCGAAAGCACATTCATTGCCGGATGCTGCGACCCTGATATTTCATTTGATGAATATATATCGATAAACTTTGTCGCCTGCAAATTAAAGATTGTGTCAATAAAGTGCAGATCACATAATGAAGGGCTAAATTTACCTGATCTCTAACCCACTGCCTAGTTTTCTCCTTGTTACCTGCTGTCAAATTAGAATTAGAGGAAGATTTATTTAAGCAATTACCGATCTCTTTACTATAGTTTCTGTCATTGGAAGACGAATTCATATTTCGACCCCAACGCGCAGGATTTAAACTCTGCAAGAAACTCGTCGTTTTTGAATTTCCCGAAAATCTAGGCCTATAATGAGACAAATATTTTAATATTCAGTAGAAAACAAATTTAAATAAAACTATACCTGTTGCTTGTTGAATTACTAGAAGTTGACGTATTTGTGCCCAAAGAAGTCGCCTTATTGAACAAATCGTGCATCAATGACGGCGATAAAGGTAAATCTTCATGTCGAGACTTCGATGACCTGCCACCGCTACTTCGTTTACCCGCGCGTTTTCGTTTCAGTACATCACCGATACGTACATGCGAAGGACTCTGTGACTTTGTGTCTGGCTCCAAGCTAGTGCCCGACCTAGACGGCTTGGGAACTACCGATTGCGGTTGTTGACCTGTTTGTTGGGCAACAACAGTTTCGGAGGATACAGGCGACAAACTGACTGAATTAGGCGTGCCGTCTGTTGGTGATGGAACCGAAGTGCCGTTTGGTGTCATATCCAATTTACTGCTGTTGGGAGTTTGCGAGGGGCCGGCCTGCGAGTCGTGAATGCAGGACGTAGTACTAGAATTCGCAGACTTCGGCGGGCTGACGCCAAGCGGAACTTCTGGATCGGCCAGTTGATTGATTTGATGCATGACGCCCTCGCGTCGAAAGTGAATGCCAAATACATCGGGAAGCTTCGACATCAGAATCTCCGCCATTTGTAACGCACCGACGACAATGCGTAAGTCGCTTGACGCCATCATTCCAGCAATGTGACTGCTAACCACTTGGTTCTTCAATACCTCCTTGAGTAGCTCAGGACTAGCGTAGTAGACCATTCGCAGCAGAGCTTTTAGGCATTTACAACGCACAGTAGGTCCAGCGCTAGATGAGTAGACCTCGTAAAGGACTGAAAATAAGGATCTAATAAAAGATGCCGCCAAGCCACGTTCTTCGCGAAGACATGCCACACGGGCATCTCGATTTGCAGAAGTTGGTCGGCTACCGGGCGGTGCAGGATCAGCGGCCGGCGAGGCTTGGTTGTTGGAAGGCGCGTATCTCCTTTGTACCGGACGTGAAGTTCCCGTGTCTTCGTTGATCTGCTGCATCGAATGAAAATCAATAGTGTACGTACGGCCCAGCGTATTCAAGCTGACTTCATCGTCACCGTTTGTATGCGCCGCCTCGATCATTCTGCTGTCCACGGCACCGTAGGCATGCCACAAACCACGGTCGTCCCGCCACTGCCAGGTTGGCTGATCCTTGCTGATATTTACAGGCCGTTCTAACAAAGTGTCGACAACAAACATTCCATCAGTTGGAAGCTTCGGCATCAGTTCTCCAATGAGAGCGGTAATCTCATACAATTCTTGAGGTTGCCGAGCGACAAGTTCAACTTCTTCCTGGCTTACTTCAGCGGATCCAGTGAGTAAATATAAAAGCGTCTCTGCGATGTTCTGTTTTAGCAGAGTTAACGCTAGATCTGGACAGTTAGCGCACATGACGCACAGCGTTCGCAATACCGTGATAAACGTGCCAGTGCTGATTACTGGCGGAGTGACAACCAACAGCTGTTGTAGGTTGGTCAACAATTCAGTGCTAGCTATTTCTTGTAAGCGGGCGGGTTCCAATTGAAAGCTGTCTACCAGTCTTGAAAAGGCAGAGCACACGCATTCAACACTCTTTTTATCCTGTTGGGTCAGTCGATTCGCCAAAAGTGGCAGAGACTCGGCGACGTATTGAAACTCGTCGCTGGTCATGTTTAGGCAACAGTTTGCGGTCACCGATAAAGCATTGCGTTGAGCATTGATTGAAAAGAAGTCTAAGT
The DNA here is from genome assembly GCF_025399875.1 of Dalotia coriaria. Lineage (NCBI taxonomy): Eukaryota > Metazoa > Arthropoda > Insecta > Coleoptera > Staphylinidae > Dalotia > Dalotia coriaria. The sequence continues at coordinate 194,781 of NW_027045446.1, forward strand.
ACATCAAACAAGCAGTCACACCTCTCTGGAAAAAGAGTTACACTCATACCACCCTCAATGCAAATAATTCCAAAAAGACTTACAGCTTGTAAAATGGCTTTCGAGTGCCTGTGAGATAACATATCCAAAGCAGTTAATGATTGTTCAGCAACATCCATACATTGTATCACTTGAAGTTTTTCGAGAAAAACGGGAACCGCGTCCACCACTACAGCTGAAGATCGCGGAAGAGCTTCCATCATGTAAGTCAACGCGCGACAAGCATGATTCATCTAAAGAAATACAATTACCATCCAATCTTTAAAATTTATAAACAAAATACATACAATATCAAAATTGTGTTCCATACGAAGAAGTGTAATTAAAGCCGGTACAACTTGCTTGACAGGAAAACCAGTTAGTGTATCTTCGTTCCCCATCACAAGCATCTGGCACATTTCGATGACAGCCTGCAGTTGTTGTCCTTCATCCCCAGTTGCTTGTAAGCCCTGAAGAAGTTGTGTAGCTTTGGCTACCGCTGATACGAATAAAATATATAAATACATAGCTTTAATTATTTCCACCAACCTAATCACTTTTTTGGAGGATATAATTAAGAAGAAAAATAACTCACAGCTACTAGCACCCATACTCCTATGCAACATCTGCTGCATCCGGGGAGCCAGCGCACCGAACAACTGGGGTGGCAAACCGCGCGCTTCCAGGAGCGCCTGTAAGCGACCAACTTCGCTGTCATCACTCTCTGAGTCTGGACCGGGGCCCGATGGTCCCCCGCCACTGGCCATCGCTTGTGTTGCTTCCTGGGGTGAAGGTGGCTCCTCTGAAACTGTGAATTTAAGTAGAACTGCTTTGTCTAAAGTGACATTTTTATAAGTCAATTATAAAATGTCATGATGAAATAATTTTACAAATCAAATAAATAAATAAAGCAAACATAAATCTTACGTTGGGTCACACCGGTCATTTCGTAATATTGCAGTAGATCGTAATAATAGTCAAGATAATCCATGGCGCTTCGAATGTGCGAAGAGTGAGTGAAAGTGAACACGTGAAAAAAATTTACCGAGACAACCGTGAGTTCTCATTCAGCGAATTTCACATGCATCTCAATCAAAAAAAAATGATCGCTTAGCTATTAAAAGTGTTGAAAATAAACTCAATATTGATTTGTATAAACAAGAGCAAGTGAAATGTAAATTTCAACTGTGTGACAGATAATTTTAGAGATTGGCTTTTGTTGTGTTGTTGTTTGCATAATAATAAATGAATGAGTGTGTCACGAACGAAAATGAAATGACGTCGGTATTACATAGATATTTATGTGATTTCCAAAAAATGCAAGAATGCACCTACTTATTATTTATGTCACATAAAATAATTTTAATTTTATTCAAATAATTTATACATTTTCGCACGAATATAGAGGGTAACTAATTCTAATTCTGTATATGGCATAAGATTTCGATGCACACATAAATAAGAATAACTAAATAGGTGCTAGATCAACGCGCATGTGATATATGCCATAAATGCACCAAAATGCCTATTTATCATCGCGACCAGTTAGGTGTTATTAAAGTAATATTTTTAAAAAAATCAAGAAGTTGTAATTACTGTAGAAGTAATTTATGTATAGCTACAGAAATAGAAACATATGTATCATGTAAATACTAGTACATTCCTTACCTTGCAATGAGCTGTTCGGCACCTCTAGTTGATCGGAAGCCATTGGGGTGGCTGGGACGGGGGCAGGAGCCGTGGCTCCCACCTTATGTTGGCGGGATGCTCGGCTGCTGCTGGAGCCTCGGCCACCACTGGAACTAGCACAGGAACCCGTTGTTGTGCTGTGCCCTGAAAGAACCCCAAAAATATAACATGCTATCATTCATTCAATAAGAAACGAATTTAGCGCATGTATGATACTTGATTCTATCCTGATATCACATAATGATCTAGGCGATAAGATAACCACTAAACATTTGAGTAAAGAGATTATGATTACCTTTGCTATTTCGAGTGCTGCGCCTCAACACAGCTCCGCTTCGAGTGAGGCGAGAGGGCTCGGGCACTTCCCTGCTGGCGTTCTGACTACTGGTGGTCCCCAGCGCTGTGGATTTACTCTGTGTGGTTGGTCGATGTGCGACGCCGGGATCAGAGAGTCGTCCCTGACTTCGCAGCGGATACTTGTGCTGTGTACTGGCGAAGCTGTCGTTGTTCGACGGGCCGGCGCTGCTGCTCAGAAGACTTTCGGATAAGCTGACGGATGCGAGCTTACGAGCCTTGCTGGACTTTGATTTGATTGGATGTTGCTCGTCGTCGAGAGACAACGGCGAATCCTCCGGGAAGTCGGGCGAGGATGTCTTTATCTTATTACTAGTGCTCGGTCGGAGTTCTGACGGCAAGTTGCTGGAGTGGTTTTTTCTTGAACTGCCACCAAGTTTTGTTTCTGCGTCCTGATTGGTATCGCCTTTAGTGCGTTTGTTGTTAATTGCCGGCTGAGATGCGTTGTTACCGCTGCCACCAGCCTTATTCGCGTCTAACTTTGCTTGATGTATCTTGTTGTTAGTGCGAATTTTTGCTATGAGTGGTGTCGAGACGCCGTTCACGTCTTTGTTGGTAGGTTGTGTGTCACTTACTAAATTTTGCGACTTGACCTAAAAGCAAACCAATCCCAAAATTAGCAAGAAGAATTTGGAGACGGTTATTACTTACTTTACTAGACGTAGGTGATTGAGTACGAATGCGTTTAGCTTGTGCACGTTGTGGTGGCAGCGCACGCTTGCGGCGGCTTCTGCTGGCACCAGCGGTGGCACTAGCTGGATCTGCCATAGACGCTCGCTTCACAGCACCCTGCAGCCACACACATTCCCTCGTATCTTCACAAACAAATCAATTGTTCACTGGCTGAAAACAAAAACAAAGAAATGTCACAAGTGTAAGGTGAGAGATGTTTTAACAAAAGCCATTAATAACAGTCGTGAGGTCACCAACTGATTAGAGAAAAATGTTGCTTGCATTTCATTACGTTCCGAATAATCCATCCAGCGCGCTGTCGCGATAATAAATAAAAATATAACAAGGAACAACCATTATTAATAGTGTACCAAGTGCACATACAGTCGCAACATTGCTCGCATACATACAAACGCATTTACCTTGAGGTTATTTCATTTTTATTTTCGCCTCGCAAGGGGATCGGTTTCTTTGCAAATGCTGATTTTACGGGCGTTACATGAACACCGAATCAGCCCATACGGGCCTGCAACTTTTCTTCTAATAATATGGATTTATTTTCAGTGTTTTGCTGGGCGAAATAGATAGGAACCGTTCGGAGAACAGCGTTATGCACAAGGATAGCGCAACACGCATCGAATGACTGCGGAGCGGCGAATTCAGAATGCAATGCGGTGCTGCTGGCGAGCACACAGCACGGCCAGTCGCGCACAGATGAAAGCAAAAGCTGAACCAGCCCGACTGGCTGCCTTGCTGAGCTTGCTACGAACGAAAGTCACTCGCGCTGCAACGCTCGCTTCCACCAGCTGCACACTCGCACGCACACACTAACACACCCACCCGCTGGAGGTTCACCGTGAAGGGGGAACCTATGCACTCGCCTGATACAGATGTTAGCTGAACAAGCTGAACGGCCCCGACCAGTGTTGCCGCTTTTATGTAAATAATCACCAGGCAGGTCGGTATTATTTTCAAAACATCGGGTCGCCTTTTCACGTACACCAAATGCAGCCTACTCTAATTGATAACTAATTGAACCATAAACGTTCTTCAACTATGTAAACAAAGAAAAAACAAATGCAACAAGAGCTCTTGAAGTTTGCAACAATGTACTGAACATACGCACATCATTAACTTGTGCTTACAAAACATTGTAATCATTGCAAACACATAAATAGGCAATTTACTACTGCACACTGAGTCACTAAACTATTCAAATCTGCGATAAACTTCAAAATGCAGACAATGGAATGATAAACGTACCAGAAGCTGATGGAGCAATTGTCGTCGGCCTGTTACTCGCGTAGTCGAAACTTTTTTTTGTTTCATTCACGTAAATAGACACAGACACGGTTCAATCGATAGACGGCCGTTTCCTCAATGCTGGCGATCGTTTTCGAGATGTACATTGCAAACAACGCGATGTGATAATGAACAAGTCGGAACTCGCGTTGCAGCAAGTTCAAAAGCCAGATACGTCATTTATTTATTATACAAGCGAACAAAAGGCTTTGCATATGATCGCCAGAGCGTCGAGACCGACGGGTGAGATCGCGAGGTCGTTGCGCATAAATTTGTCAGCGATTTTTAGATTACGATACATACCTAGCACGATGCATCGGGGCTGCTGCTAGCGATAGCATAGATATTTCTTCGAAGCACTCAGCACGCACGAGATGTGACAAAACCCTTTTTCTGATAACTCAACTCACTCAACTCCCGACCGTCGACCGTCAAGTGCAGTTTTCGCTGTCAAACGCTCGAACTACAGCGCCGCTTGCAAGTTATAGAATCTTTCCGATTGGTGCCGCCCTCTAACGTCGAAATAATTTTTAAATTTTGTAAATGTATTTGACATTTAGTTCATACTTATTTGAAATAGAGTTTATAATAACATTTCAACATACACCCAACACCCTTATCGTTAAAAGTACACAGCTTAATAGTTTAAAAATCAAATATTTGTTCGGATTTCTTAGCAGGTTTGTTTGCAAATTCTGCGTAGGAAAACAGCAAATCGTCCATTTTATAACCCTGCGTGGTTTCCCATAAAATCTTTCTTGTCCGCTGCATATCGCCGACGGTTAACGAAAAGAACGTATTTCCAGAAGACCAGTTAACCAATTCGGACAGTTTATAGGTCATCACAATATCCTATTGACAAATAAATAATGATTAGATAATGGTATTGAAATAAGCTTTTAATGAACTGTAAATACCTTTGTCACCGAGTTTAATTTATGTACTCCATTCCGATTAATAGCAATAATCTCCGGTTCGCTCTGCTGCACTTCTTTCACATCAAAGAATGTTGATCCAAATGTTGGCAACTTCGATACAATTGTTAAAAACGCTATCTTTGCATCATCATAATCCATCGTTGCAATTTTTTGATAACCGTCAGCCAACGCTTTCTTCCAATACGATGAATTCTTTGTCTTATTGATGTAATATGGAATAATTTGATCAAGTACATTAGGCAAATCTTTTAACGGGTTGGGATATTTAATTCGCAAGATCAAACTGGACAAACGAATTGCTTCTTCTTCAGTACATTTCTGGTAACCTTTGAGGTATTTCTGCACTTCTTGATTGTAGTGGAATATCGTGTCAGCATTTCGGTCCACACCTACTTGTCCATCAAGCCATAACTTTTTGATGAAGAATATTAGCAATTGCGGTTTGACTCTTTGAATACCAGCAACAGTGTACTCTTGTTGTGTGGAGATGCTATTCAACCATTCGTACACTTCGTATAAGAAGTCGTAGAAATACGAATCACTTGGCATTGAGAATGCCTTCTCACCCACAACCACAATCAAACTAAAACCAGCAACTGACTTAAGATGGAGACGGGCTTTGAGCTCATCAGCAACATCAGACGCTTTCGTGAACGAATCCACCAAACAACTTTCATCCGTATCATCAGGGAAGTACACTCTATGATATATCTCTGTATGAGATTTTTGAATTGATTCAATCTCGATGGCAACTGGTGGCCGTTTTCTACTTGTCAGCTTCTCAGCCTGTCTTTGTAGTAATCTATCATGACACACTGAAGCAAGTGGATGAACTCGTGAATCTGTAAACTTCATTGCTTCAGCAAGTAGAGGTGGACTTGGAAGGAAAAGTCCAGTAGCAAGGTACAACAATTCCCATGCTTTTCGCTCGCATTGATCCATTGGGTTATAAGTAAGTTGTCTTATAATCTGACAATAAACTTCATCATGTAGTAGCTCACTGTCCATACAGGGTTCAAAAGTAGCCGCTGCATACTTCACGGATTCACCTTGTTTACCAGGTGTAAGCTCCAAGTATCTTAGAATATTCATAAACACTTCACAAGCTTTAGTGTTCAAACTACGATCGGGATCTTCTAAAACACGTTTTAGTAATGCTTGTCTCATTGGCTTTGCGGTGAATTTCCATAGTTCTTCAGTTTGCTTTGCTGCAATAGTGCCCAATACTGAAGAAGTTTGTTCTGTCAAACGTCGGGCAGCTCTGTAATTCTCTTCAGCGTATTGTACTAACGTATGCTGTTTCAATCTCTTCACTGTGTCACCCTTACGGTGTTTATAAGTAAACATTCCTTTCTTGTAAGCGTCTAGGACTTCTTGTGAGGGTGGTTGAAGACATGGTAGGACATTTACATGATCCATTGGGAAGTCTCCCTGCCGTCCTTGGCATATTCCAGTGGCCCATGTTTGTGCGTCCGCTCCTGTCATGCCATTTGCTAATGTAATCAACTCACCACGTCTGAATTGTAGATATCCATCATCTTTGCAATCTTTTTCAGCCACACAATATTGTGATCTTTGTCTGAGGCCATACAGCAATTTGTTCAATACTTCATTAACTCTGTGTGCTTCCGGGGATTGGAGAACAAACTCTTCATTTGTAACCGCGTATAATGTGACTTTGCCCATTTGCGATCGTTCATCAGGTGTGAAGGTGACCCTAACAAGTTCAGGATATGATAAATCCAATAATATCTTTTCCTGCTGATCAATGAAAAAGACTCCACTCCAATTGATTGCAATAATTATGCTGTTCTTAGGTAGATCTAAACCGGAAACGACTATAGCTTCAAAGAATTTTGAGAACATAATCGGGAAGGCATCCATGGCTTGCTTAACAATATTTTCCTTGACCCTGATTGGATTCTGTTTCTCTTTGACTGCAGGTAGCTTCAGAAAGATTTCTATTACTTTCTTCTTGAATTCGTCTAAATTACTTCTAACCTTGACGTGTTTGGGGACGTATTCATGGAACTTATTATCAAGTACATTCATATTCAAAGAAGCACCTTGCTCAATGTAGTATCTTTGCGCAACCAGAGTAGCAGACATTTCATCATTCGGATAACCAAATTCACCGTGTTTAAAACTACTGATAATTTGGCAGTAAATAAGTTCTGTTGCCATCGGATCTGCCTTTGCATCATACCATGGAGTGAACATTTCAAAGCGATAGATCAGCTTCCACAAGCCTGGTTCTCTTTCAAACTTGCCCAATTCTCTCGCATATTGCTCACATTGACAAATAGCATCCATAAGATGATCGCTATCATTACCAATAGACAAAACCTTGTCACAACAAGTAATAAAAACAGAAAATCCGTCGTTGTCTTTAATGTTTAAATTGCGTGCTATTTCATCGCACATTTCTTTAGCGGTTGTTGCGCTATCAACGTTGATATCAATAGTTTGTTTATTCATCAACTGCACGCTGACAGTTAACTGTTGTGTGCTTTTAGCACCGGCAATTTCCATGGCGGCCGGCGGTTGACTCCTGGCACCATTTTTTTTCGTACGAATCAAACGCATTTCACAGTAGCCGGCATACGCGGGTGGTGCTGATGTGCGAATAAATGCACGCAGGTAATTGTAAAGTAAGTCAGACGGTGGGAAGCATCCAATACACATGGATAATAAAATCCAACCTAAAGCCCGCGATGACTCATTTGGATTCTGATGAAGCTGCTTCACAATTTGGCATAGAATTTCATCACTGTAATATTTATCAATTGTATAATGTTACCATTTTAAATGAAAATAAAATAAAATAAACATTTACCGTAGTTCTTTGCGAAGAATACCGTGCCCAATAATAAAGTACAACTTCTCGACAGTTTTCTTTCGGGTGTTCGTCCACTCGGTGTACATTTCCATTCCGTCATTATCATCAACCATACCCCTCTTCAAGTCTTCCAACAACCTGTCTTTCCTCCTCAATGTTTTGTTAATGTACTTCTGACGTTGGTCTCTGGACATAGTATCCATTTTCTTCTCAAGCCTCAAAATATCTTGATACTCTTTCCTGTTGGAAAAGTTTTTTCCAATTGTTTGATTGATGGACAACATTACAGATTGTCTCTTGGCTGGTGCCGCCAAGGGGGGTTCAGCAATATCGCCCATAAATCTCTGAATTGTTATCCATATAGTTTGCGCAGCGATAATATCGTCAGGTGTCGGCAGTTTATGACCAATATGAAGCGGACCCCTCAACCTCTTCTTACTGAAGTGATCCGTAGTTGATGGAGCGAAATGCATGGAAGCATATTTTTGGAAGGCGAAGTCCGAGAGGTCTTCCTTTGCGTGTTGCGGCTGCAGCTTTAAACGAAAATAGGTATATCAGAAAGAATGAACTGAATTGTGTGATAATAATTTAATACAGTAAAAAAGAATAAATTACTATGCATAGATGAATAAATAAATAAATAGACATAAATTAACGAGCATAAATGGGTGATTTAATTTCCTTTGTCGGAGATACCTGTGGGCTTTGTCCGTCGTATTCGTTTAAGAATTTGTCAAAGTTGTCTATGACCATGCGAATTCCTTCACTGTCTTCTCCAACTTCCGGTTCGGGTGGTGGTGCAGGCCGGGCTTTAACTTGGTATTCTCTGTCCAAATTCTGCATGCGTTGTTGGAAGTTGGTATCCGCAATGTATTTGTAATCTCTGTTACCTTGTGCTCTTAAGGTTTTCTCTTCGTGTTTTCTAATGTAAACTGCTTCAACAATTTTGCCGAATTTAGCGTGTCGACGCACATAATAGCCTCGTGCAACCGCTTGCAATTTCCGCAGTCGGTCTCGGATAATCTTGAAATTGAAAGTCATTTGCCGAGACAGAATGCTCGCCTGAAGGCGGTGATAACCGCGTTGAATGCGCAAGAATCTTGCACGTAATCCTCGAGCACGGAAGTATTTTTGAAAAGTGACAGCAGCCGCTCGAAGTTTTTGATACCTTCGACGGTAAATCCAACCTTTGATGTTTCTCTGCAGTACAATAATGTAACGTGAAAGGATTCTTTGTCGTTCTGATTCTAGATATTGATTTTCAGCATCTTTAAGAAATACTTTCGTGTGACCAATTTGATAATCTTCCCCTTTGAAGAAATTGGCTTGACAAATTTTCTTTGCAACTATCAAGGGATCTTGCCTGTGATCAAGGTTAATAACCAAAAATCTGAAGCGATTTACGAAGTGCTGGAATTGATGTCGAATTGGATAACCAGCTTGGCGGATTTTTGCTGTTTCCATCATACCAGAATATCTCAATTGACGAACGCAAAGGTCACGATCAAACATCTATCAAAAATAAACATTGGTGGTTAATATATAAACAAAAAAACAAATGTAATATTAGTAATATTAACTTACATTAGGCCTCTTTTCTTCATTTGGTTTTATGCAACGCACAAAGAAGGGTTGACATTCGTTCAAATTCTTCATCAGCACATCCAACGAGGATCTAAACTGTGACGCTAAAGTGTATGATTTGGCTTTCTGTTTAACTTCATCGTGATCATCTTTCTTGAATATTTCTATTATCAAAGGCTTTGCACTACTTGCGATAACTTGCTTCAAATCTAAACTAAAGCTGTCTCTGTTCTTCTCTAGAAAACCAACGCTCTGATAATTAACACTTCCCGCAAAGTGTTGAATGCCAAAAAATGGTTCAACGTCAAACTTTGGTTTGATGTAGTTTTTGTTTTTGCCATGTTGAGCGTGTAATTTGGTCAACATAGAAGTATCAGTACCTTTGGGAAATCTGGTTTCTTCATCAACCAAACTCAGTATGTTCATGGTCTTCATACCAATCATATCCAAAATCTCTTGATTATCAATAAACTTTATATTCTCCCAATTAATACCCTCTTGGGTGTAATATTCCTGTTCCATTTTGAAGATATGTTTGACAAAAAACTGTTGCAAGTTTTCATTTGCGTAGTTAATACATAGTTGTTCAAAGCTATTGATTTGAAAGTTTTCAAAACCAAAAATATCTAAAACTCCAATTGAGTTTTTGCGTAAATTACCACTTTGACAAATGGTCACATTAATCTTTTCAACGAGATAGATAAACAGTTTGCCATAAATTCCCTTGACAAATGCATCTCGGGAATCAGCAGCTTGTTCTTTTGATAAATCCTGTGTCACCTTATCGCCGGAAACCATGATACTCTTACGAGTGATAGCTTTGCCTAATTCAGTTTTCTGCACCATTAATAATTCAGCGACTTTCTCCAAAGTTTTCACATTATCTACCTCAGAAGTCTCCATATTTTTGACAACCTGACCTTTAAATTTAATATTTCCGAGGTGTAGTACAGCCGCCATTGTCTCAAACACCATCCATGTTTCTTCGTCGCTGAAACTCAACACCTTGAACGCGTTACGAATCTCGTTAAATTCTTGTTGTTCATCACGGCCTTCACATTTCAAACTTTTGCCTTGATTCAGATAGCGAAAGTGTGATGCATCATCTAAGTCCAAGCGTTTCTTTTCATCTTTAGAAAGGCCCGCAATCATTGAATAGAAAATGTGATAATTACGCTCTCCTTCATTTAGAGAAACAATTCTTGATTTCTCCAAAAGGTACTGATCAATTTTGGCACCAACAATGGCATCTTTAGCAAAATGTATGTCGATGTATTTCCCAAAACGAGAGGAGTTGTCATTGCGTACAGTTTTGGCATTACCAAACGCTTCTAGAATCGGATTTGCTTGGAGAATTTGTTCCTCAATCCATGAATGCTTGCCACTTACTGTAGCCAAATATTGGAGGATCAACTTTGTCGATTCGGTTTTACCAGCACCACTTTCACCACTAAAATATTTTCCTTAAAAACATATTCTACATATTTTTACTGATAATTTTAAATACCTGATGACAATGCACTGATCTTTTCGTGACTTTAACATGTTATTGAAACTAGCGTCACCAGTAGCAAAAATATGTGGTGGTAAATCATGCATGGGAATACCTTGATATTCTCTAATCAAAGCATTTGTATAAATTGGCAATTTTTCATACGGATTCACAGCCACTAACATAGAACCAGTGTATGTCTAAAATAATTAGCATTAATACACATTGAAAACTGAAATTTTATAACAATTATTACATAAATGTTCTTCTTGTAGTAGCGCATTTCCAAGTTTCGTAAAATTGAATATTCGGTTAAATCACCGAGGGTGATCATATCATTCACATCTTTGACGCAGCTGGAGTGCATCAATTTGACAATTTGTTCTTTCGATACGTATAGATCGCCGGCATTATCCGTCTTGATTTTGATACGTTTTGGTTCAATGGCGGCCACTTGGCCGCCAAGTGGTATCGCAAACTCATCGTTCAGGGCCGGCCGTACCCACACGTAGTCGGACTATGTAATCAAGATAAAGAATAAATAATTTAATCAACTTATTATCAGCCATATATCGTACGAGGAAAAAATGCGATAACGTGTAAATTGACTTGTTTTTGCCCAATAGTATCATCATTAAACACAATATTTTATTTAAACATGAAAAAATAAATAATAATATTGATTAAATATCAATATCAAGTATTAAATAAAGAAGTTTTATTTTAATTTAGAATTTAATACTTAGGTATATCAGAAATTCTTCTTATTATTGTTATTACTTACCACGGAAATATTTCCGGCCATTTTGCCAAAAATTCCTCTTGGATTTCAGCAATATGAAGTTATTTTTGTTTAATTTCAATTTGAATACATGATGAGGTTGGGCACAAATTGTTCCAATCAACTCTAACGTGTCTCCACGTCGACTAAATTTTATCCAAAATTGTCATATAGTTTTATTAATCAGTTATCGTTGATATCAGCGTGAAGTATTTTGCGTAGCTTTAGATAAGGGTTCATTTATAATATTATCGTCACTTCTCAGAATTCACTAAAACTGGTTAAACACAAGGTACTTGAATAGATTCTAATCTATAAATACTCATACATCCAAAAAGTGGTCTGCTAGAGGTTTACCTCAGTATATTGGCATTTTTAAGCTTCTTAGAAAAAAAATCTATGACTTTGGTGTTTCCATTTAGATAAATAGTAAATTGAGTAACTAAGTTAAAATATAACGATTTTTACATGCTAATTATCACATATTTGATAGCATTCAATATTTGATATAGAAAAAAACAGTAAAGTGTCTCAAAACTAGGAAATTTGTACTAAAGTGCAAAAATGAATGTTTTCTGATTCTATAACATTCTTTGGCATACTATACTATATATTTAACTGAAAGGTTTGTTTTTATACACATATGCAACACACATCACAATTTCGCCCCAAAGTACATTAGTAGACCACACCAAATAAGCAATAAATAATACAAATACATGCGCCACGTGTGTAAACTAGCATGTAGCATTTAATGTGGATGTTATAGCGCGTACGTTTCTGCCGCTCCAAGCTAGTGCTGGGGGCGTAGAGTTTATTACGTTCGCAGCAAGCGCAAAGGGCAATGTTGAAACTAAAATGTGATTTAACCCTCAGCCGTTGATCAGCACGTAACAGCACCCAGCGCAGGTGCGAACCTAAGTGCCAGGCTCGGTAAGTGTCTTCAATACTTTCACTAAATTCTTTAACGATTTGGTTATGTTGTGAAATTTTGAGTTCTGTTCGAAAGGGAGGTTAGGTTAGGTGAAGTTGTGGGATTATCTGACTTGGGTTTAATTTAGGGCTGGGTGCGTATGATGGATCAGGAGAGAGCAGTGATGAGGGCGGCGGGGAGGACGAAAAGACCGAAGTTGACTCGGATAATGAACTCAAAGTAAGTTTGAGGTTATGTTAAGTAATGGTAATGAAATTTAACCTAATTTTTTGACTAGGATACAATAAAACGACGAAAAGAAGAGTTTGAGAAGACAGAGCGTGAGATTGAGAACAGACTGGCTAGCAGAGCAGAGGCTGAAAAGATGGCGACGCGGGTAAACCCCGACGTGAGAGTCCCGAAAGTACAGATTCTTCAAAAATTCACCGCCGGAAAACCCAAGGTATTTTTTGGTTAGTTTATATGAAAATTAAGATTTTTTAAGTGAATTTTGTACCAGATCGTCGTTCCCATACCCCGAAACCAACCAGAAGAGTACAAAAACGTTCAACAGCGCCATCTAGCAGTCGGTCGTCCTCCCGCTCGAGCTCTTCATCATCCGAACGCCGTTATCGCCGAGATCGTCGCCGACGCTCGCCGTCAATCACCAAACGACGCTCTTCCACGCGTCGCAAATCACGCAGCCGATCTAGATCTCGATCGAATCGCAGCAGTTATCGCAGTGACCGCCGCAGCAGCCGACGGTCGCGGTCACGCAGCCGTCGCCGTCGGTCGCGCTCACGCTCGTACGACGCCGGTAGGGGTAAGAGGTCCCATAAGCATTGAAAACGATGTTGATTGCGCGAACATTGCCCAAGGTTACAGTTACACGCCCAGGTTGTATACAAATCCAAGCATGTGACATTCACCTCTGAGTGAGCGCCGCACGCGAATCACTCAGAGTCGTGAATTGTCGGCGAGAATCGGAAATAACTTGCGTTTTGTCTTCCTTAGGTGTTTTTTTTTTGATTCCACTGCGGACCTGGATTAAGTCTTCACAAGTAGGATTTTTCAGCTTACGATAAACTAGTTTAAAAATATTGTAATAATTAATTTATAATATAACAAAACGTTCATTCATTTAAAAAATCATGGAAGACTTGTGGTTTTTTTGATGCGGGCGTGCGTCAAGCGAAGATGAATCTACCACTGCGCAGGTTCAAGTAAGTGTAGTACATATTCAGCTTGAATAACAGCCAGTATTTCGCCATTGTGTTGGTTAACTTGCTGAAACGATCGCGGGCGTCGTCAATGCGGCTTTTGTACACGGATTTCACGCAGCATTCGGACATCACTTGGAAGGCGCCCATTCTTGCGGTGGTTTTCAGCGTGGATTCAATTCCACGCATCAAATCGTTGGTTTTGAGTATTAGCAGCATTTCCGGGTTTACCTGGTTGAGGATTTCGGTGATGTTGGGTAATAGTTTTGGGAATTCATTTTGCATGCGGTCTTTTTCGAATTTCGTGCGTTTTGAACTAAAAAACATTGAATTTTAGTAAATTTTTAGGTTAGGAATATCATGGTTACCTTTCTAGACCCGCCATGATGGAATCCCACGTTCTGCCTGTTATCATACACGCAAAAATCGGATAAACTTTATCGCTGATGCCTAGATTACTGCAATATGTGCGCATTTTTGTCCTGTCGCGGTCGAGGATACTCAACCAGAGATTCGCATAGTCTACCATTGTTTTCCTACTTAAATTCTGAAAAAATCATGATTACTTTGTAATAATCTCGATTAAAAAGTAATAATTACAGCGTAAATTCCATGATCCAGAAGAATAAGCTCCAGAGTTCCCTGTTTAGTCTTTTTGACTAAAATATTACCAGGATGTGGATCACTATGGACGAAACCATGGATGAAAATCATTTTGGAATACAACTGACCAAGTTTAGCACTAATTTCAAACGGATCAATCTTTTCCTGTTTAATGTACTTCAAATCATTCACTTGGCCACCTTCGACGAATTCCATGATTAAGACACGTTTCGTTGACAAATCATCACTGAAAACATAACATTTTTCAATATTTTTAATGTTAGATTAGTATTCATAACTTTGGTTATGCTTATGTAACCTTTTTTACTTACTAGACTTTAGGCACTTTCAACCATTTGCACTCCTTAAACAATTCCGCGATTTTCGTTGCGTTACTGGCCTCAATCTCGAAATTCAACTCAATCGGCACGTTTTTCTTCGTTTCGTCAACCACCCATTGAAACTGAAACTCCGGAAACACCCAGGAGACAATTTTCACTAAATATTCCATCGTTTTCAAGTCGGTTTTACAATTTTTACGTATAAACGGATGTTGTACTTTCACAGCCACTGTTTGACCATCATGCAGCACTGCTTTATGCACCTGCGCTAAACTTGCAGTGCCCAAAGGTTTCTCTTCGAAACTACTAAAGAGATCTTTGATATCTTTGCCTAGGTCTTCTTTTAGGACACGGCTTACATCCTGTAGAGTATTTTCCGGTGCGTGGCTATGTAATACCTTCATGGTTTCAACATATTCTTTCGGCAGTAAATAATCTAGTGCAGCAACATACTGACCAACTTTAATGTATATTCCTTTGTTTTTACAGCATAAATCCAGGAGATTTTCGGCACCGCGACGATGACAAGCTGATTTGATCTGTAAATACTCATCGGATTCATGATCCAGACCAGTACCATACAGATTCGTGCGGTAGATGACGGATATTTTGAAAACTGAGTATGCTGCCCTGGATAAACGTATCAATCCAATGGAATTGACTGTTTCATGATCAGTTCGCAAGGCCCAGGTGTATGCACCCAGTGAGGAAGCAGCCACGCCAAGTTTTAATAATTTTCTAGACATTTTTAGCGATTTTTGAGCGGTTTCATCACTATTTATAGTTGTTGAAAGGTGAATCTGCAGAGTATGACTAACAACAAAAAAGTGAAAACTTTGTGGTCAAAAAATGTTAATTGGCTTTCTCTTATGAAACTTATACATACTTTAACAATTGAAGAAGTAGAAGAAGTGTGAAGTACTGATGCAGCACTTCCAATATCCGCTCCCACCTTGTCGGTTAGTAGGCTTTAATTGACCCATAAACTATTCATTACGAAATGATTATAATTAACAATTGCATTGGAAAACATCAAGATAAGTTGGAATGCATTGAAAGTAAGGTTAAACGTTGAAATGCGACGTGTAATTTGAAATTATGAAGGTGAATGTGCAGTTTTCAAGTGGGAAACTTACCAATAATGTTCTCACAAGTATTTTATACGCGTGCAATTTTGATAAGGCATCTGATATCGCTAATTAGTTGATTATTACTGTGTTATGTCATGGACAGTCATGAACTTTACATAATTACGTATTTTTTCATACATTTAAATATTTCCAACTTGTTTTTAGTAATATTAATGATTGCAAATTGATTTATTGTTAAATTGTGCGTATTTTTGAACTTCATAGTAAAATATACGCTAAAATACTTGTGCGCATTAATAGTTAGGCAACCAACATTACACGCAACAATTTTCCTACGCAAGAACAAAATATAAATCAATCAAACAATAAAAATGTCGTGCGTTTCGTGCAAACATACGTAAGAAGACAAACGAAAATATTTACATTGTGCCCACCCGAAATGCGTGCGTTCTCATTTTATTATTATTTTCCACTTTTTATTACTTATTACATCTCCCAGTGATGCGTTCACTTTGTTTAAGTTGAAATCAAATAATGTTACAAATGACTGTACACAACTAAACGTGTTTTGATAAAAAACGAATGTACAAATTACGTTAATGGCATAACTGAGCCAACACACGCTCAGCTACTGAAACAATTCAACTCATCCTACGGAATTGTAACACAAAAGTTCATTTGCCTACGCGCTGCTGACATTTACTATAACACTGCAGCACCGAGAAGAATTCACGCTCATCGAACGCGTGCAAATGGCGCCCGGCGTGTATAAACTCAGTGAGACGAATCTGCCACGGCGGATATCCGCACAGATTCAAATACTCCCCGAAATAGATCGCCAGTTGCGGATCGGGGAACTCATAGTTGGTCAGCAGGTGTTTACTGATGATGGGCACTGTTAAAACCTGCTCGGTGTGTGATAATTGTCGACATGCATCGACCAGGGAAGCACGACCAGCCGATAAAATCTTTACATGCACTTTCGGCCCTGCGAATCCGTTCTTTCCGGTTGTATTTGCTCCATGCCAGATTAACCTCTGACTTTTATTCATTCTCGATTGAATTCTCTTCATTAATTCATCTTCCCACTTAACTAAAAGACCTAAAAATTTAAAGATATTAAAATTATTAATTAAACTTTGTTGTTTATAAGTTTTTAAAGTGTTTTGCTTACCCAGTGGGTCATAAAAAGACACATATTGTATATTTGTGGCAAGCGACCACAAAACCAAGTTAACTAGAATGTCAAGATGCTTGGAGTTGGTGGATGCTGGTGATGTTGGTGGACTAGAAGGCAGCAGCACGGTTAAATGCTGTGGTAGCTTCCTCAGCTGCGGCAGTTTGTCGCCGCGTAGCAGTCTGTTGTATACCAGGAGGTAAACATCACGAGTTTGTGTAATTAGCGCGACCACCGTGTGCGCCAATAACCATAGCACATAATAAAAGTAATCACTAACCATTTTATTTGGCGCAGTTTGCTATGTATCTATGTAATAGTACTATTTGTTATTTTAAACTTTGCATTAATCAACTTCTAGGAGCGTTTTAAGCAGGAATTAATTCTGTAACAAGTCAGGTGTCGCGATTGTACGGATGTACTCATGATGCAAGGTTACAAACGTCTGATTAACACTTGGGAGTATCAATAATTCCGCACGCAGATGTGCAGTGTGTGTGTGTGATAATAATGTTTCGGGGTTTGGTGGCTCGTGTGTTCCGCTGGAGATGATGCAAGAATGTGAGGCGTTTCGGAGGTTGTAGTCGCGATGTACCGACGAGCCACGCACCGACACCGACTGATCCGAAACGCTGTACGTTGCTATCTGTCGAGTCAACGCGCGACGAAAATGAAAATAAAAACGAGCTACGAGTGGGCAATCAGTGCCGGGATATTTGAGATTTCAAATTAAGTAAGTTTTTTTTCTTGCCACATAAGTAATTACCTGTATAATAATGTCAAAAATGGTGGGTGATTGTAATTGTGGCTAATTATTGGCTGTTAATTTAATTATTATTACTTTAAAGCATAAAATAATTAATAATTTAGTGAATATAGTGATTTTCTGTGGTGATTTAGTTAAGATTCTGTCAAAAAGGGTTCAAAGCATGTCAAAATTAGGTTAGGTTAACATAACCTAAAATATTTTTTTAAAACTTTTAAGTCACGTTTTTTTAATCTTTAATGTGTTTTTCAATTAACTAATGACTAAAACTGCTTCCATAATAATCAACTTGCGTCATTTTTGGTATGTCTATCTTGTTTTTTCCTACTTTTTGTAAGTCTACTGCGAAATATTACAAAGTTGCGTGAATTTCGTTTGCATTCACTTATATTTGCTGAAGTTATCAAAGTGCGAACACGTTTAATCAATTTTTCATATGTTCGGCTGATAACTGATTTGTTCCACGTTGCAAAGTTTAAAACGATGACGGTGCATACGCAACTCGGATACAGAAAGTGATGAATCAAAATAAATACATTATGATAAAATCGCAATGAAAAAACGTCAATATTCATGCAATTTTCGTATGTTTTGTATAGCTGCGAGTATATTGAGGTAACTGCGGTAGTGAGTCAGATAATTTATGAAAAAAACTATCGCGTGCGATGATAACAGGCTTATTTCAACAGTAAAAACGAAAACAACCCAAAATATATAAAAACTTGTCAGGTATAAATATAAATAAAAGGATAAATTGGTTTTGCTGTAAAAATCCCGTTGATTTTTGGTGTTTGTAAACAAAAAAACTATTTTTCTTTAGAAATTCATCTGATAAACATCATTAAACAATATAATTAATTAATAAAACCAATAATTACCATCTATAAGTCATAAAAATGCTTAATATGCAAGTAATGTTCTTGAAATAATGGTTTTTAAGGTTATAATAACATAACTTAACCAAACTTATTCATTGACTGCTCAAATACCCAGAAAAGTACAAAAACCATGTAGATATTAATATAAAACGATAAAAATGATAATTATACTTTAAATTCCCGTCGATTTTTGTTGTTTATAGCAAAAAAAATCTATTTTTCTGCTAAATTCAACTGATAAACGTCATTAAACAATAAAATTAATCAATTAAACCAATAATTACCATCTATAAGTCATATAAATGCATAATATGCAAGTAATGTTCTTGAAATAATTGTTTTTAAGGTTATAATAACATAAATTAACCAAAGTTATACATTGACTGCTCAAATACCAAGAGAAGTACAAAAATCATGCAGATATTAATATAAAACGATAAAAATGATAATTTTACTTTAAATACCCGTTGATTTTTGTTGTTTACAGCAGAAAAATCTATTTTCTTGATAAATACAATTGATAAACGTCATTAAACAATAAAATTAATCAATTAAACCAATAATTACCATCTATAAGTCATAAAACTGCATAATATGCAAGTAATATCCTTGAAATAATGGTTTTTAAGGTTAACATAACATAACCTAACCAAACTTATTCATTGACTACTGAAATAGAAGAAAAGTACAAAAACCATGTAGATATTAATATAAAACGATAAAAAGGATAATTTTACTTTAAATTCCCGTCGATTTTTGTTGTTTATAGCAGAAAAATCTATTTTCTTAATAAATACAACCGATAAACGTCATTAAACAATAAAATTAATCAATTAAACCAATAATTACCATCTATAAGTCATAAAGATGCATAATATGCAAGTAATGTTCTTGAAATAATGGTTTTTAAGGTTAACATAACATAACCTAACCAAACTTATACATTGACTGCTCAAATACCAAGAAAAGTACAAAAACCATGTAGATATTAATATAAAACGATAAAAAGGATAATTTTACTTTAAATTCCCGTCGATTTTTGTTGTTTATAACAAGAAAAAACTATTTTCCTCTAAATTCAACTAATAAACGTAATTAAACAATAAATTTAATTAACTACCATCAAAAAATCATATAAATGCATAAATATGCAAGTAAAGTCCTTGAAATACTCACCATAAAAGAATATCTAATGTTTTTCAAGGGAAAAATTTAAAACATTGTATAAATCATACACCCTATATATTCTTAGTGCAGTTTATAAGTAAAGTAATAAGCTCCCATTTAAGGAGCACAAATATTCAGATAAGATACGATCAGTACTGGATTTCATAAAAAAAATGGATTTATTTCTTCTCTGCTTTGTCCTCCTTGTCGTCTTTCTTCTTATCCTTGCCAAGATTACCCACTGCTTGACGAATGGCCTCAGACTGCGGATCAACACCCGGCAGATTCTCCAGTACACTTTGCAGGAACGCTGGGTCATTCATCACTTCAGAATAGTCTTCATCGCCTTCCACATCCATGGATTCCTCGCTTTTCTTTGAAGTTACTTGCGACGTGGACGATGATTCTATACCATCAACATTTTCTATTATATATTTTACATAAAATTTAAAAATAGAAATAATAGGATTATGGATTAATTAGTGCTTACGAGTATCCTGCATAGACATCTGCACAGCGAACGCGATTTGTTCTTCTTCTGTCATGTTAGCGAAATCAACGCTGGCGTGTGAACCAACCGGCTCAGTAGCGTCTTCTTCCATGGACATAGCCAGGGCTCTCTCTAGGAGAGCTTCTTCGGTTGGTTCCTCTTTGATAGCAGCTGGGACGCTTTCCGTTGTAGATGCTTGCTTTGCGCGAGCGGCGTCACTTTCTTGACGCTGGCGTTGTTCCTCCATGGAAACACGCAATGCCTGCGGATTTTTAGATTAATTTTAAGTGAAAAACGATATAAAATAAAATTACCAAAGCTAATTCGGGGTCTTCATTCGGATCGACACCGAATTCGAAACCGGAAGTGCCAAGACCCGCGCCACCGGTACCATCTTCACCCTGGATGATCGGAGAAGTAATGAGAGCGTCCGATAGATGGGGACCTGGTGGAACAGTTACAAGATGGCTACCAGTACCATCCTGTAAATGCAATATTTAATAATTTGGTTATTTTAATGGTTTAAATGATGGTTTTCATACTTTTCCGTTTAGAGTGTTGACAAAAGTAGTGAGGACATCAGTATTGATGGTTTCCTCACCGAAACTGATCAAATCCACGTTGACTTTCTCTTTTTTCAACTTCTTAGCCAATTTAACCAGTTCTTTCTCTTCAGCAGCGACTGGACTACCGACAAACGCGACGATACGCATCTTGTGGTTCTTCCCTTGGCGATGTTTCAACGCCAGCTGATAAAATAAACATATTAACACTTAAAAATTAAATTTTTATATACGTACATGAGCAATTCTGATGCCTGTGTGCAGATTAATGTCACCATTTGGGTTTACTTGATGCAATTTGGACAAGATTCTGCCGACATCACTTGTTAAAGTTGCCAGAACTTCCACACTACAAAATATTTCTATTAATATTAATGATATTATTATTTTTTTAAATATTTACTTTGCGAGTGTAAGTAATCCTACATTATTCTCTGGATTAGACCTGGTTTTTGAATGGCAGACTAAATTCACTGCATCTTGTTGAGCTTGGAGTCTTGTAGGCACGAAATCTCCGTTTCGCATGTAGTCGCTGTTATCAACGCTGTAAACATTTAGAAATTAATTAATATTTGATACAAAGGAGAACAAGATGCAAAGTCATCTGACATTATAGGTTAGCTAAAGTGATGTTTAATTTACTCACCATATCATTGTACTTTCCAGAACCATTTTGAGGATATTTTACGTGTTTTACGCTGTACTGTAACTGGAAATTTGATAATTTTCCTTCAAAATTGTTCGTGAAATGAATTCTCGATTGAGTGAAAAATGCAAGTTGGTTTGTAGGTGAAAGACCGAATTGTCAAACACAGATTGTGTTTATAGTATGAAAAATACTGCATAGGTGGTGCTGTAATTCAAAATAAGAAAGTAATCATGGCAACACTGTAACCGTGACATTCGACGAAAACAAATGAAAAACGTTGTTTGTTTCTTGATTGTTACATGTTAATAATCATCAAAATAATTCTTATAAATAATAGAATAGCTTTAAATACAGAAAATAACTAATAACTACATGTGTGTTGTAGAATTAAATCTGTTATGATTGTTAACAATCGCATCAGTGTAACAAAATGGTAGGTTATATTTTCTTCACTATTTTTGGCCCCTTAAGTTTCCCACTGACGACTTTCCTCAAAACATCCGCTTTTAAAAATAGCAACCAGCGCACGTAGTAATCGCGCGCAATCAATGTGCGTACGATTTTAAATATAGCACAATTGTAAACTGCACATTAGCCCAACACCTTGATGTCGTTCAAAACAAAAAAACTATGTAATAACTATTGCAGTTGCATTTGTGCCCTTGACTATTGAAACGTGCCAGCATTTTATGCCAAATTACAAATCACAACACTTCCATTGGTCCCAACTGTAATATCTAATATAATGATTGCACAGTTACTGCTCAACTGTGTGCTCAATTAGTTAAGTCATTTTAAATATATCAGCAAAATATGTATTGGTGTCCTCTTTCGAATTCCGCAAAGAGGAAATTTATAAATAGCAGCAATATTCACTGGTACCTGAAAATAAAATAAATTTCCTGCTTGATATTTTAGTCTGCAGCCGGCGAGGACGACAGCAAGATGCGTTTGCAAAAGAAAATCAGCGCCGGGACAACTTTACTCAAGGAGCAGCCGTTCGTTTTCGTACTCAGCTCGAAACTACACACACAGTACTGCGACAATTGCTTTCAGAAGTTAGTAAAGTTAAAATATTACTTTAAAAACTTTTAAAAAACTAAATTTTATTGTTTTAGAGGGCAGTTATTGAAGTGTTCCAACTGCCAGTTTGTGTATTATTGTGGAAAAGGTTGTCAGCGTGAGGCATGGTCAATTCACAAGCCGGAATGTGTGAGTTTGCGACGTGTTGCACCTCGGGTGATACCAGATGCAGCTCGACTTCTTGCACGACTCATTCGGAAACTCCGCAAGGGTGGAGATCTTGTGAAAAGTTACTATACAGAAGGAAACTTTCGAATGTTTAAAGATCTCATGTCACGTAAGTAAATAAACAAAGTGTTAGAATTTAAAACCTATTTTATTAAAGTTTAATTAGTATTTTTGATGTTTTTAAATTTAAACTTGATTTTTCATGATTTTTCCTCTAGATTACACGGATTTGAAGGAAAACTCGAAGAAAATGGAACATTTTGTATCTTTATGCGGTGTTTTATTCGATTTTCTCGGCGGTGAATCACTTCCCAACTCAGCGGAGCTGATGGGCATGTATGGCCGAATGTGCGTCAATAGTTTCAACATCTGTGACGCTGAAATGGTCGCCTTGGGCACGGGTATTTATCTCGGTGCGTCGGTGATTGATCATTCATGTCGCCCGAATGCGGTGGCGACTTTTGAAGGCACCACACTCTATATTCGTGCGATTGAAGACCTGCCATGTTTAGACTGGACACATGTAAGTTATTTAAAACAATCTTTTGCATTTCCATAAAAATATTCATTAATTGTTGGTTGTAGATACATATTAGTTACATTGATGTAATTGCAACGACGGAAAGTCGCCGGGATGAACTCCAGCACACTTATTATTTCATCTGTCAGTGTCCAAAGTGTGTGGATACAAGCAGTCATTATGTTACAGGCGCTGCATGTCAGCATTGTATCATTGGCTGTGTGAATAGTAAAACTTTCAAGTGTGAGGATTGCGGCGAGGCTGCTAGTATTGAATTCATCGAAAAGTTTCGCGAAATTGTTGAATTCTCCGATGGACATTTAAAAAACATGCAGGATATGGCTTGTAAGTGTTAATTTAAGTTATTTTCTTTGTAAATGTATAAAAATAACTTATGTTTAGATCTGGATGTGTGTAAATTTTGTCTAGACAGGCAGAAAGGTGTCCTGCACAAGTTAAATCGTCAATATGTAAGAACTCTGGACCTGGGCTTTCAGGCTAGCATCGATTTCGGTCAGTGGAAGGATGCGCAAGTGTTTGCAACGGAATTAATCGATGGATACAAGTATATTGATTAGTTTTTTTATGAGGATTCCATATTTTATTAATGTTTTGTTATAGAATGTACTATGGGGATGTGCATCCGTTGTTGGGGTTGTTGTACTTGAAACTGGGGAAGATTTTAGTCTACAAGGCAAAGTGTAATGATGCTTTGCAATATTTAAAACTGGCGTTTGATAATCTCAAGTTAACACATGGTGATACCAGTAGATTATTTCGAGATGAATTGTTGCCATTGATGCAGCAAGCGCGATTAGAAACCGGATCTTTTTAAGTTTTGTATATTATATTGTAAGAATGTTTCTGTAAATCTATTATTCCAATTGGATGTGTTTGTTATTTGTAAATTTGTTTGTAATGCGCTGTTGCCATGTTCATGCAATGGCGGATGTCGTGCGCGTTCGTCTGATTCCGAACACTGCGTCATCCGCGTCGCACGGCCTTGGCGTACTGCCCAAGCGCACTTCGAGCGGGATTCATTCCGATTGGCACTTTGGCCATTGTGCCTGGCTGCCATGTTTTGTTAACTGTGGGGTGTGTTGAGGTGGATTTTCGGCAGCAGAACATCAGCCCCGTTTGTAAGGTAAACCCTCCATGGATTTATTTCAACTAGACGCGCGAATTGCGTCAATGGCGCGCCTGTACACGAACATAATTGCCGTTGTTCTGATCCTAACGTGGTGACGGCCCTCCCGACGATGCTCGCGTGCAATTCGGCGGTACATTGTGCAATATGCATGCACATCGGCCTTGCAAACGTCACAACAATGAAATTAGTATTAAATCTACTGTATTCTAGTGCAATACACATACACACCACACTATTCTCTCTCTAAATGACGATAATTATAGCCCGTAATAGGCCTAGACGGTCGCCAGACATCGTCAGCGACAAAGAGTCGTCCGTAATTGCATCGCACTTTATTTATTTGTTCGATACGCGCGCGCCAGCCGACGAAGGAGAAAGTCTATTTTTGCGCGTGCAGTCTACTCGCATTCGTGCGCTATAATTAAGGAAAAAAAAATACATGTTGCTATTATTCAGTCATTCATGTTTCTTGTATTTGTTGTTCCAGCAGTTACGATGGGGGTCTGCAACAAGAAGACGAAAAAGGACACCGACTACTAAATAACTACCAACAACTAAACAAGACACCACTAAACTACTGACTAATCCACACACGCTCACACACTTATATTCGCGAAGTAAAACGACCACCACCATCAAAACACACACACACGCGCAGCAGCTAATGATGCGTCTGATTATTTGCCCAGCCACGAAGAATTTTTTATACCATGTGTAGGAGAAGAGCAATAGTTAGTCGCAGCCACCCACACGCTCGTACTTCTGCAGGACGGCAGGATCCAAGCTGCCAAGGAGGCGCCAAACGAGCGAAGAACGCGCGCCGCACCGGCACGCGTGAGCTATTTTGAAGTCCACGCATGGCCATCGTCGCCCTTCGCAATCGCAGGTACCAAATAACAAGTGTGCTTTGTATAATTCTGTTTTTAACGCTTTATTTGTAGCTAAAATATATTATGAAGTATCCGCAACTGGTGTCCATGCCATCGGCCGTCTCTGATTGGCTTGAAGAGCAGTTGGAAGCGCGCGGAATCGACGCCGTCGTCTACACGCGTTACGTCTTGAGCTTATTGTACCGCGACCCCGTCGATATCATTTGTCCCGACCAGGACCTCCATATCACTCATCCAAACAAGGTAATGAAACGTTTCCATTGTCGATAATCTCTTACTAATGAGCGTAGTTTTGCAAATATTTTTGTCAATATTATTATCCGATAATTACCCTCTTAATGGCCAAACTGTTATTGTAACTTGGGGTTGAGAGAAGGGATGGCAGTGCATGTTGGGTAGAGATTACTGAAGCATGTGTCGTTTCTATTGCGTAGGAAGTGAGACGTGCTGGAGGCGGTAGAAAACGCCTCTGCCGTTCGAGCGACTACTCGCATTGGGGGCATGCCGACGCAGATCGACTTAAACGTTCGGCAGCCGTTGAATGTCTGAAGTCCGCTTCTGATCAGGTACAGTCCGAAAATTAACACGAATTGTTTTCTATGTGTGTATTTGTGTTTTTGTGATGTTTTTGAAGAATTGTTCTGACTGATTTTGTATTTTTGGTAGAAATGTGGCATTGAATCGCTCGTGGATGAACTCTGTGCTAAGCTGAAGGAGATCCAGCGCGAGGGTGAAGTCGTCAGCGTCGAGGAACCGCGGATTGCAAAGGAGACAAAGGCCGTCCGCATCCCGAAGAAGCTCTCCGAGCGTGACTCGGCCCGGCGTTACTACGCCGCGTTTCCGGCGTTAGCGCGCACTCCCTCGAACCCGAGCCCGAAGCTGGTCCACTTTATACCGAAGTGGCTCGGCTCGCCAAAGCGACGCATCGCGGGTAAAAAGTCTCAGCGTGGTGCCGCCAGTCTGGAGGAAAAGTTGCACTGCAAGCAGGAAGCGGAAATGAAGGCGCGCTCGACTGGTAAGCACCGTTTTAACTATTTTTCGCGCGGCGTTGCTGGCGGGCACAAAGAACAAGCGCGCAGGGAGGCTGAACCGCTGCAACACTCCGCCGTGATGAACGAGGAGGCGATGTACGAAGACCTGCCGGTGCTTGGCGATATTCGCGACTTGCTTGATTCGCCATCGCCACCGTCGACAATGATGCCCGTCGATTTGATGAACCTGGCGAACATGACCGACACGGGCAGCAATAAGTTTCTGCAGTGTGGCACCAATATTATTAGTTCCATTTGGTCCACGAGTAAGGACTCGCTGCAGCCGGTTGATCTGGATCATGAATTCAGCAACATTCGCATTGATCACGGTGTTTGGGCGTCACCGCCGCAGTCGTTCTTTGACGACGAGAGCGGTGGTGATGAGTGGAGCTATACAATGCAGCGTTGGTCTGATGGTTACGAACAGGAAAGCCTCGTAGCTAAAAGTTTGCTTAAACTGAATCACAATCGCGACGATAGTTGTTTCGCTGAGGTTCGCCCGCGCAGTCGCTTTACTGTGCGCGCTAATCAAGCGCCCGTCTTGAGTCCCCGACCTGTGGAAGATGTGGAAGCGGATGCGCTTGTGCCGAAAGATGATCTCTTGCACTCGGACAGTAGTCACTTTAAGCCGATCAATGAAAAAGCCGAGGCCAAGAATCGTGTGTACGCCAACGGCACTACTTTTGCCATTCATGCTAACTTGGACGTGGTGGCATTCCAGCGCAGCGAGAGCGGCACTTTGTTTCTGCAAGAGTCCGGGTGCAATAAGCGCTATCAGGAGTATAAAAAGGATCTGTCGAACAACAATTTGCGCCTGAAGTTCATTGTTAATCCGAATGATAAAGGCTGTCAGACAGACGCTGCAGACTTGGATGTTTCACTCTCGCGATTGGCTTTTACACTCACCGACTGTGATGTGTACAGCGATGATATCGATGCGTACTTTGATGAGCAGCTCTCGGATGCCGAGTCGTCGGAGCAACGCCCCGATAGCATGATGGCGGAGCTTTTTGGCAAGGAGCATAAATGCGAGCAGTGTTGCGGCGATTCGCCGTGGTCACAGCGTCAGCAACTTGCCGGAAGTGCGGCCAGCTCCAACATCTGGAACGGCGAAATATGCATGTCGTGTTTGCGCGCCAGCCACTCTTCCGACGGCGGTGCGTTCAAGGTGACCCCGCTGGAGGAGCGTCAGCAGTTGCGCGAGGACATTCAGGAGGACGGCGAACAACTGCTTTCCGATTTGAGCAGCCTGCAGAAGAGCTACATGGAAGAAGATCTACCCTTTGCTGAGAATACTTGCGACATTGGAGCACTCATCTGCTCCACCAACGATGACGATGACGACGACGACCATGGCAACGTACACGGAAACACCGCCGCGTGGAGGCAGTTACGGATCAAGCACAACAGTGGCGGCGTGCCGATACATTCGGCGTCTTTCAGCTTCGCTACACGCCTGCAACAGGACTGTCTGCTGAAAATGGCCACGATTCCGACACTCCGCTCGGTTACTTTGTAATTTTAGTTGTTTCGTTTTTTTTTATTTACGCAACTATTCAAAAGTGCGCAAACGTTTGCAAGCAGGATTATTTCCCAGATTTTTAAATACGCACGCAAATTATGCACGTGCTAGACGAATAAGCCGACCTCAGGAATCTCGGGAAATAACAAAGTAAAGATATATTTTTGTTGCGTGTTATGATATGCATATTATCTGTAACAATCAAAACAGCAAACTTACATAAATTGAAAATAGTTTTTATTGTAGGCAAAGTATGATTTGAAACCATAAATTAGCAAATTTTTTCGATGAGAAGGTAAAAAAAAACACACACAAAAGATGCGTTTAGAGAACGTAATAAGAAATGATGGCGACTTCTTGCACTGGCCGAATATATTTTTTCCCAAAAGGCGCCGAAACCTATAACGAAGTCGCCCCAGTATCTAAATATTTAATTTGTAAATTATTCTATATTCTATAAACATGTTTTATCATTTTTAATTCTAACGATTGTATGTGCAGTAGGAATAATAACAGGAAAACGAGCGACGCAGAACACACAATTGATGAGCGTACAGATGGAAAAGAAAGATGATAATTTAAATAATTTTAAAGCAGAACATGTTAACCGAGTTTAAGTTAATGTGGCATCTGCGGCAGGAGAGATAGTTGTTGTGGGAGGAATGAAAATTAAAGGTTTAAATGTACTTAGTTGAATACTGCTTGAATTTCTTTATGCGAAACAGCGAATCGGTAGTTGATTATAGCAAGATGAACTACACGACATTGATAGGTAATATTCAAGCATAAAATTAAAAACAAAAAAATACACAAAATAATGAAAAACAAATATTTAATAACATAACAAGTATGCGATATACACACGAAGAACGAATGTTGAAGCAAGCAAAAACTGCGTACAGCGCATTAGATTCCTGTAGATATCCGATGGCGATTTGATTATTTAGTCAGAACGAACCAAAGTTACTAATCTAATTACCAAATGAGAAGTACGAATGCTAAGAGTTTACAAAATGATTCGTAGAAATATTTTGTATTAGCACTTGTAATTTGTAATATTGCTCAGAACGGTTGCCCTTTTTTGTGGATAACTAGCGGAATCTAATGGAGAACGAAGCGTCAAAATGATTCAACGAGATTTACATTGACAAGCGCGAATTTGCCATGTGGAAGCTGTGTGTGAATGGGATTTTGTTTGTGCTGATTGTTTTAAATGTAAATGGAAATGTAACAACGCGCAAATGTTGAATATGAGCGAATCGCTTTCGGTTCTTACGCGTTTGATTTCAGAAAGAAATTCTCGTTGCTGAATCAGACATCATGCTACAAATCCAAGCGTGTATAAATTTGTAAACACGTGTTGAGAAACTATAGCGCTTCGACGATTAATTTGGTGCTTTGTTGTTCGAACGCATATGATTAATCACAAGGAAAATCTTGGGAAAATGAACTCTCAAATGGGAAACAGAAACGAGTGTAATAAATTGTATATGTTATTCATAACCGTAGCGCGATTGGTTTCGATACTTTTGCAAGAACGAAAGATTTAATGTATTTGACGAGAGTTTGCCCGAGAGTTATTGAGGAGCGCAAATGCTAAAAATATTCTTATGTTAAAATGTAACAACTAATTATTGATAATATTTTGTTCGGTGGAAAATCTCCGGCGAATAATTGCAACCTCAAGCGTGGTCTTGTTTCGTTTGAGCTTGAGTTTGCAAATGTTCGTCTTGTATCGTGATTTTCTCATTTTATAGTTTATGGAGTATCATTTGTTCGCGATCGACGTTTCCGCGTTGACACATAACATCTTGCCTTGCCGTTGTTATGTTTGACTCGCGACGAAGTAAATGTGTTGTTATATTTTTGTTTCAAAGTTTTTGTTAATTATTATAGTTTGTTGATTTTCATTGGAACTTTCAACACATTCGAAATTTATTAAGTGGTGACGTCGATCGTATTTAGTTAATCTAAAAAGCAAACAGTCAACTTACAGGAAATTAGGAATCAAACACGCGTCGATGTCCAAACGCATTTTATGTTTGTCTGTAGGCGTTGTCTCTTTTTAATTTTTCGTTGAATTCGTCATATTACGGTATCAAATTTGAGATGAATTGAGATATGTTTAGTGCCTATTTTCACTTATTCGTATGCCTTAACACTTATTATATCAATTACTCTTTCAAAATATGGTGTTGAACACGACAATTTGTGAACAGAGCAAAGGAAGTGTTGGAAAACGAAGTGCAGTCATGTTTCGGCTTGCATTTTACATGTAATAATGAGAATTTATACCATATATCTTAGTGATGCAATTCAAAACACCTGTATTTTGAGAGTAAATTCAAATAAAACAATGCGGACACTAATGATATTGTAAATCAGATTCAAACTGAAACTATACGAAATTAGATATATTGAACAAAGATGCAAAAATAATTGAAGGAAATACAATGCGAACAGAATAAAGAACATAAATGTTATTCCTTGCAATCAGTGTTTTTATTTTATTTATAATGTTCCCTGAGTTTGCTCCTGAGCCTTCTTTTTCAGTGGAATGGACACGAGATTTTTTACAACATACATACCCTTAACCCTTCCCAAACCTTGTCAAAGTGATGTGGAAAACACCCTGTATCTCTTGCGCTAATTTACTTTCTATGTGTTTTTCGCCGCCATATTATACTCCAAGACACTATTTTATTATGCATTCTCTTTCAGCCTGCTAGACTCTTTGGAAGTGCCCTAAAATGCCCTTCAAACGTTGGCAATTTTATGAAAATTTGAAAACATTATGTACAAAATACACTGTATCTCCTGAACTAATTGACTTTCCCAAAGTTTCTCAGCGTCATATTAGAGTTCAACAGATCCTCTTTTCAATGAATTTTATTTCAGTAATCTAGGCCCTTTGGAAGTGCCCTGAAATGCCCTTTAAATGTTGCCAATTTTATGAATATTTGAAAACATGGTGCGGAAAACACCCTGTATCTCGTGGACTATTATACTTTCTTGGAATTTCTTGATGCCATATTATAGTTCAAGAGCCCTTCTTGACGATGCAATAAATATTAACCCGCTATTCCTTTTGGAAGTGCCCTAAAATACCTTTTAAAAGTTGGCAAGTTTGTGAAAATTTGAAAACATGCTATGGAAGACAGCCTGTATCTCGTGAACTAAACGATTTTCTTAAAGTTTTTCAACGTCATGTTAAAGTTTAAGAAACCCTCTACATTATGCATACCCTTTAAACTCTGTAAATCCTATGAAAGTGCCTTAAAATGCCCTTTAAATATTTTTGACCAATAAATTTCATTTTTGGTTGAATAACAGGGTCAAACTTTTTTATTAATTTTTTTTTGGTCGAAGAACAGAGTCGAATTTAATTTCCTAAAAAAATTTCGACCGAACAACAGAGTCGAACTTTTTTGTTAAAAAAATTTTTGGTCGAAGAACAGGTTCGAACTAATTTTCTTAAAAAAATTTTCGGTCGAACAACAGGGTCGAACTTTTTTCCTAAAAATATTTTCGGTTGAACAACAGGGTCGAACTTTTTTCCTAAAAATATTTTCGGTCGAACAACAGGGTCGAACTTTTTTCTTAAATTTTTCCCGTGATACCGGCGAAATTAAATTGCGATTATCTCGGGAACTAAAAGGGTTACGGAAAAAAGGACTTCATATTCTTGATCCTTAAAAAATTCTCTACCAGATGGCACCCTTTTGAAAAACGACAAAAGTGCATAAAAAATTTAACGAAAAGATTTTGTTATAAAAAGGCAAAAGATTTCTCTTTTTATGTTCGAAATTAAAAGTTCGAATTTTTAAATTCTGTTTTCGGATCCTGATATATAATATAATTTTGAATCGATTACTTTAATAACATTTTTGCTAACATTTACCGTTTAGGCCTTATTTGCAATTTGAATAAAAAAAAGAATATAATTTGAATAGCAACAAAACATGACTTTGTTAGGGTCATTATTATCAAAACAATTAATTTTAGAACAAAATTTTATTAAGATAAAGTATGTAGAATTACATGTTCTTCAATATGATGCAATAAAAAAGTCATATTTCTAATTTTTATTTTTTTGTCTAGGAAATGATAAAGAAAACGAATAGACCAGTTTTTCTTGCTTATCTTGAAAACCATTAAAGATAAAGAAAAACGGTTTTCATATTCGTATGTAGAATTAAATTTTACATTATATAACATGATAAAATTTACAATTATCAACACTTATGCAATAATTAAAAATGGTCAATAACTTGATAACTAATTAAGATAGCGCAACCAAACTTGGATTTGTGGATTCCTGGCATTGTTTTTCATCAGTTTGGAAAGTTTGGGGAAAATCGAAGAGGTAGTTTTATTTGATCAGTTTTTAATTGACCACTAATTTTTCGAAATAATGATGTTATCGGAAAACTGACTTGATATCTTTCATCCCCTTGGAAAACTAAATCGATTAACGTTTTCCATTTTCTTCTAGCTTTAAAAAAAATTTTTGACTCCAAAAAGAGTCAAGTGTAACCTCTTGATTCTTTTGAGTGGTCTTTGGTCAACTTTGGAAAATGGAAAATCTAAATCTGCCATTTTATAGATCCTTGCCACCTCATGAACAAAATGAAGAAAGTTCTTTTCTAACTTTATTACTTTCCGAGAAAATTGCAGCGGAAAATTTTAAAGACACATGTTATATTTGAAATTATTAAAATGTTATCTTACCTAGGATTTCATACTGAGCAAAATAGTGTTTTCGGTTCTTATTTATCTTTTCTAGTTCCCGAGATAATTGATTCATGAGTCTCTATTCGAGGGTAATTGAAATTTTTAAATTTTGTTTTCAGATTCTGAAAGTAAATTAAATTCTGAATTGGAAATGCAAATTGTATTTTAACATTATTTTTTGTTGAAATACAGGGCCAAACTTTTTTTACAAAATTTGTTCAACCAAAACTCAGAGTTGAAATAATATATTAAAATAATTTTTGCTTGAAGAGCAGGGTCAAACTTTTTGCGTTAAAAAATTTTTGGTTGAAAAACAGGGCCGAATTTTTCGGTTCATTTTTATTCCAATTTCAAGAAAATGTTCAGATTTTAATGAAAAAATTGCCTACTTTTGAAGGACATTTTAGGGCACTTCTAAAAGGTTTAGAGCATTGAAATAAAATACATCGGAAAGAGCGTCTCTTGAACTATAATTTGGCGTCAAAAAACCTGGAGAAAGTATGTTAGATTAGGAGATATAGGGTGTTTTCCACACCATGTTTTTAAATTTTCATAAAATTGCCAACTTTTGAAGGGCATTTTAGGGCACTTCTAATAGGTTTAGAGCATTGAAATAAAGTACATCATAAAGAGCGTCTCTTGAGCTATAAAGTAGCGTCAAAAAACATGGAGAAAATATATTAGTTTAAGAGATACAGGGTGTTTTTCACACCATGTTTTTAAATTTTCATAAAATTGCCAACTTTTGAAGGGCATTTTAGGGCACTTCTAATAGGTATAGCGCATTGAAATAAAGTACATCGTAAAGAGCGTCTCTTGAACTATAAAATGGCGTCAAAAAACATGGAAAAAGTACATTAGTTTAGGAGACACAGGGTGTTTTCCACACCATGTTTTTAAATTTTCATAAAATTGTTAACTTCTGAAGGGCATTTTTGGGCACTTCTACTAGCTTTAGAGGATTGAAATAAAGTACATCGTAAAGAGCGTCTCTTGAGCTATAAAGTGGCGTCAAAAAACCTGGAGAAAGTTTATTAGTTTAGGAGATACAGGGTGTTTTCCACACCATGTTTTCAATTTTTTATAAAGTTAGCATCTTTTAAAGGGCATTTTAGGCCACTTTTAATGGGTGTAAGGGATTGAAATAAAATACATCGTTAAGATAATCTTTTGGACGTTTACAATTAATTGCCTATGAATTTAAACGAATTATAATATATTCATGTCAATTGACAAAATATTGTGTTTTATTTGTTTTTTCCCCTATTTAAGGTTGTTCTTTTTTCAGATTTTTTTGTTTTGTGAATTTAATTTTGGTCGAAAAACAGGGTCGGACGTTTTGTTTAAAATTATTTTTGCTCGAAGAACAGGGTCGGACTTTTAGCTTAAAATTATTTTCGTGCGAAAAACAGGTTCGGACTTATTTCTTAAAATTATATTTGCTCGAAGAACAGGGTCGGACTTTTGGCTTAAAATTATTTTCGTGCGAATTGAATTTAAAATTTCACATGTACATATCTCGAAAACTAAAAAGCATAGGAACAAAAGGATTTCATATGCGTAATCCTTGAGAGATCCTCTACATCATATACTATTAAAATAATTAAATGGTTATTCTCTCAAAACTGAAGAAATGCTATGGTAATATTTATCACTAAATGGTGATTATTATCTAAACTATTAGTCTGATAACAAAATATTACTAAGATAAAGTGTTTATAATCATGTTTACTAACAGCAGCTGCAGAAAAAACATTAAATTTCCAATTTTCATTTTTTGCGTAAGAAATGATGAAGAAAATGTATAAACCAGTTTTTCCCATTTATCTTGCAAACTATTAGAGATAAAGAAAAACTGTTTTCATATTCGTGTGTAGGATTAAATTCAACATTATCTAACACTTTAAAATTTTCAGTTATCAACACTTATGTAATAATTGAAAATGGTCAATAACTTGAAAACTAATTATGATAGCGCAACCAAACCTTCATTAACGGATTCCTGGCACTGTTTTACATCAGTTTAGAAAGTTTGAGGAAAATCGGAGGGGTGGTTTTATTTGATCAGTTTTGAACTTACCGCCCATTTTCCGAAATATTGATGTTATCAAAAAACTGACTAGATATCTTTCATCCCCTTGGAAAACTCTATCGATTGACGTTTTCCATTTTCTTCTAGCGTAAAAAATTATTTTTGAGCCACAAAAGAGTCAAGTGTAACCTCTTGATCTTTTTCGAGTGGTGTTTGGTCAACTTTGGAAATTGGAAAAACTAAATCTGCCATTTCGTAGAGCCATATCACCACATGAAGAAAATGAAGAAAATTTTTCTCTAACTTTATTACTTTCCGAGAAAATTATGTCGGAAAATTTTGTATACAGATTTTATATTTGATTTTTTTTGGTGTTATCCTGTTTAGGATTTGATACTGTGCATCATAGTGTTGTTGGTTTCTGATTATCTCTATTAGTTTCCAAGATAATTGATTCTTAAATCTTGCTGCGAGTACACATTTCACTTAAAGCCATCCACAGGAAACACCCTTGGAGCTATTAAACAAAAAGTTGTATAAATTGGGTAATTAAGAGCTGCTCTACACAACAGTGTTATCAATTTTTAATAAATACTTGAAATACTAATTAAAATGTCAGGCGCCTCCGCCAAATTTTTAATAATTAAAAGTATTGTGCAAGAAATTGAAAATATCTATTTTTTAGGGTGTATTATCATAGAGGGCAATTTTAGCGAGTGATTATTTTAATACATAATTTTAATTTGACACACGGTTTAAAAGATATACGACAAAAACTGTTTAAAGTAATTTGTGTTAATTGTAATCTTTACAACCCAATAGGGCCTAAACAAAGCATGATAAGGACAAATGTTACTAAGATAAGTTAATAAAATTTAATCGTTTGTTAAAAATCCGCAATCAGAATTTAAAAATTCCAATTTTTAATTTTCAACATAAAAAAGAGAAATCTTTTGTCTTTTTTATAACAAAATCTTTTCGTTAAATTTTTTTATGCACTTTTGGTCGTTTTTTATGAACGGTGCTATCTTATAGAGAATTCTTTAAGAATCAAAAATATGAAGTCCCTGTTTGCGTAGCCCTTTTTGTTCTTGAGATAATCGCAAGTTATCCTCGCCGGTTTCACGGAAAAAATTAAAGAAAAAAGTGCGACCCTGTCTTTCGACCGAAAAAATTTTATGAAAAAAGTGCGACCCTGTCTTTCGGCCGAAAAAAATTTGAAGAAAAAAGTGCGGCTCTGTCTTTCGACCGAAAAAAATTTTAAGAAAAAAGTTCGACCCTGTTGTTCGACCGATAAAATTTTAAGAAAAAAGTTCGACCCTGTTGTTCGACCGAAAAAATTTTAAGAAAAAAGTTCGACCCTGTTGTTCGTCCGAAAACATTTTTAATAAAAAAGTTCGACCCTGTTTTTCGACCAAAATTGGTGATTTATGCGGGTGTAAAAAATATTACTTTTAAAGTGTATTTTAGGTACTTCTGGAAGGGTTAGGGATTGTAAAATATGCGTCGCAAAGAGACTCTTTAACTTTAACATAACGGTAAGAAACTTTAAAAAGTCAAATAGTTCATGAGATATAGGGTGTTTTCCACACCATACTTGGCCGTATTTGAAAAAATGCTAATTTTAAAGGGCGTTTTAGGGCACTTCCCAAAAGATCAGCCATTTGAAATAGTAATATGTATCGTGTAGAGGACCCTTGAACTTCTAACTTGGCAGTGAGAAACTTTAAAGAAATCACTAGTTTACGATACAGGGTGTTTTCCACAATTCATATGTTTTCAAATTTTTAAAAATTGCCAACGTTTGAAGTAAAATTTTAGGGTACTTTTAAATGGCTTCAGGGCTGAAATAAAATGCATCGTAAAAGTGGTCTCTTGACTTTATATGGCGTTAAGAAACTCTGGGAAAATATATTAGTTTAGAGATACAGGTTGTTTTCCACACCATCTTTCTAATTTTATAAATTGCTAACTTTTTGAAGAGTGGCTTTTAGGCTACTTCCAAAGCGGGTCTAGAAGCGTGTTAATATTTTAATGCATCGTAAAGAAAAGCGCTTGATCTATAATGTGACGCAAAATAATTAAAAGAAAGTACAAACCTTGAGATACAGGGTTATGATCGACGAGATAAGCAGGGTGTATCCTACAACATGTTTTCAATATATAATATAGAAATTTATTAAATAAATTTTAGAAAGAGCCTTTTGAATGTTAATTGTATTGCAACAGTTTTGGTTTCTATTGTTTTATAATTTTACCAACAAATGTTTTAACAATATTAATAGTTCTAAACGCTACCAAAATAAACTAATAATTAGTAGCGATTTGAATATATCACTTCTTTCCACAATAAATTTCATCATCGTCTTCGTCATCTATTGAATTCCTAAAAGACCTGCGCGGTGATTTGTAAATGACAAACGTTGCTCATATTTATCCTTCCAGATGGGCAATGGATTCACAACCTGCGTAGCCCTTCGATTTGCGCCCGGTAGATTTGAATCGTAGGGCGCCGCACTTCCGCTTGCTTTCAGTCGATTAATGCGACTGTTGGTACTGTAAGCAAAAATAAATATAAGTTTTCATTTACAATTCAGTTATAGCTACTCAACCTACGATCGATTTTGTATGTGAAAAGCCGATAAGTCCAATAATCAGCACTCCACAAATGGCTGATACCACTATCAGTGCAATTTTAGTTTCCTCCAATGATTCAGCATCGGCTGTATACAACGTTTTGTCATCAGCAGGAATATTCCAAGAAAGTTGAAGCTGCGCATAAAAAGTTCAAATTGTTGATTTGACTGCAAAGAAAAAATACGTGTTAAAACAAGTTTCACATCAATCTGCTGCACATTATGCCTTTAATAACATCGCTCTCAATGCCGAATTGGCCTTCTGTATCGATAAAGTACGCAATCAATTTCTGGTGGAACTTATATCGACATTCTATCTTCATTCGTAAGTCGTACATCGTCGTGTGGTCAATGAGATATTAACTTAACATCACTAATTCCAACGGTGTATTTAAATTGTTCTGCTAACACTCCCAATCAACTGCACATTATAACTGCTACATGTTCATTCTTATTACATGTAATACTTACAATTTCTTTTCTTCTGGACATCCTGCAAATTATTCTCAAAAACAGCGAACACAAGTGCACATCGGCAATCACATAGAGTGTAACATGCATTGTGTCGGTGTGTTCTCGTCGTCGGAATCCTCAACGATTGCATCAAATTCCACTCGGCCGCTCGCGCACCGGCGCGTGAAAGTTGCCAATAATTCACCCTTCTCGACTATTGATTCTTCCCTGATTTCAAACGGTTTCGTATCTTTGCTGGGTATATTTACAAAAATAAGGCGACGTACGTATCCCAATTAATTTTGAGGAATCAGAACGTCTTTATCCGGATCATGGCTTTGGGTTCAACATTGGGTGCCTTTGTTGGCTAAACCGATAAGCAAGAATGCCTATATCGCTTTCTTTGCTGAACACTGGTGGATGATTATTGATATCTTCAATCTGAAATTGCCAAACGATCAATAAAATCTACTGTATCTTATATAATTGTATTAATAACTTACATTTACATTCACCAGTAACACACTTTCTGGTTTTGGTTGATCACTGGCACTGTATTGTATGATGCTTCGACTTTAAACCATGATTTTTCGTCTCCCAGCTCGTTCAAATCGATTTCTTTTCGCAACATTGACACTTATCACCATTGGGTCGGTGATTTCGTAAGCACCTTCAGGTACACTTTCAGAAATATAATATTTAATATTGGTATCAGCAAACGTATTGTGTCGGGTCTCTGTGTATTGTTTTGCTTCCGGTAGTTGGCATTTCAAAGGACCTATATCCATTTCAACCCACTCACACGAAAATTCGGTCTGTTCAAAAACCGGCCCGGCGTCATTGTCTAGGAATATGATTTTAACTTCAACTTTTGCTTCATCATGGTGTGGGGTGGCGCCTATGCTCTGAGCTGTGATTGTCAGTATACATCTGTCTGGAAGATTCACGGCAGACGTCAATTGCAGTTGAGCTGTTTGATCCTTGACGCCAAGCAGTTTGAATAAGTCTTGTCCGTCCACTATAAGTGAATTCAAAGCATTATCTATTAAATTTCACTTTGTATCTTACCTAAGCAATTATCGATTATTTTAAATTCCAACGCATATTTGTTTCCTTGATTGTCAGTGGCTTCAAAGTTTTCGAGATCCGGTGCATTCGGACCATGTTGATGCAACGGTTTATTTGCTTCTTGGGCATCACTCAAAATAATGACTGGATCGGGATTAGCAAGTGCTCCCACAAAACTGACACTTTTGTAGTTGTACTTTCTACAACTAGTGTGACTGTATTATTATCAGTGTACCACTTGTTATCAGCTAAATCATTGGTTGCTTTGAAGGTCAGTGTGTAAGTGCCATAAAATGTTCCAAATTTTTCTTTATTTTGAATTTAGAATTCCTTAGTTGACCACCAATTTTTTCTATCTCAAAGTCTTCTAACGTCAATTGTGAATTATCATCGCCATCATGTTTTTCTATGTTTATCAGCTCGTAAAGAATTTTGATATTCTTCTCTTCGCTATCCTCATCGACACCTGTTATGACGCCCAATACCTTTTGCTAAATTCAAAACATAAATAATTAATAACTTTGTTACGAACACAACAAAACACACTGAACCTCTTTATCTTCTTCATTTGCAGTGAACTGAAGATCTGTTGTAATCGATGGATAATTGTCGTTGATATCTTTGATTTCAATTTCAATCGGAATAATAGATGATTCAACAATGGTATTTGGGTTATAAGCAATCAGATTAAAGGTGTGTTTCTCTCGACCGTTGCTTCCATCCCGCTCAATTTTTTTACCATTTACGATTTTGATTATGCATCCAGTTTCATCTGTGTCGGCTGCATAGATATCTTTAATATCACTATCAATATCAATTCTACATTCAAATTGGCTGTTCTTCTCTGTAAATAAAATCATGAACGATGAACAAATTAATTGTTTCTACATCTTACCATCCCTGTCGCTATCGGTCACCTTAATATGGCCATCTGAACCAATTAATACATCGCTATGTTCTTCAATCGAAAAATTAAACGTATTATTTTCTGGTTTTGGCTTGTTGTCATCAATATCTTTGATACTTATTGTTAAATCTTTAACTTCGAATCTGTGGATTTGGTCATCAACAGTAGCCGTCACTTCATATTTCAAATCAAACAATCCTTTGGGATTATGGTCAGTAAAATCAGCATCAATTTCACCACTAACCGTAAGTTTCCCAGAATCCGGATGAATGGAAACTAATCCAACTGGCGTATCAGGTTTCTCCCTGAAAAATTAACTTTAGCAACTGAATCAACAAAGCGTATAACAATTACTTTAAACTAAACACAATTTCCTTCCATCCGGGTGCGTCTGGGTCTGTCGCTTTGATTACACCAATAGTTAAACCTTTTTCTGAATGTTCAACAACAGCATTATCTATAAATGTGTTGTCATCAAACTCCAATGGCATGTCAGGGATATTTTCGATGTTAATAATTAGTCTCACTGTAAGCAACACCCACGTAATTACTATTTACCTAAATATTAAATATAAACTTGTCATACGTTTTGTTTTCTGAGGTTTTGGAACTTCAGCTTTCAGGTCCTCGACATAAACTTGTAGATAAATTGTATCGAACACATTATAGTCTGGTTCTTGTGTTAATTTCAATTCGCCGGTCTCTTCATTAATAGAAATGCAACGATGATCGGACCACATCAACTTCTTTCCGCGTTTAAGAACATACGAATCATCATCACCTTCATCAATTCCGTATTTAAGCTCGCTTGATTCATCAGCATCATTACTCTCCAAATTTATATCAATTTTAGTGTCAATGTCTGATTTTTCTTTAATATCAGCTGTTTGTGTATCCTGCAAAATGGTGAGATGTTAAATGGGAATCTGGAACCGATTTTGGTACTTACCGCATCCAACGTGGGCATTTCATCATTGACGTCATCTAAATTAATGGTCAACTGAACGGTGGCGGTGTTTAGTCCATCCGTGGCTGTGATTGGAATTATAATACTTTTCTCCCGTTCATAGTCAAATAATTGTTTTGTAGTACCCGACACTGTCTTTGTCTTTAAAACAAGATTCTTTTCCTTTTCGGGGGTTGTGGTTTCTAGAGTCAGAAGTTGTTGGGCCGCAGGACCTAACTCATAAGTTATTGTGTTGAACACTTCCTCTTTATCATTATCCGTTGCGAAAAATTGGTGATCGTCTATTTTTATTTCTTCAATTTCAGTTCGACCAAACGTTTCCAAAACTTTCACCTCGTACTTAGGTTCTTTCCATATTGGTGATTCATCATTTAAATCCTTGAGGGTAATCTTTATTGTTTCTTCAACAGTGTGATCAGACAGATGCTCCGGATCGGCCGGTTCCACCTTAATAATGACATCAACAATTGCGGGTACGTCCATATTTTCGTCATCGTAGTCCAATTTTTCTGCGTCGGTTATTATGATATTGAATTGGGTTGTTTGATAGCCTGACTCCGGAATAATTTGCATAATTTCCTTGATATTTGGCAACTTCTCGCTTTCCAATGAAACTGTGTACGTGCCATACTTTCCCTAAAGCATATTTGATAAATAATAAGTTAATATAATTTTGTTCAACTTACAGCGTCTTTATCGCTTATTGTGATAGATAACTTGGGTGGAAGGGTGTTTGTTTCTTCTTCTATTTCAAACTCAAGCAGCGACACTGATATTTCCGGTTTGTTATTGTTTATGTCCATAATTTGTATGTAAACTGTTTGGCTTGCTTCAATGTGTGATTCAAAGGCAGTCACATCAAAACTGAAGCTATTGTCTAAGGGATCATCCAAGATATAGGGACCAATTTTCAGCTGATCCCCTACCAGTTCTATGTGTGGACCTGTAATGTATACAATATTACTAGAAAATACATATTTTATATATTATATTGGACATACATTGCTGGGGTTCACATTCTAGTTTATATTGAATAGTTTCAGCAATTTGAATATCTCCATCTCTAGCTTTAAGGGTACGAGTCACAGATTCCTCTTCTTTGATGGAAATTGTACCAATATAATCATTCCATTCAGTTGGCATATCAGGCATGTCAATAATTTTTACCAGAATGAATAATTCCGCAAATTCTCCTTCTTCTTTATATTCTTCGTCCTATACAAACAATAAAATATAATACATAATTATCTCCCAATATACCTCGTAATTCTTACTTTTGCTGTCCAGGTTAGAGCAACTGTATTTTCCGTTTCGAAATCTTCAGATTTTAAAAATTTTAAGTTCAGCTCTGCTCTCTCTTGTCCTTTAAGTTCATTTGGTTCCTTGGACATTCTGAACCTATCCGGACTAAAACCAAATTCTAGATGCTCAGACAATCCGTCGGCATCCGTGATGGTATATACGCATTCCTCATTGATATAATTTTCATCATTATTTTCCTAAAATTATAATCAACGTTAATCTTTCATCGTTTTTATTGTGATATGTATGCTCTTACTTTTTGTTCACAACGATTCCCCGTAATATAAATCGGGTTATCATTAACGTTTTGCACTTCGACTGTAATTTGAAGCGTGAAGTCGCCCTGAGTCACTCTGATACTTAACTTCTTCTCCAAATCGTTTTCAAAATCAGCTTCTTTTTAAGCAGAAAGAACCAGAGTATCCAATTTGAAATAATCCCTCTGTGGTCCATCCAATGTCAATACACCAGAGCCTGGAAATGTCGCAGTCATACTCAGTTTTATCACGTAATCAAAATTTACGTACCTGTATATAAAAATGTGCCTATTATAAAGCCTTCCTTTTCACTTTCTTTAAATTTTATAAGAAGATTGTTTTCATTTGCGGCCAAGTCCACTCCATCTCCTGCGGTGAAATACGGTTCGGTCCAATCATCCTGCGCAAAACAAGATGGTTGCCGGCGATCGCAAACGCGATGCAAGCAAACATCAGCAACGCCATTTTGGCCAACACTTTGGATCAAATATAAGAATCACGTGCACAATTCTCAACGAATTCTACGCGAATATTCAGGATTGTGATCTAATATAGTCTATAGCGCTTTTATCTCCATCATAATCGATGATATTGAATCATATTAATTGGACGAAATTTCGATAAGTGCCACTGATAACATTTTTTCCACATTGCCACATTTCAACAATGGCATGTGTATAGATAACAGAGGCTCAGTTAAGTTTGCGCTAATATTAGCAATTAATATTTTACACATATGCGATGGGATAATGTCATAACTCGTAATATATTTATTTTAATCATCCTATGCATTATACACTTGAATAGTTTACGCCCGCCTACGGCCAGATGGCGCTGATTTGTAACCGGTGACGTCATTTTAATAATCGTCGAAGAAAAAGTATCGTAGCAGAGAGTCAACAACTGCAGCAAAGCGGATAAGCTCCGTATCGGCGTGTGAGTGTCAAAGTTCATGCCATGATCACGCGCAATCATCATCGGTGTCTTCGATTAGAGGCCCCGGCGCCCTGTAATGCCGGCGGTGGCGATCTTAGTTCGACCAGATCGCTTGCGGCGTTCACAAGTTTACCGCGCGTCTACAAATTCAAATCAATCAGCTCGATCTTGCAGCAACCAGTAAGTGTTTGTACAGTATAACAAATTAAATCGAATTAAATTGATATCAGTAAATTTCTATCAAGATTTTTGAGAGCATGATTATTGATTAATCATCAATAAAATATTTCGTATCACTTGAAATCAGTAATTATAGAGATAGGTACTTTTCGGCTCTTTTTGACCGAATATTACGTTCAATTTTAATTGTTTTCATAACTTAATATTATATGTGCGATTCATAAAGGTCCGCTTAGATACAGCCGGCAAAACATACTAATTTTGTGCAACAAAATATATGAAATTATTGCGCATGTGTACGTGCGGAGCGAGCAAGATAATGGAGTTATCAGTGTTTGCGCGAAAACAAAATGCTCATGTGACTCACTGATGATAATTAATTCTTTACGCGGGATAAATGCACGATAAAAATTTCGGCAACTCTCCTGGCGCAAAAAGTTTCGTGTACCTATATGAATGAGCGTTAATTAGGCGCGCGAAATTCAAGTTCAGATTCGGAGATGGATTGCGAGTGGACGATGCACGCCGTCCATAAAACGGACAACTAGTCTGGCTAAAGTCCAGCAGTGCTTGTATTTAAGCAGTCTTCATTGTTGGGCGCTTATCTCCCGCCGGTCATTTTTGTGTATTTCGAGTTGAATGTTGAGGCTAGGAGCTTGAACCCGCAGACGGGATCTGCGATAACACGGCATCGATTTTTTCGTCTGCGCGTCGAAATGTTTCCTTATCAATGCTTCGCCTTGCAGTGGTCCAGAATCAATCAAGAATGATTAATCTGCCGGAACTGGAGGCGGTGAATCGCATCAGTAATCTTCCGATTGTGGAAACTGGATGGAACTATGCGGAATACATGTATCAACGTATCAAGGTGCAAATACAAACAGAAAATTTTTATTTCGTATAAAATTTACGTTTATTTCATTAGCATTCAAATAATTTGCTGCAATGGACATTAGACCAAGCCGAATCATCGCTGTACAACGTCATTGACACTGCCTCACCA
This sequence comes from Dalotia coriaria, assembly GCF_025399875.1. Classification (NCBI taxonomy): domain Eukaryota; kingdom Metazoa; phylum Arthropoda; class Insecta; order Coleoptera; family Staphylinidae; genus Dalotia; species Dalotia coriaria. The sequence continues at coordinate 239,147 of NW_027045446.1, forward strand.
GCAGTGTTTTTACTCGAAGGCCCACTCTCAACTATCGACCGTTTGTTGTGCAAAAGTTTGGATATTGTCGAGCAAAAAGTGCCCTCGATCCACCTGCCACCGCAAATGGTAATTATAACACACGGGTATACCAGCAATTATATTAATTTCAATGACCTTGTTAGATCTACACCAACACCAAGCAGTACGTGAGTGACGTGGGCAGCAAAATCGTTCGGCCGGTGTTGAAGCGCGCTGATTCAGTCAAGCAGATCGGCAACCAGGTGCTGGAAAGCAAATTCACTGCATTTGCCGCTGATAAACTTGATGGTGCTCTATCCGTGGCCGACATGTACGTGGATAAATATCTTCCGGCTGATGTGTTTGACAAGGGTAACGAAGGTGTTGATGTTGTTGATGCACCTCCAAGCGGTAGTGGTAATGCTGGTAAGGCCCTACATACCGGTCAGCACATGTTTCGCTTCTCGAAGAAGTTACGTCGTCGTCTTACCCAACGCACTCTATTGGAAGCTAAGGCTTTGAAGGAGCAAAGTGCTGAAGCCATCCACGTCTTGGTTTATGTTGCTGAATTGGTAAGACCAGGGTACCAGGTGTGCAATAATCAAATGTTTAATATTATCTGTTATTTTATTAGATTGCTACTGATCCAAAACTGGCCCTTCAAAAGGGTCGGGAATTATGGGCGACGCTTAGCAAGGACGAACCGGAAAACCAAGCCCGTCCAGAGAACCTTGAACAACTCATTGTTCTCCTCACCAGGGAAACAGCCCGTCGTGTTGTACACCTCATCAA
>NW_027045446.1:240591-365326 GCF_025399875.1 Dalotia coriaria
CAGGATCAGGAACAACAGAGATGTCGATTTAACTTATTTGTGTTACCGTACACTTACTAGCGTTTAAGTTTAATATTATTTTGTTTCGATTTTATTCCTGAGCTTTGAGCATGTGTGCAATATTATCCATATTGAAAGAGATATGATGTAGGGATGTTGCTATAATGTGTATATTTGGGATTAAAACTTAGTAATACTCAATGCAAATGCAGTTGTAAGTTGTAATTGAAATCTAAATGGCGCGCATCCGGCGTGGAGCGCGGCGCGCATGTTCGCGCGAAGCGATATATTCAACTTTGGTAGAACACGCGCGGCATCGCTTCCACTATTCGTGCGGATCGAAAGCTCCGAGCTGGTGCGCGGTGCGTGTCGTGTGCAATTCAACAACACAGAAAAACTTTTTTGTACATCCAATGCAGTGATTTAAAATGGAGCAAACTCCGCCGAAACTATGCGGTGTGCGTCTTCGTTCGCAGAATAAAATTGAAGAACCGCCGAAGACACGGAGTGTGACTGTGGCAATCAAACGTGAAAGTTCCGATGATGATTTTAAGGTTGGTACGAATTTATATTTTTATTAAGTGAATATCGAAACAAATGTATTTGGTTTTTTTGTTTTTATTCGATGTTTGAGCGTGCGCGCATCGTCGTCCTCCGCAGAGGAGTTCCGCGGGTACCCTAACATGGTGCTCGGTAAGCCGATCTGCGTGCGGCAACGCGATACGCTGGGTATCAGGTCGCAGATGGTGTGGAACTGATATCCCATCAGGCACGTCGACGCAAATACACGCGTAGCCGAGAGCGAGAGCTTCGCGAGAGCTTTACTCCAGCGCACGCACACGTGGCGCACGCAAAACGCTCGAAAAACATTAACTACCAACAATATGCGCCAATATAATCAATGCCGCACGCGTAAATACCCGGAATTGTTATAGAAAAAATGATTTGTTTGTATGCGCGTTATTTTACCCTAGAAATTCCAAGAATCAAATAATTCGACATTTTAATAATGACTTGCGTTCCGCACACCTCGTGTTTTGTGTTGATATCTCCGAAATGCAAACAAAAAACGCGTTACAATGAATATTCATCAAAAAAACAATGCGCTTTATTTTATATTGTTAATTAACACATTTATATCGATAATTGACAACGTGTAGTGCACGTATTATCATTAGTTGTTGTCGACTGAAAGCATATCATAACTGTATCGCTTTTGTGTAATCCGAGAGCGTTACATTTACGAGCAGCGCGCAATTCATTAATTAATATTTACGCGGCGCGTGTAATTAATAACTAAAACTAAAAGTTTGCGCCTTCGTAACTTTAGCATCTTCACTTGTAGTACCTAATGAAACAATAAAACACGCCGGTATCAAAGTGTACACCGAAATGTTTACGAATGTTTCGATAAACATGATTATTTTGGAATGCGCGGTTCAAAGTATTTCAAAGCATCAACGTGAATCCGGGAGCAAAAGATGACAAATTGTTGATTGTTTTGAATAGTTTTGCTGTCGCCGTCGTCGCCGGCGAAAATAATCCAAAAAAGATGTGCGCGTTAGTTTAGCGTGTGCGTTTCAGCAGATGAGTACGTGTGTTTTTAGTTTTAATTAAAGGAGTTATTAATAGCGATGCGATACGCGAGAAGCGCGAGCTGGCTGCTCGGACGGGCGTCGACGAAATCGGATACGCGGTCGGTTCACGTATCTTGCGCGCGAGTTTGCCGCCGTCGTCGCCGCCGCCGCCAACGCCGACGCTGCGCAACAGACATCTCCGATTGCCGGGTGTCCGCTTCGCCTTTCCAGCTTCCGATTGCACCGATGCCAGTGTTAAATATTATATTAAATTCAACAGCAACTTACAAAATTCAATCACGTCAATTTCCAAATCACTCCAGCGTCAGATTTACGCATCATTTTCATAAGAAATTTTTATTTATTAAACTACATGTGAACATGTATCAATTACTTTTGATTTTCTCGTTTATACGCGGATACCTTATCCGAGATAGTATCGCGCGACGTATCCGATATCACAAATGAAACGAGATGCTCACTTTACACACAGCGCAGCGCGCACACAACGAATTATTTTACATAAAGTCAAAACGTTCGCAAATTTTTTTTTAATATCAAATATTTGCCTTGTAGGAATACGCCGAAACAGCCATGAACGAGCTGCTCGGATGGTATGGCTACTCAAACAACAATAACAAGCTCATCAATAAAATGCTGCAGATGAATTCCAAGACCGATGAGCATGATAAGACTGATAAGCCACAACAGGTGGAAACACGGCGATCTTCCGGTAATAGTTCCGAGACAGACTCACCGAAATCTGCTGGTATGTCCACGAAAAAAAACTAAAAAACAAAAATATGATTGTTTTATAAATTATGACGTCATACTTACTACTAAACTCGTACTGGTACTGGTATCATGTAATGCATTCTCCGTTTGATATTTATTTATAGACTCAACGGAATCCAATTCTGGATTAGCAGCATCTAATATTAGCATCACACAAATGTGTGTTGTGTTTTTTTTCCGGATTGAATATATTTTTTGCGTGCCACGCGCGCGCGGATTCGAAAAATTTAATTATGAACCCGATACAATGCAATTAATTTGCATTCGTTTTATATTCCGTTAATCAGAAATAACGAAACGAAGTAAATTGAGCAGTGTGAGGGCTGAATTGAATTAACGAGATATCAAATTCGACTGTTATTGAAATGATTGCGTTTTCATCCCCGACTCTGCACACTCCAATTAGTAAATAATGCATAAACGATGCCCTTCTGGTTGTAGAAATGTGTGGATGGTGTGGCAAGACTGTCGAGGACCCACCGGGCCTCTCATCGAACGATGCTGTCTTCTGTTCGGAGCTGTGCTTCTCGCAATCACGCCGGGCGAACTTCAAGAAGAATAAAACTTGTGATTGGTGCAAACATGTGAGGCATACTGTGTCCTACGTTGATTTTCAGGTATGTTTTTGTTTAAATATAAATTTGAAAGGTTAATAATGGTTTTATCGTGATTTTTTAGGATGGAGCTTCCCAACTGCAGTTCTGTTCGGATAAATGTCTAAATCAGTATAAGATGCATATATTCTGTCGTGAAACCAGGGCGCATTTAGAAATGAACCCGCATTTGCTTAACGACGACACCTCTTCGGGTCTGATCACTCCGGACCTCTGGATGCGTAATTGTCGTTCACCTGGTTCGAGAACTTCCTCACCACAACCTGTTATGCATGTGGATGAACCCCAAACAAGTCCTTTACCTTTAATCACTGTTGCTCATCCTTCTAAATTATTGGTCCCTGAGAAGACACCTCCACCTATGAAACGCAAACGTACCAAAAAACGTGCTGGTCTACCACCAAATAAAACCAGTGATGTGGCGCAGGATTTACGTGTGCGTCGACATCACACCTTCACTGAAACCAACACAAATCGAGATTTCCCTGAATTGGCCGCTAGACTCTGCGCAAATGGTCCTGAACCACGTGAGCAGACCATACCAGTTAATATCACAACAGTCCCACCACCTCCTCCGCCATTTCCACATCAAAGACCATTTTTACCTGCTATGGGAGTACCACGCGCAGGGATATTACCTCCAGTTACTGTAATGGTACCCTACCCTGTTCTACTTCCGGTTCCGGTACCCATACCAATTCCATTGCCGTTCAGCGCATTCCTACAAGCAGCCAATCTACGAAATACTCCTCTGACACAAAATGGCGCTCCACCAAGCGTTGAAGAAAGTGTCAAACACAGCGACGATGAAGAAATCGTCGTTGATGATGATTCCAGACTGAATACACAATCTACAAGTGGTGATCCAGTGGACACACCGCAAAACTCACCGCTGCGTTTACGAAAACGTAAATCCAGCGAGAATCCAAGCTACAAACATAAGAAATCCTTGTCGGTGTAGATAGTACATTTCCATGTGTGTTTATTTATTGATGTATGGTGCTGGTATTTGATTTGTATTTTAATAAAACTAACAATACAACGATGTTGGTTTTTTTAGACCACTTTATTGGCTGAGGCATTAATTGTACATTTATTATCATTACTTGTTTAATAATAATATAGTTTTGTTTGTGTATTTTTTTCTCTCCCACTTTTAGGTTCCTCATCGTACATCTCTAACTCATTCTTTACATATAATCATCAGAAAGCAATCATCACCTCATCACCGTCGACATAGATGAACGTTTATTACGTTTTTGTTGGTTTTAGTTTTATTCAATAGTCTTTATAATAATAATTACAATCAAAACTCGTCTTCTGGGTGCAAACAAGTTTCTCAGTTTTTTTCATCAGTGACGCAATTTTTTGTTTTATTTAACATAGAATCTCATCTGCTTATTTATTTAGGTAGGTGTGATCTGCATCACGTTCCCCGCTCACATTTTAGGGTTTAGGATAGAGCATAAGATTCCATTTTGCACACATTTATAGACCCCATACTCTTAATTGCAATAATAACATCATTCGAAACATCCTGTTATGCATCTCTTATAATGATAATGACGTTTTGATGTCGGTGAACGCTTTTTACATTTTGAATGTGACATGATCATGATCATGGCTCGATTTTTTTCCGAAAACAACCAAGATGTGAAACCGGACTAAACTAAAGGAATCTCGTCGGGTGGAAATATTTAGTTCTAGCTAAAATTTTAGGCAAATTTAGACTCTGGCTACAATTTTTGTTATTTTTTTTTAATTCCTGTGTAATCGGATGGGTCTATTGTTGAGAATCGAAATATTTGTACATTTTTGTTATTTAATTAGTACTTTCAGTTCAGTTTTCGTCGTTTTGTTAAAATTAATATCATAGATTAAAATTTATCAGTCAGATATTATAACAAATCGTTTTTTCATCATTTTTTACCGCGCGCGCCTCAAATGTCAACTAATCAAGTTATGTTTTCATCATTACCTCAAGTCACAAGTCTTTTGCATAGAATGAATGTAAGTAATTTACAAGAATACAAAAATAGTTCGTTTGTTTTTCTCGATGTGCGATTCTCGATCTTCGCCTGGGAAATTTCGCCAAACGAAGATCGACAATCGTTGAATGTAAGTGTTAGGCCGGCGAATGAAGAAACGAAAGGGTCAACAATTTGCTAATTCGAACAGATCTAAGTGTGCACACGTGTACATCATCATCTACATTATACAGTGTGGGCGTGTGAAAAATTGGTGCTTCATTGTGCAGGTTGTACGTGTCTAACAATCATAAAATTACCAATCACTAAACTACACATAGTTGTTTTTTTTTATGCAAATTTTACATAGATACAAATTGTGCGTTGTGCAATTGTGTGTGGTGGATGTGCATATGAATAAACATTGTATTTTAGACACTTATAACTTATTGCATCTTATTCATCGGTCGGAATGTGAAAAAACCGAAACAAAATCGAAAACTTTTTTTTTTAAACGCAAATTTTTTTTGATATTATATTCTTTTTTTGTTTATTACTATACGTTGCAAATTATTACTTTTCCGATGTGTCTCTTTCTCGTATTTGTACAAGGTGTGTAAGTAAGTAATTAAAATTAATTTTTATAAAGATTAGGTGTGGTTTTTTTGTTTGTTTACAAGACTAGACACGTGTTTATAAATATATTGTCTCTACTGTCGAAAAATATATGTTTCTAGATTATTATATATAGTACAGAGCAGACTCAGAAACCGAAAAATTCAGTGAAAACCTTCTTGCTTTATTCTTATTGTTTTTGTACGTATAAAAATAATTTTCGTGTAGCAATTGACGTCACCTTTGTTTTATTCTACGAAAATAAACTACATCTGCGAAATGAAACGCTTTTCCAACAGAAGTGTATTGACTTTTCCGGTTTTCCGGTTGTAAGAAGCAAGAAAGTTTTCATATAGAGACGTAAATAATTTGACTTGGTTACTTTTCACATATTTCAGAGAAAATCACAACCGAATTCATCAATAGAATTAATTAATTAATTAATTATAATTAATAACAATGCAAGAAGACTAGAAAAACGTTAAAAATAATGGCAGGATTTACATAAATTTCTTCATCGTTTTCATCAAATCCAAATTGAGAGCTTATTGTTTTTTACAAGTAATATATATATTTTTTATATATTTATATACTATCTATATAGACCTTTTTTATATAATATATGTATAGATAACGTAACATAATTGTTAATATTAAGTATATCACATTTATTTATCTTAATCTTATTGTTAGTTTTGTTTGAATCGCAAAAAAATCGAAAATCATTGAAAATTTCAACCGAAAAACAAACATTAATCATATTGTTATTATATTAACATGTAGTTTATATTTGGTTTATATTTGTCGACTAAATATTAGGTAATATATTTTATAAGGTGCCATCGGTGCAGTTTTGGTGGGTGGTGCGTGCATCTTATGTTAAACATGCGGAGATTTTTGCAGGAAAAATTTGCGCTGGTGGAGGTGCCGGGTGTGGGAAAGCAACAACTTGATTGACCCCGAAAGTATTGGCTTGCATTCGATGGGATATTCAATTAATCAGTCGCGAATGGCAAATTGATAAAACAGATCAGAAAAGTTGAAAGTTGCAGTTTGATGCCCCGAGGCGGCCGGGGCGGCGGCGCGCCAACGTTATTACACTGAAGCCGATTGATGAATGGTATTTTTATCGAAAACTTGCATCGAAAACAGCGCGGACCTTTATTTTCCCTCCGCCGCCGCCACACCACTGCCGCCCCTCATGCTGGCTGGCAAGTCGCAAGATGCATAAAACGAGGACAGGAATAATTTAGCAAGAGCAAACCAGGTTATTGACTCTGACCGATATATCTCCGGAATGCACGTACGCGGGACGGTAAACATGTCGGAAGTTTTCCGCTTTCCACTCTTACCATAACATCGTAAAATACGCGCGACGCGCCACGCAGAAAGGTACTAGATATTTACTCAACGCTTGTAATTATAATTATAAGTGCATTAAATCAATTGCATGCGGCACTCGGCGCAAATCGATTCGCTATTTTCGCGCACACGCGATTTCGATTCGATTTCGAAATCGTTTCTCAATAATTCATTACGCGGCAATTTGTGTTGTTTCTTCAATTTGCCACTTACGAGCTAAAAATATACGCAGATCGAATACAAGAGAGGATTTTCTTCTTTTTTTTTTTAGTGTAGGCCGATGTGTTACGAAGAAAACATAAAAACTAATTCGGTTAGCAATACAGTCAGACTTTTATTATGTGTGGTTTTTTTTTTCTTCTGTTTTAGTTAATTGATTAGTCTCAATTAATATCGGCCCCGAAACGCAATCGCCATACCAACTAATCTAGCAGAATAATGTTCAATCATTTTACTAATTAGTTAATGAACATGCCTGCTAATGAGTGTTGACTATTTTCGTCTCTGAATATTTCTTTTTTGCTTTCAGACTCATATGTAGCATATCAGACTTGTATTTAGAGAAAAAAAATCAATAAATTGGAAAATTACGATGTTAAAATTAATTTTTATAAATTTTTTGTTTTTTTTATTAATCTATAAATGTGTTTTATTATCATTTGAAAACATTTTATTAGTCTATAAAAAACCATCATGCTTAAACGTCTCGGTATTGAAATATGTCTGCGGATAGGCTTCGGTGGCTCAGGATGAACCGCATCTGTGCGCGGCCATCGCCCGATACCATCGACAAACATAAATTTTATTTTATTTTATTTATAGTAAGATTATAAGCACGATGGTCCAGCCTCCAAGACTTTGCATAAAAAGTTCCAAATGCACATGTTGAACACATCCAAATATTTTTTGCATTTTTTTTCTCATTTTTCGCTAAACTTGAACATCAAAACTAGAGATGTAGATCTAGATCTAATGTAATTGTAGATAGAATTGAATAATATTGTTTTACTGTGCTCGTACACGACTTTTTTAATGTTTATTAACGAGAAACATCGAAAGCACACTTTTTTTTTCAAATTTTTTTCCTTCTGTTTATTATATAGAATATTTTATACTATATTTTTAAACTATGCTAAATTACTATGAATTATTATAATAATTATTAACATTTGGATGGTTACTGATCATTTTTTCCTTGTTTTTCAATAAATTTTCAAAAATATTTTTAACATCGTAATTTTTTTTTGCTAAAAATTTACCTGTCCTGAAAATAGTTTCAAACACTTGAGAAAACATCAAAAAAATCAACTTAAACAATATATTGTTATTGGTTTAGTTGATTTTTTGTTATGTTGTCATTCTACACTAAATTGAAAGTTAAACAAAAACGTCATCACTTTCTGCATGTGTGGGCTTGCGTGTTAATACTTAGTCTTTGTTCTCACAAGTTAAATGTTCGCTACGCAAGTAAATATATCATGAAAGGAGTGAAAATGTGATGATAATGGAAAATATTTCTGAGAGGCTCTTGAAATGCTCGGACCTGACTAGACGAGCGCTTCAAGAGCTATCAAATTTTGCGTGTTTTTTTTTTGTTCTGGGAATGATGGTAATTTGGTAAGCGCTGAAGATCGATCGATGTTCCAAGTCGAAGCAGAGATAATGTTTAGTTTAATAATTTAATAATTGTTGGGGTTTTGTTCATCCACGCGCTTCGTATAGTTTGGGTGTTTTACATTTGAAATGACTGAAATGTGTCTCACATGTTCATCTCGCTTTTATAACCTCGTAAATATATAGTAATCGCTTACGAACTAATAAATTTCATAATATACCTTAAATGTTATCATTTCTCCTTCCATTTTTATGCAATTCTGCTTTGTGTATGTTGGGATGCTCACTTTCTCCCATATTTTGCATTTCTGTATGTAGTATACGTTTTATTCCTCGCCTCAACTCCAGCTCAACTAATTGTTTATAGTAGTCATAATCTCGCAAACGTCTTCTTTTAACGTAAACACGGTGAGATTGTAAATGCTGGGGGTTATCTGTTCATTTATAGTTTAACAAAATACATTATGTGTGTTGGGTGTGTGTTTGGTTGCGTGTATTCTGTCCGAGGGTTTCGTGTCGATTCAATAGGTGGCGCGGGTGGTTAGAGCAACTAACGCCCTCTCGCCCATCGTAGCAGAGCGTCCGCCAGTACATCCAGATGCGCTTTTGTCTGCAAAACAAAAGTTTCGAGGTTAATAGACTCCAAAAGAGGTTAGCAACGATTAAAAGAGTAAATGGCTGGAAAATTTTAATGGAATTATCATGTAAAATCAGCGCGCGGACGAGTCTATTATGCATAATGGGTCAAGACAGCCGATGAAAAAACATAATACAAGCGTGGGTGTAGAAATGTCGAACGATCTACGTTCATCGACTCGTGTACACGCGGCCCAAACTTTAAGTGCTCGCTGCTCACTTTTGGCATTCGCGAGATATGATAGAAGGGAAAAAATAGCCGCCGGCAATCGTTGTAGTGGCGTCGTCGGGCGGGGGCGGCCGCGGCCGCGGCGACCGATTGTCTATCGGCGTGGGCGCTATCTCCATTCATTACTCCAGCGAACGCACAGTGGCACAGTCATCGTACGCCCCCAAAAACGCAAAACAACCCCAACATACGAATCAATCATGTTCGAAAAGTGCACGCACGCTTGCCGCCCCCATAAAAATTATCCCCTACCCACATTTATTTCTTTCCGCTCATGCTGAAAATTACGTTTTAATATTTCCGCAATTTATTTCGCCGGTAATACGATTTCACCTTTTCTTCGAAGATAAAAGCAATTCCAGCACGAGTTGACTTCTTGCACTTCCCACGGCTGAGAATTTCTACTTTCTTACCATACGACTTCAAAGCCACCGCGCCGCAATCTTTAGGGATTTGTATTCGAGCAATTTTAGAACTTCAGCCTCAAAGGGAGGCGCATTGAAACCAGCAATAAAATTGAGTGGAGCTATTTTTCTTCATCTACGATTATTTATCACATAGGCATCCGAATTCATTCACTGGTAATTTTTTTGTTTGTCAACATGTTTTCTCATTTCATCATCGAACCGAAGATGATTTAGATTTAGGTCGATGGGACAAACAAATTGAATCGAATTGATTTTCGTTGCCAATGGCTTCGAAGTTTGAGTTAAAATTGAAAGAAGCAGAAAGACAGAGTAGCTTGTTGCATTCGCATGACTTTTATTTACACTTTAGTCTTACCGTCTTGTAGAACATGCACGACTGTCGATCTTCATCTTCCGCCGATGGGCAATCAATGAAACCATCGCATAACACGTGATCATCAATGCAATGGTAACGACCTTGACGATCAGGCGTCGGGCACGCGAACCGCTCCATTCCATCTGGCGCTGGTGGGCATTCTATAAACATTAAATATTAACATCAATAAATTTTTCAACTTTTATCATTAAAGCGTCAGTTTCCACAGTTTTAAGACACAAAAAGAGGTTATTTAAACACAAAGGACGAAAAACGTGACTAAAGTTCTTTAGTCACGGGTTTTAGTCACGGGCTAGAGCTAAATGGCTTAAATCGTGACTTTCATTATTAAAGTGTCAGTTTCCACAGTTTTAAGACACAAAAAGTGGTTATTTAAACACAAACGACAAAAAACGTGACTAAAGTACTTTAGTCACGGGTTTTAGTCACGGGGTAGAGCTAAATGGCTTAAATCGTGACTTTCATTATTAAAGCGTCAGTTTCCACAGTTTTAAGATACAAAAAGTAGTTTTTTAAACACAGACGACCAAAAACATGACTAAAGTACTTTAGTCACGGGTTTTAGTCACGGGGTGAAGCTAAATGGCTAAAATTATGACAAAAACTTCTGTTGATGACCTTAATACTTAATATACTGATATCCACACACAATGGTAATATTTTGTGACGCCTTCAAGTGAGGTTAGCGAACTCATGTAAAAGTTTCGCGATAGAAACTTTACAATTTACAATTGTGCATTATACAAATCCCTCGAGAGATATACCTACTTTGGGAATGAGCGCGATTTGCACATCTTCAGACAGACGCTGATGAATAAACAATTCAGACGTAAAAGTTTCACAGACGCAAAAAAATTACACAGGCGAAAAAAAGTCGAAACATTTACTTTTGAAAGAAAATACAAGTGAATTTGTAAAAGGATCGCTCACGTACATTTTCCACGAAATAATTCAATTTTCCTTTCAATACGTGAGCCGTTTACGTGGTCAATGAACAGTTTAACAGTGTCGACAGTTTAACAAGAAATAAAACTGGCTTTTTCTTTTTATTTTATTTCTTTTTTTGGCAAAAATTACTTACATAGTTTTTTAATCTTAAATGATACCGATACTAACTGTCGGTTTAACGGCCGAATAATAGAATAATAAATTCAACCATTGTCGAAATCGACGATAAAACGTATCGTGTATAGTCTGTGGTGGCGACTGCGGCTATTTTTATCCCAAGCGGCTTTGATTTTATTGTGCGCTAATGAAGAGCGAAGACTTGGGCTAGGAAAATGTTTAATATTGGTGAATGCGCCGGGCGTGCTCGGGTAGTGCTCGGGTTTTTTTCGAGAGGGAATATTGTTTCCGTTGCCATTATTTCCATACATCCGCCGGGCAGCGCACTAATAGCCGAAACACTAGTTTCCGACGGTTTTATTCGTGTATTTGCGTAAATCCCGGTAATTTATTTGCAAAAATAATCAAAGTTGATTTTTCACATAAAACGCAACAGATTGAAAACGTAAATATTCAACAATGTGCAAAAATAAACAAGAACATACTTGAATACACTTGAATATCGAAGTAGACGATGTATTTATTTGCGTTTTGATAACTCCCCGAGCATGGAAGCGTGACGGCACGAAGGGCAAAGGAAACTGAGGGCAAAGCAACTGAAATGATTGATCAGGGAGGTTTTATCTTATTGCTTTCATCGCTCGCAGATTGCTTTCAATCGTTCGGGGCCACATTTGTGTGATTTTCGATACTCGAACAATAACGGAATTCAAAAGCAGAAAAAATCTTTTTTTTTATTCATTACTTATTCATTTTTATCATTTTTTTATTTACAATGTTTCAAATTCTAGCAGTGTGTTTGTTTGTGTTAAACGATTCAATTTCGATGCGAATTCATTCAAGTGAAACTTACAACTTTAGTGAAAAGAAGGCGGAGAAGGCATCGATCGCGCAGCGAGCTCCGACAACACGATTAAATTAAATTAATATTGCGAAACATCGCGCAACGAACCAATCATCGAAATGGAACGCCAATGGAGACGCTAAGCGAACGATAAGGGAAATTCCGACGTTTATAATCCGAAGATGAAATGGTCGCCAGTGGACTGCCATTATTATTATTATTGTGGATAATTTCAATAATTTTATTACCCAGCACGCAAAATAATAATTTTTATGCGTCGTTTATTTAAAATTTCAACCCGAAAAGTATTTAGATGGGTAGCAGTTAATTGCGGCCATAAATTTACGCAAATTGGTGTATTAATGGTTCCTAACAACGGACATTACACTATCGCTGGTCTAAGCGGATAAGACGAATCGCCGGCGATCGGAGTGTGATAAGCCTCGATGGTCGATGAACAAGATTGCCGAAATGCGATAAGATGCAAGCGCGAAGCGACTAATTACATGCGCATAGCGTGTGCGGCTTAATTTAAAGCGCGTCCAAGGGGCAGGCTTGAATCAAAGATACATAATTATAATACAGGGTGTGGAAAAATTTTAAAAAAATACCAAAAATATCTTCTAAAAAGAAAAAAACATTTTTTTTTCTTAAAATTTATATAAAATGATTATAAAAAATGTTTTATACAATGAAATGTAAATTTTTTACACTTTGTAGAATAAAAGGATGAGATCGAGGGCAACGCACTCCCCGACACTATTCTGAGAACGCCGGTGGCGGCGGTGGCGGTGGCGACGGCGGCGACGATGGCACGAACACCGGTCGCATACGTTCTGCGTGTGCTACTTTGAACAAAAGTCTAAGCGTGGGCGTTTTTTAGGCCAACCACACTCACACAGAGCGTAGGTTTAAATATTTCTACATCATCGTAAATTTGCTCAAATTTTATCGCGCAGCTTTTAAGTGTTTTGATTGTGAATGCGCACATAGAGTTACTCTATGTATATATATCTATGTATAGATATATTAAAAATCCGCTGAATTCGGCGGAAAAGTTTGCTCAGTGAGCTTCGAGAGCTTTTATTTTCACTATTAAACTCGGTGCACGCTTCCTGTGTGTCGCGCATTCTCATCCTTTTCCTTCTGCACAGCTTTTGCTTTGCTAAACGTCGTAACTTTGTTGCGCGCTGAATTTGCACCGTTAGATTTATAAAAGGTAAACATGGGCATGAATCGTCAGCGCTGTACCTATTTTTACAGCAAACATTAAAAATATTCTTTATTTTTAAGCGGGAAAATGGGATTTTTAGTGGTAAAAAATATTGTTTTACGCATTTACAAAATTTTTAATAAAATTTTACTTATTTTGGGCAAAAAAACATTGAAAAGATATTTTTTGGTGTTTAAAAGATCATTTTACGCACTTAATATAAAAATTTTAAGTTAAAAATAATTTTTTTGATTCTCATTTGAATTTTTGGTTTATTTTGATGAAAAAAACATTGAAAAATGTAAATTTTAGTAATTTTTAGTTTTCAATAAAATTTTACTTATTTTGGGCAAAAAAACATTGAACATGTAATTTTTCGTGTTTAAAATATCATTTTACGCACTTAACTAAAAAATTAAAAGATAAAAATAATTTTTTTGGTTTCTCATTTAAATTTTTTGTTTATTTTGGTGAAAAACAGTGAAAAATGTAATTTTTTGTGTGAAAAATAAATTTTTTTGCACTTAATATTAAAATGAAAGGCTTATTAGTGTGCAAAAGTGGTATTTTATGCACTTAACACAAAAAATGTAAGATTTGGGTATTATTTGGCCAGTACCACCAGGTCCTGGGAATTTTAACTATGCGAAGCAGAGGGTGAAGCGAAGAACGTTTTACGTTCGTGTAAAGCCTGCACCATTCGTCAAGTTCTAAAAATAGCCCACAACGTTCTAAAATATAAATTTCCCACCCACAATTGTATAAAACTAGATTTTCTCCTACGTATTCCATCTAAACACTCTGCATTCTCTACAACATATATTGTCATCGAATCAATAGTTTGTTTATAAGATGTAAAAACAAGCAACGAAAACGAGAGCAGGAAAAAAACCTGCTGACTTTTTCGACTTTACGTGCCTCGTATAACTAATTTCGGCGCTTTATGCGCGCGCGGGTATAAGTTACGAAAATTACTGTTATGAGGATTTATCGAAGGAAAATCTAAGCCTCTTACGTGCGCACGTACATCGCGCGCGCGAGCGTTTTTGACCGCCGTGGGAAACAGAAGAGAAAAAAAAAAGCAGTGAGCTGCTCACGAAAAAGAAAGAAAATTAGTTCTGTCTTGCGCGCGCGGGAGCGCTACTCGAAGCCCCTCTCGAAAGGCGAATGACGCGTGACCGAAATTGTTAATTTCGGCCTCGTCCCGCGCGCGCCCGGCGCCTTCGCCACCGAAACCAAACCAACGAGGGGCTAAAAATAGCCTCGCACGTTTTCGGCACCGCGCGCTTACATTCACACCAAAAACTTTACGACGTTAACACTCTTTACGTAAGTTTTTCATTGAGAACTTTGCCACACAGGGAAATCCACAGCAAAAATTGCGTTTTTTTGCCAAGAATTCCCAGAAAAAACATTGAAATTCAGCAAATTTTTATTATTTTATAAATTTGATTAAAAATTGTTAAATTTAATAATTTTTGCTATAAATTAATCAAAAAATAAATAATAAATCGAAAATTTTCACATTTTGTAAAATACGTTTCCATATTTGATAAATATGGATTTATTTACTGTGAGATTTGGTTTTTGAAAGCGTGGCAACCAAAAGCAAGCGACAGAGCGCGGCAGGAGAGAGTCAAGTTGTCGAAGGACTGGTTTTACGTCACCGGCGCCTGGTAGCGCAGCGCCGACGTGCAAAGTACGCGCCCACGCGTTCCACACCGCCATCGCCGCCGCCGCTGCCGCTGGCCGCCCAGCGGCAGATCAATACGCCACATCGATGCGCATCCCCCGAACGACACACACGCGGGCCACGCCGGCCGGCAACTCATTCACAAACATCCTCAAAATGCGCGCCGCGCAAAAAAAAAAACGCATAACAAATTTTTATTACAAACTTCCTTCTCGTCCACCACCATCGCCAGCAAAAACCGCACACAGATTGTATTTAAAAATAACCCCCAAAGTCTAATCTGCTATGGCGTGCGGCGTATATAAATATATAGGTGTATATATTGTGTGATGGATGCCGAAAACGACGCCGCACGCGACCGTTATCCATTTCGCTTATTATGATTATTATTTTATTAGAAAATCGTGCGGCGCAAGCGAGCAGGCGAACAAGTCCGTGTCGGCAATCTGCGTTAAAAATAACATTCCGACAGCTGGCCGTCAGGTATCCATCATGCTGGGTCAGGTAAGTCAATGAATGGAGGAAAACGTTTGACTCAAATAAATGTAGATACTTTTTCGGTTAGAAAAGTGCCTGTGAATTTATTGCGCGAAAGTTAAAATGAGCTGTTTAATGAGCTTTCAAACTTCATTTTCATAATCTATATGAAGGATAAAGGAAAAAATGATTTTTCCTTTGCTTAGGACTTTTAAACTTTTACAAATACAGAGAAACCTCTGTACATAAACGCTCAAAGGATCAGGCAATTTATAATTTTATAGAGAAATATCGCTTTTGCATTTATTGCGGGATTTTGATGACGAATTTCTTGGAAACTAAAAATGATAGAAAGAAACGAATTAAAGATTCTTAATCTATGGAAAATTCTCTATAAGACAAGAATATAAAATAATTAAGTTTCCGGGAGTAAAAGGTCCAAAAACGCAACTAAAAAAGCTAAAAATGCAATTTTTCGAATTTTGCCATTTTTTGAATTGTGAATATCTCATAAACTAAAAGAGATGGGAAGGAACGGGTCAAAGATTCTTAATGTACGGAAAATTCTCTATAAGATAGGTATATAAAATAATAATGTTTCCGGGAGTAAAAGGTCCAAAAACGCAATCAAAAGTGTTAAAAATGCAATTTTTCAATTTTTTCAATTTTTTGATTGTGAATATCTCGTAAACTAAAAAAGATGAGAAGATACAAATCAAAGATTCTTAATCTACGGAAAATTCTCTATAAGGTGGGTTTATAAAATAATTATGTTTCCTGGACTAAAAGGTCTAAAAACGCGACTAAAAGTGCTGAAAAATAAAAAAACCGTAAAAGTGTGTTATTGTCCAGTTTTTTCAATTGCGAATATCTCGGAAACTAAAACAATAGAGAGAAACTAATTAAAGATTCTTAATCAACAGAAAATTCTCTACAGAATAAAGTATTAAAATAATTCATAACTAAAAATGCAAAAAGATATTCCAGTTTTTACAAACAATAAATGAAAACAAGCTTTTCATTAAAATGATTATTTTTCATCTGAATATCAAAACTTTCTACAACCAATAATTAATGAAAACTACTTTTATAACTAGAAAAATTCCCAATTTTCCGGAATAATTAAGCAAAAGTAATAAAAAAAATCCTCTCTCGAATTACATTCGCCCGTTGAAGTCGAGTAAACTTGCACATTTCCTCGAAACTGCTTGCAAACATCCTGATAAGTATCTATTAACTAGGTAAATATTCAAATATTCAAATGTGGCGTAGAATAATCGCCAAAGTACTTGGAAACCGTTACACTTTGCTACACAGTTAGAATCAACATTTTGCACAAGAACGCAGAACTGCTTACGAGCACATCAAAAGCCACCGCACCGCATTCTTATTACATCTGCTTGCATTCTATCCTCGTACCCACCACACATCCACACACACACACACACAAATCCACCCACATATCGCAGCAGTTTGTTGCATCCTTAAAGGTCAGCCTCGTTTGCGCCCGGCGTCCGGAGCAATCCGGACCGGGCGCTCGTTAGTGCGCAATACAACTGCACGCGAGCACACAAACGACCACATTTCATCCTAACGGGTGGACATGTGGTTGAATTAAGTCCTTGCGGAGATTTCACCAACGCACAGCATTCCCGGACGTAAATTGAATTTAAGTTTTTTCCCCCCACGCGCAACACACCGAAGAAAAACAACTTGCAATACGTGTTGCCTAACATAAAAATATTTTTAACATATTGCTCTAACCTATAAATATTTTTATCTTTCCCCAACCGCCCGCGGCGAGGGATTTGCGCGGCGATGATGCATGTTGAATGAAACTCCGGTTATAGATTAGCCACACACGACACGTATACAAACATTAGATGCCGTGCTGCATCGTTCACAGCGCCGACGTGCCCGGCGCCTCCACCATGGCACGTTATGAATTTCAAATCGTGCGCAAAATCAAAAGCCGCCGCTATTCAACACACTACACACTAGTTAAATATATAGCGGGCGGTGGATGTAAAGAACGTTGTGATAAAATGGAAAATTATGCGCTTGCGATCGCGCCTTCGCGATAACTTCAAATTAGCGACTCCTAACGCTGCCAACAAATCTGCGCGAATTTATTTTCACTTTGCTTATCTCGCACGGTTATGGTCACTCAAACTTTTCACCCACGGACGAAATTTTGTCATAAATTAAATTTCGTGCGGGCGTGTATACAATTAGGGGTCGTAAATGTTATTTAATAACAATTTCACGTTAATTATAGGTTTTATCATGGGCGCACACTACGATAAATTTAAATTTAGAAAATTATAAATATTTGCAATCTCGCAGGAGTTTCTAATCAAAAAGTCGAGCGTTTCTTCAATTTCAAGCAATCTCCGCACTCAAGCATAAAAAATTTTCTTTTATACTAAAGAATACACAATGATTAATAAAAAAAGTTTTTTTCCTGTGCGTAAAGATTGAATTTTTTGTATGCTTTATATTTATTTGTATATGATGAATATAAGTAGTGTGCGTTTTTAAAAATGAAATACTAATAACATGTTGTTGTTGGAGGGTGGCACAAAATAAATGTGCGGCAGTTTTACCTCGTTACGCGTGACGAGGATGTAACGAGGACACACGCCGCCTGCCATCGTCAGTTTTCCATCATAGACACGAGTGGAAAACACAAAAAATAAATAAAAAAATACATAAAGCTTTTGTTAGCAGCTTCGGTGTAATCGCTTTTCCATTTTGTCATTTTGTCTCCCTCCGCGTGGTGGACTTAAGCCTGCAGTGTGTAATTTTTTATAGGTTATGTTAGGTTAAGTTGGGTTATGTTGATGCACACACGTGTGCGGATTGAGGATGGGTACGTAAAACGTGTACATATCGCATAGGTACGCGTACACAAGTTGGGCGGCGATCAATATTTTCGTTCGACGATCGGCGGCGAGACGCGCCGGCCACGCCGGCGACATGTTCGACGCTCGTCACGTCTTCGCGCGCGCCGTCCCCCTCTTCACCGCCGCCCCACAACAAACAACTCCACAAACCAAAAATACACTTTGTATTTATAATATCCTACTTAATAAAGTATCACTTTAGTAGGGTATATAATGACTTAATTTTAGAATGTGTGATGAAAATTTTTCTGTCTGAAACAAACAGTTTGTGAAAAGTGACGCAGACTCCCAGCGCGATGACGTCATAACATCGCCCGCCGCCGGGTAGAGAATCTCCCACGTTCGTAGACTCATCGTCGTCGCCGGGGCGCGCATAGATATTTCCTATGTAAAGGCAGCTCTTGAGAAAGTTTCCAAATGTTTTCCCAATACGGACGGCTATTTTCCATATCAAATTTTCACAAAGAGACAAAAGCGGAAAGAGACAACATAACCTCACTTTGCGTCCGCGAGAACTTTGTATCTCCATGGCGTTAAGGGGTTTATAGCAAACTCTCTTGAAAGTTACAAAATATATCAATATTTAATCGAAGAAAAACCACAAAACATTTTTTTTCATTTTTGGTTAGAGTAACTGTCAAGGAACACAACATAACCTGTTTATAAGTCTACCATAAGAATATAATTAATGTATTATATTGTAATATAGACATAACCTCCTTTTGTGCGGTTGGCGCGTTGTTATTTCCTGTGCAAACTTTTGTTTTATGCGCGGCAATAAATTTGATGCATGGCATAAATTATAAACATACATAAATAAAATTACATTCATTATACAATCGCCCACCGCGTGGTAGATGAGCGTGGCGAAATTTATGATGTTTACACAAGAACTTAATGACGCATTAAAAGTTTTTTCAAAATATATATATTCACAATAAAGCATATAATCGACAATGAAGTTGGCGTTGTCAAGAAATGCGACAAGTATTTGTGTTTTTGATAACGCGGCGCCTCCACTTATATCATATTCAAGTAGTGGGAGGCATAAATATTCAGTCATTAGAATCGATTTTTTTTCAGCGTTCTAGGTGTGTAGATGTAGTGTATTCACTAGCCGCCCTTCGGTACTTCCCCAGGAGTCCCCAGAGGCAATTACATTTACATTAGCCGCCATTACGAGCCACCTGTAACGTGTCATTCATTTCTCTTGCGCGCATGCCCGCTGAAATATATTTAGTCGCGACTAGGATGAAATACGGCGTGGAAAGTGGAAAACACAACAAGCACTTGAAACAAATGTCTGCCAAAAATGGCTGTACAAGCTCGTTAGTGCAAAACAATGTCTGCTGTAAGGAAAAAAACACTCCCCCAACGAATTATGCAAAGTCGTGGAGAGTGCACACAGTGCAAGAGTAATGAATGGGGTTTTCACGAACGTGTGTCTGGTCTGGTTAGGTTGCTCTTGAATGCCAAGCAAAACAACATAAAAAACATGGAAAAATTAACAAAAACATGGTTTTACATTTGCACAGCGCCACCTATACTATTCTAAAAGTTATGTGGGTTGCATACATACTCTGACCTCGCCCACAACGCCACCTAATAATATTTTTCTAAACTAATAATTTATTGGGGTTTAGTGTGTAGTTAATCGAAAATAAAATGATTGTTTTACACTCGGTATGAATGGTGGCCACTAATGACGTTATTCGACTTGCGTTCCACCTTCTATTTATAATATCGCCACCCCGTCTTTGCGCGCGTTCGTGTTGCGCGCTGTTTACATATGTGTATTGAGTTTTCTATTTCTGGCGCACAAAAGAAACAACGGCGAATCAAATAAAACGGCATTAAATTTTCGTCATGCAAGAAACAACCGGCAACCCGCACAACAGGCGTCTAATAAAACTTAGCGCGTTTTTTTTTTCTAGGCTATATTGACGGCAAATAAACTGGTTGGCAACATTTATTGGTGTTATATTGGTCGGTTAATTGGAGGTAACTTAATTGCACGGCAAATCAGTGCGGTAGACCTCAATCCACCCTCGCTACCGCCACAATTACAACCCCCATACATTTGATATGTCTTAATTGCTTTCGTTGACGCATTAACGTCACCAGTCTGGCACACATCAAATCATTAATGATTGTTTTGCACGAGAATATCTAGAGCTAAAAATATATTTTGTTTTTATGGCGATTTTTTTGCTGTTGAAACAATCGGAAGTGTGTCAATTTGTGATCTTTTTGCTTGGAGTGTATTCTGGTTAACGAAAGGATCATGTATGCATATTGACAATCGAAAAATGTGTATTTTGGGTTGCGGGAGGAAAAATATTTACGTTTTTTGCAATATTTTTGAAAATATTTGTCACACAGTATTGGAAAATGAGTCAAATCAAAGATAATTTAATTCCGCATATCCTGGTTCATGAAGAGATTATATATAAATCTTGATTTTTAGGGCAAACGTCAGTGAAAGTCAAAAAACGCATAATTTTGGTTACGTGAGCAAAATATTTACATTTTTTGCAATATCTTGGAAATTATTGATCCCATAGTATTGAAAAATGTGTCAAATCAAAGAAAACTAACTGTGTAACTTTTGGCTAGTGAAATAATCATAAATTCTCGTTGATTTTTAGGAAAAACGCCAGTGAAATGCAAAAAAACGTATATTTTGAGTTGCGTGGGCAAAAATATTAAGAATATTTGCATTATCTCCGAAAATATTTATCACAGAGTATCGAAGGATATGTCAAATTAAAGAAAATTTAATTCTCCATAGTTTGGCTTGTAAAGATATTATATATAAATCCTGATTTTCAGGGAAAACCTTAGTGAAAGTCAAAAAACGCGTATTTTGGAATGCATTTGAAAATACTTACATTTTTAGCGATATCTCCGAAAATATTTATCACACAGTATTAAAAAATATGTCAAATCAAAGATAATTTAATTCCGCATATCCTGGTTAATGAAGAGATCATATATAAATCTTGGTTTTTAGGACAAACGCCAGTCAAAGTCAAAAAACGTGCATTTTGGGTTGCGTTGGTAAAATATTTACATTTTTCGCAATATCTCCGAAAATATTTATAATATAGTTTTGGAAAATATGTCAAATCAAAGATAATTTAATTCCTCATATGTTAGTGGATGAAGCAATTATATATCAACCTTGGTTTTTAGGTAAGACGCCAATAAAACTCAAAAACGTATATTTTAGCTTGCGATGCCAAAATATTTACATTTTTTGCGATATCTCCAAAAATATTTGTCACACAATAATTAAAAACATGTCAAATCAAAGAATATTCACCCCCGCAACTTTCTTATGTCTTAATTTAAATTAAATAAAAATATTTTTTTATTTTTTCATGTTTTTCTTGCGCGAAAAGCAATCGGAAGTGTGTCAATTCATGATCTTTTCACTTGAAGTGTGCGCAGCATGGTGAAATCACTTAAAATCCAAACATTCGACGTTCGCGAAGTGAGGCGGCATTTAAGCGCGCGCGCTCGCGTTTTGTTGTTTTGCCATCCCCGCCGCACCGCCGCCGGCCAAACGAGGGCAACGCACTGGGAACGACCTCGTTCTTCCGGTTGCACGTCGCACGTCCACCCCGGAAAACTAAAAAGGAAGAGTGCTTCGCCCCGGTGGCGATATCACGGCGATCATTGTAAATGTTGACGTACTCGTACATCTTAAGTACCCAACATCTCTTACCTAGAGCGCGCGCGCGCGCGCGGAATTAATAACATTTTGCTACGCTCGGTGGATGGACTGTTTACGTGGAAATGCAGCCGCAAAATAACAACATATATTCTGCAAGTGGGCGACTTGCGATTTGTGTGCGCGCAGTTCCGAAACGCAGAAGTGTCCTTTATTTATGGCTTTCCAATTGAACTACTTACGAGGCGTCTTCGACGAAGTGATAAACCATTTGGGAATGTGTGTGCTGGATTTACCGCCGAGCGTACGAAGATAAATATTCAAAAAAACTTCAAAATTTACCTGAAAACAAATTTTTCTCTTTTTGTTTAAAATCATAAATTTAATTATTCGCCTGGTATTTGATTAAGATTAATCAAAGTTGCTCCACTTGGGCAAACAACTAGAGATAACTTAATAATGCATCCTCCTTGATCAGTTTGTCTTTGTATCGATGTGTAGTTATTGGCTTTACTTGCTCGCAACTCCCGAGCGATGCAAATTCAATTATCCATTATTGAAGTTCATGTTCCGTGGCCTAATCAGAAGCTTAACATGATATACGTGTCAGGAATGTTACGTATCATTTTTTGCGCTTGGAAATTCAGTCAATTAGTTTTATTCGATAAGATCTGATTACGCTTCGGGTTCGGGTGTATTTTAAGCTTCACGAAACTATCTTTAGAACTAATACACGACGTTGGATTAATCATGAAACAGCGAGGCAAATCTTTATCGATCCGAGGAGTTTATGAATGGAAGCAGGCTACCTTTGCGGTTCGAGTTGGAGCTGAGGTTAACCAACAAAAACTAACCTATAAAATAATTTTAGTTGAATTGAGGTTATGTTGAATTTTTTGGTGTTTTTTGATGAGAAATAATAAAAAATTGTAGAATATAATTTGTGGGGGTATTTTATAGCGTCGTGCGTTGTTTGTTCAGTTTTTATTTTGCTTGGAAGCTCTTCCTCCGCATGCCCTCTAATATAATTAATCTTTGAAACGGCGCTGCAGCCCCCGCGGCCGATACACACGCAACAAGTACTCCAACAAGTCTTACACTTACACATAGTTTACAATTGTTTGTTTTTAATTTATCTCGCTTGGATATCTGTAGGTTTTCCGTTCGGTGGTGGCGAGAAGGTCAGATGAAACAATATGCAATTAATTTGATTAGATATTGTGACCTGGCAACAAGTGTGGCCGTCAACAAAGCGTAATTTGCAAATGGCTTCGCGTCGACGCGAAAAATTGCATTCGGTGTACGTACGGTTCGATGGAACGCTTGAATGGCAATTGTAATATTGCAACACTTCGCAGCGACAAACCGCAGGGCAATTCGAACTGACGCGCTGCGTTTAAATTAATCACGGCTCCGCATCAATGGAAAATCACTCGACATTGAATGTTGCCAGCCACTGGAGTTCCCTTTGAAGGATGAAGGGATCATATATACACGGTGAGTTTCGGTTGAAATAGTACTGATACTCAAAGGGTATGTGTTTTGTGTTGCGTGGGTAGTGTGTTAATAATATTATAGAATAACTCGGAAAATATTTGTCACACGGTATTGGAAAATATGTCAAATTAAAGAGAATTTAATTACGTGTGTTTTTGGTGATGAAAGGGTTATATATACGCGTTGATTTTCAGGAGAAACACTAGTAACACATGAAAAGCATGTATTTTGGATGGCGTGGGCAAAATGTTACAATTTTTGCAATATCTCGGAAATTATTGATCACACAGTGTTGGGAAATACGTCAAATCAAAGAGAATTTAATTCCACTAATTTTGTATAATAAATGAATTATACACAATCCTTGATTTTTAGAAAAATCGCCAGTAAAATAAAAAAACTTGTATTTTCGGTTGCGTGGGTACAATATTTACAATTTTAGCAATATCTCCGAAAATATTTATCCCACAGTACTGAAAAATGTATCAAATTAACGCAAATTTAATTCTTATACTTTTAGCTACTGAAAAGATCAAATATATGCGTTGATTTTCAGGAAAAATACTAATAACACTCGAAAAACATGTATTTTGGGTTGCGTGGGCAAAATGTTACAATTCTTGCAATATCTCGGTAATTATTAATCACACAGTATTGGAAAATGTGTCAAAATAAAGAAAATTTAATTCCACTAATTTTGTATAATAAATGGATCATATACAATCCTTGATTTTTAGGAAAATCGCCCGTGAAATCGTGAAAAACGTGTATTTTGGGTTGCGTGGACAAAATGTTTACATTTTTTGCAATATCTCCGAGAATATTTATCACACAGTATTGAAAAACATGTCAAATTAATGAAAATATCATCCCTCAACTATTGGCTACTGAAAAACTCATATTGACATGTTGATTTTTAGGGAAAACATCAAAAACACTCAAAAAACATGTATTTTGGGTGGCGTAGATAAAAATATTAACAATTTTGTGCAATAGCTCCAAAAATAATTGTCACACGGTATTGGAAAATATGTCAAATCAAAGAGAATTTAATTACGTGTGTTTTTAGTGATGAAAGGTTCATATATATGTGTTGATTTTCAGGAGAAATATTAGTAACAACTGAAAAGCATGTATTTTGGGTTGCGTGGGCAAAATGTTACAATTTTTGCAATATCTCAGAAATTATTGAACACATAGTGTTGGAGAATACGTCAAATCAAAGAGAATTTAATTCCACTAATTTTGGATATCTTTGATTTTAGGAAAATCGCCAGTAAAATCAAAAACGTGTATTTTGGGTTGCGTGGGTAAAGTATTTACATTTTTGCATATTTCTGAGAATATATATCACACAGTATTGAAAAATATGTCAAATTAATGAAAATTTAATCGCACTAATTTTGGATAATAAATGAATCATATACAATCTTTGATTTTTAGGAAAATCGCCAGTGAAAGCAAAAACGTGTATTTTGGGTTGCGTGGGTAAAATATTTACATTTTTAGCAATATCTTCGAAAATATATATCACACAGTATTGAAAAATATGTCAAATTAATGAAAATTTAATCCTTCAACTTTTGTCTACTGAAAAAATTATATATACATGTTGATTTTCAGGAAAAACACTAATAACCCTCAAAAAACATGTTTTTTGGGTTGCATCAAAAAAATATTAACATTTTGTGCAATATCTCCGAAAATAATTATCCCACAATATTGTAAAATATATCAAATGAAAGATAATTTAACCCCGCATATTTTAGTTGTTAAAAATGTTCGAAAAATTGTAATACTTTGGCAATAAACAATAAAAAACAAAATATTTCAACTTTTACTCCTTTTCTATCCGTATCCAAGTCATATAATCAGATATAAATTAATGAAACCTAATTACATCGAAATGAAATTCCAGCAAGATGAGATTTTTTCCGCGTGAATGTTTCCCTTTGCAGCGTTTGCTGGATGAAAACGCGCAAAACAGCATGCGATTACGTGCCGTACGCACTTAATGCGGCGGTAATTCCGCTTAGTGCTTTTTCGCATGCGAGCTTCCACGCTTCTTCGCGCCGGGGCTTTTCCGATCGCAGCGGCGAAATAAGCCCCGCGGACATATGTTAGTGTTTGAGTTCGGCTCGCATGGCGCATGTGAGTGCGCTGCTCATTTGTTGCGCGCCGGCTTTGAATGGGTTCAATGGAAATGTCATTGGGGGGCCGGATTTGCGGCACGTGCCGCACACCTGCAGAACCTTCACCCACCTCTCCCAACATTCATCCCGATATCAAACATTTCCAGCTATTAATAGACATGTATTACATAAATACATAAATTCGATAGTTTTTAGGTTAAGTTGAGGTTAAACACAGGATATGACGTCAGAGGAAGACAACATAACCTTAAAAAACAAAAAATCAAGTTTTTAGGTTAAGTTGAGGTTAAATACCGGATATGATGACAGAAGAATACAACATAACCTTAAAAAACAAAAAATCAATATTTTTAATTATTTTGCTTGTTTTAAGAGTTTTTGCGAGTGAATTTTTAATTTAAACTTGATGACAAACGTAATTCCGAGCTTTCGAAATGAAATTCGACAGGAAGAAAGGTAAAAGCAAAGCCCGAACTAAAGATAATTCAATTTAATCCACATCTCGACAGGTTCATTCAAGGTGACATTTAAATTCTCTTCGCGTCCTATCCGAAAAGACGCGCGCAAGTAAAATAATTAATTAACAATTTCGGGAAAAAAATATGAACACGAATCAATTTGTCGTCGTGCCCAGGTAATCGCTGGCTTAATTATTGAACAAATACCACGAGGTGTTTGCAGGCATTCGCTGTATCGATTGCAAACTTTATTTGCCAGCCCACACAGTACCAGAAACAGGTGGAATTTAGATATGACGTACAGTTATTACTCATTAGCGCCTGCTAATCGAATTAATTCAACGCGTATTTTATGATTAATATTGTGCAATAGAAGTGCGCGCATTTTTAATCATAAATAATCATCAACTTTGTCGGCGGGCGGGCCTGTTTACGACTTTTAATGGAAAAGCGAAAGGAAATTGAATTGAAATTAACTTTGCTAAGTTTAAGTTCAACTCAACGAATGATTAATATTTTGTTTTGCGCTTATCTCAGCGAAATTTTAAATTAATTACTATGGGAATTGTACGAGCAACGGAAAAAACGCTGATTTAGCGTTATTATATTTATGAAATCTTGTTAATAAAAAAATCGGCATAGGTGTGAGGCGGATGAGCGGTGAGCAACAAGCCGAGACGTCAATTTCCCCAACCGAATCTTCGTTCTACGGATCATCAAACTTTTCAGCGAATGAAAGTCGAAAAGCCTACACGAATCTAATTAGGAATTGTTGCGATGATGTTTTCCGACATTAACGACTTTATCGACAAAGCACGTTAAATATTCATGAATTTTTTTTAAAAAAGTTGTAATATAGGCAACATATTATACATGTGTGTATGTTATACATCTAATTGCAACTTCCGCATTGAGTCAGTCATATGCCAATTGCCTAGATTTATTCAATTGATGAGTCAAGCAATATTAATCATCACTACTCACCTATTTGTGGAACATCATACTGTCTGCCGGCACGCGGTGACCGCAACATGAGCTGCGGCGGATGCACGCCGCCTCCCTCGCCGCCTCCATCCCGCTTCTGCCAATCATTCACACCGAAGAACGACGTCGACGCCGCAATCCCCGCCAGTGGATTCCCAAAGTCGACTTTCGAGTTTGGCGCATACGCAAATCGTTGATTTTGATTATTCGAGTTGAAATCCACATCGTTCCATTCGTTCCAATCGCGTGGCAACTCAGAGCGTTTACGAATTTTTAAATGATTCGCCGCTGGAGCTAGAGGTTTAGTCTGTGCTTGGACCTGCACCTGCTGTTGCTGCGGTGACTGAAGCGGTTGCGGGGTGGCAAGGGCACGCACCCAGACCGTCACCGTCAGCACGGCCCACATTCTGGCTACTACTCCAGGGGGGAGGCGAGCGGCGGTTCCGGTTGGGACTTGTTAGGCCCTGCTGTTTGTTGAAAGCCGTGGAACAGCGGATGCAAAGTGTATGGTGGAGGACAATGGTGCTAGCGATGGGGTTTCAGGTGATCATCGCGCCCGAACCATCAGCCCTCTTAGCGGCGGTGCGAATTCACCCGGCGGTTCAATCTTAACGCTTAGAAGAAGCAAATTCAACACAGAAATAATTCACTTTTCGAGGTCTTTTTAAATCACTTTGGGTAGGCGCTGACTATTATTAGACTTGCCGCCCGCCGGAGGGTGAGAAAGAGTTATAATATGGTGTGTTTCCACTTGTTGCCGCCGCCCCACAGTGTATCGAATGGGTGCGCTCGGCAGTAACGCAGTAAAACAGCAAAAAATCGTGAGGAAATCAAATTCTCTTCACCAAATCTTCTCCAAATGCCCACTAGTTGGATTTGTCGAAAAATATTTCAAGTCGATTATTACGAATATGAATTGTACACGAATCTATTACACGAATAATTAAATTGATATGATTTGCGTTTGCTTTTCAGTTGTTCAGTAAAGTAAGAGGAGACTTAAGTCAGTGTTACCGCTCATCGCACGTCCGAGGTTTTAGTCCTGTCCAGATCGGGCACTGTGTTGTCCACTATACAAATTCACAATACTTTCGTCAGTTGCATTGATTCAACAAACGTCGCGAGTGTGTTTCAAATCGGATTTTGTGTTGTTTGTTTTGCGTGCGCTCGCCGCTTGCTTGTGTGTTTGGTGCGCCTGAGGCTGCTTGCGAACGACGCTGGAGACGGCTCGCGACTAGCTGGAGAGCACGCAGAGTCCGCCGCCGCCGCCGCCGTCGACCGGGTCCGCCTACGCTCGCGAGCGCGCCGCGCACCCCTCTTTACTCCCCACCTTTTTCTTTACCCACACATATAGATATCTATATGTATATAACAGTAAAAACCTACCGTGCATATTAAAATAGTGTTTTTGCTACATTCGCAAAAAAGCGAGATGTTAATTTATATTAATTAAACAACAAAAAGTCGCTTTGAGGTTACAATGTCGGGTCAGGGGTGGAGGTGAATATGGAAATATGTTAATGTTCTTATGAATAATCAAATTAAATAAGTTACTTGCATTAATTCACCACTAAATTAAAGAAAAAAAATTTTTTTAAAGTTTTTCTTTAAAATTTCAACAAAAAAAATTTCCTAAATAACCTAAATAAATCTAAAAACATTTTCTTCATAATTACTATTTAAATTATTATCTGACGCTCCGCTTTGCAAATTAATCTCAATTTAAATCCCGCAGCACTTTGCGCGTTTTAAACGAGTGCAAATTGTTTTTCGCTCCACACTTAACGCAACTTTAATATGCATCCATCCCATTATCCCATCCACTCCCTGAAAAAAAAATGTTTTCTAATTTTAGTTTAAAATACAAAGCGTAAGATTATGTGGAGGCGCCGGGCATCCAAAGCTCCTTTGAGGTGGTTGGCATTAGACGCGCCGCATGCGAGCTGGAAATATTTGTAATAAATTTCAAATGATGATATTACCCCGGCTCGAGTGTGTTGTGCATGTGCGTGTCGCTCGTAAATCAAAGCCGCGTGTAAGCAATACACACCCCCACGCCCGAACAAGCAAGATTATAACCTATAAAGCCGAGCTTACAATGTCACACATATTATCACCGGATGAGGTGGTGAATAATATAATATGATGAAATCAATCTCACGTGTGTGTTATGGGTAATCTTGTGCTTTTAATTGGATGCTAGCCACCGCTGAGCTTTTTGTTTCTCTATTCGTGAGGGTAAATCTCGTTGTATTTATTTAACGTGAGCATACGTGCGTCATAAACGAGGCAATTGCTTCGCCGGGCATAATTCACCGCCAACGTCGCACAATTAGAAACCCCGTCGCGCAACTTGCGGCGGCGGTGGCGTAATCATCTTGGGAGAGACAAAGCTGTTTTGCATTTGACCGCACCGAGCGCTGTAATTATTATATACTGCTTTCTAGCCACCATTTTGGTTAAATTTTGACTTAAAATTATTTTATTTACGTAAAAAATGCAAAAAAACTTCGAAATTTTCAATGAAACGTTAGTTTTTAATTAAAATTACACGTGTGCTTCAACAAATAGTAATTTTATCAGTCAACAAACAACAATTTTCGGAATTAATTAATTTCGTCCTTGCACACGCGCGCAAAAAAACATTTTTCTCTCGGAATTTTTTTCCCCGGGTGCGCATTATTCAAATCCCTTAAGACCATTGTCTTGCTGATCCGGCTTACTGGAGAAGAATGAGTTCGACATGAGATGAAAAGGTGAAAAGTGCTCGCAGGAGCAGAAACTGTAAACGCATTTAGAATCGTTTAAAGTGCTTACGCGCTAAGCCCTCCGCAATGGATGACGATAAAATTTTGACAAAAATCCGTATTTTACACGCGAATGACTTGTTGCATTAGGCGATACGTAATACAGTCAGACAGATGTCTTCCCGAGTTGCGCGCGGCCTTGTAAAGCCCCCGAAAAATTGATTGAGCAGAGAGAAAAGGAAAATGTTGCTGGCGTGCGTAGACATTCCGATGCGTAGCGACTAAGTAAGTACCTACGTAAGCAGGCGTAATGTGTTCATGTTGTTGGCCTTGACCCGCTTCGCACCCAACCGCCGCCGCCGCCGACCTACTTCGGCCCCCCATGAAGGTATATTACGCATCAGTCATCATCATCTCCAACAGTAAGAATGATGCAATGTTATGGAGCAAGACAATTGAAAGCTATGACCTTGAGTGGCAATTTTAGGTTAAAAAAAATTTATTTGAGGTTAAATAAATTTTTTGTTGTTTTATGTCTCAAAATGAATTGCAACATCAATATTAAGCAAGACAATTGAAAACTACGACAATTTTTGAAGTTAAAAATGCGTTTTTTTTAGGTTAAAGGAAATTTTTTCGTTGTTTTGTGTCCTGAAATGAATTGCAACGTCAATATTAACCTCAAATTATGTGTATAACCTAAAAATAACTCTCAAGGACAAAATAATCAATCATCTCGATGATATTTCACATGTAAAATTAAAAAATGTAATTTTTTGGAAATATTTTTAAGATGCGGTTGTCGAATGTCTATTTTTAGACATTTATAGTGCTGCGCACCGCCACCGCCCCTGAATACAAGAGGGGCACTCGCTTTGGGAGGCTGGGAGCGGCAACAAACGCGTCCCCCGGGAGTGTTTTGAAGGTAGCCATTGTTTCTCAAAGAAACGTCAGGTCTACAAGTGGCCAGCGCCCGCCGAAATTTATTATTGCGCGAGAAAATCCTGTCTCCTATGTGTGTGTGTGTGTGTGGAAAACTCCGATGAATGTTGAATGTGCTGCGGAATGTCGGAGGGTGTGTATAATTCTATGACGTCATCTCGTATTTCTTCCGTTTGCCACTTCCACTCGCCAGCTCCATTCAGTTTCAAGGTTGCATTGAGCCCCGCCGCCGCCACGAGGATGAACCTAACGGATGTTCACGAAAACACTCACACATACATACACTGTGCGCGGCTATAAACAAGAGAAAACAAAAATAATGTATACGGACGTATGCGTGAATCGATTGCATTTGCCTCTTGCCCAAAATTGAACACTTTTTGATGTCCTTGAGTGGAGTATCAATATATTTTTAGATGTATGCGGGTGTGTTTGGAAAGTTTTCATCATGGCAATATGACGAAATGAGCAACAGCATGTCCTTGACGCCGGTTTTCACGCGATTATCACCGCCGCACGCAAGTGAACACTCAACTTTCTTGTTTCTGCTTTTTTTTTCCAACTGCGCAAGCCCAACAGGTAGCTGTTATTAAATATAACCACATACACAGAATGTTTACAAAAGATGATTACGCATGTCGAGTATGAATTAATAAATATGCGAGTGTGTGCTGGGGCGGTGTGTGGATGGAGAGAGAATTGAAAAGTTGTTTATCTCTAGTTGGTATTCGGCGAAGTTGTGGGAGTGGTGCGCTCGGCCGTGGTCGTCGTCGCCGTCGTACATATTGGATCGATGCGGCAACGGGGGCTGTTGGTTTGCCGCCACCAGAGTTGGTTCGCCCACACACGCGGTGTGCTCACGCGCTCTTCGCATCGCCGCCGGCGCGCACCGCGCACATGCGGCCAGCAACAGCAACAACAACACTTTTAGGTTCGCTAAATGTTTGTAATCCGTTCGAAAGCGGCTATTGAGCGGAAATGTGCCTTCAAACTTAAATTTTCCACCTCATTAATCAGGCCTGCGTCATTTTAGTTAAGATATTTTCGGGCGGAGAAAAATTGTGGGGGAAAATGCGTCGTATCTTATAAACAAAACGAGGGAATTTAATTATTTAAACAGATTTTATTAAGGGAGGAGATTTTCTTTGAGATATATTATGTTTTGTGCTTTTTATTTCAGTAGAATGAGCTTTAAAAAGCTTTGATATTGAAGAATTGGAAATTTTTTAATATTTTTAGGTATTTTTTATGTTTTACTTTGTATCTTATAAACAAAAAGAGGAAATTTAATTATTTAAAAACATTCTAATAAAGGAGGCGATTTTCTTTAAGATATTTTATGTTTTGTGCTTTTTATTTCGGTAGAATGAGCTTTAAAAAGCTTTAAAATTGAAGAATTGGAAATTTTTTAATATTTTTAGGAATTTGTTATGTTTTACTTTGTATCTCATAAACAAAAAGGGAAAATTTTATTATTTAAAAACATTCTAATAAAGAAAGAGATTTTCTTTAAGATATATTATGTTTTATGCTTTTTATTTCGGTAGAATGAGCTTTAAAAAGCTTTAAAATTGAAGAATTGGAAATTTTTAAAATTATTTTTAGGAATTTGTTAGGTTTTACTTTGTATCTTATAAACAAAAAGAGGAAATTTAATTATTTAAAAACATTCTAATAAATGAAGAGATTTTCTTTAAGATATATTATGTTTTGTGCTTTTTATTTTGTTTGAATGAGCTTTAAAAAGCTTTAAACTTGAAACATTGAAAATTTTTGAAAATATTTTCAGAAATTGTTTTACGTTTTAGCCTGTATCTTCTAAATCAAATGAACAAAATAAATCTTTTAAACGGTTTCCATTAGCCAAAAAGTCTCTTTTTACCCGACATTACATAGCATCCCTTTTACCCACCTATAACCACCCCTAAAATATCTCAAAAGTAAAAAAATTCAAATAACAGAAAAATTTCATTTTTTTTTCGATATAAAAATCATTATATCTCAAAAACTAAAAATAATATCCAAATTATTTTACCACACACTGATGCACAATTAAATTCTTTTCATGATAAGAAAAAAAATCATACTGATATCTTCTTTTCCAAGGTAGAAAACTCCAGAAAACCGAAAGAAGCGCTCATACTTTACACTAAGTATTCATATGTTCAGCATACGTGCATAGCAAATTGGTTCCCCAAAAAGCTCACCCTCTCAGCATGCAGCGGAGTATATCAAAAGTCGCTTCCAGCATGTCATTCCCGCATCGCCAACTTCAAGAATGAATTGCCGGCGCGACGAGCCCGCGCGCAACACCTTTCTCATGCAAAGTTCACGCGCAGAGACTCGTTATGCTCATATGCCATGCTGATGATGTCGCCCAACATACAGCCGACTACCGCAAAGCCAAAACCCAAACTAAAAATTACGCCCGGCTAAAATTAGACTACAGCGTAGATTCTAATTTACTATTCACTTAGGCATCCCAATACGCCATTTTGAAGCATGAGAAAACAGTGATGGCCAAATCTCGCCGCTGCCAAACGTTTTTTCGCGCAGAGCAGAAAGCACGAGTCGCCCACACGCCGAATATACGGGGTTCATTCACAAAAAGCAATTTACGTGCATGCGGAATCGATAAAATTTGAATTTTTCCAAAAATTGGTGGAGGCGCCACAAAATTTAATACACCTATTAATATTTATATAAAATTTTTTCTGTTTTAAAATAGTTATCAGTCAATAAAATAAATTAAATTTAACTTTGAAGTTTTTTAGCGTAAAACTTTGGATAAAACAGTTTTGGTGGAGGCGCCGGGCTTGTGCGCAACGTAAGAGCATACTTCATCATTTTATGCTTCTTTCGCACGTCATCTAAATTATCGTAAACCTTTCTCTTTTTCCCCAAGAAAATAAAAATTCGCGCAAAATTTCGCGCGAAAAACTAAAACATGTCGTTATATTTTACGAAGTCATTTATTCACTAATAGTTTTCGGCATGTTGCGAGCGAAATAGGTTCCGAGAAGCGTTTCTTTCTGGATGTAGTATAGTGTAGGTATTATGTTGCACATTGCGCGTGTTAAAGTTGCCAAATGAGATGAAACGTCGCCGGACGACCGACGACGACGGCGTTTTACTAGCCGCCATTCACGCGCGCGCTGACTGTACAAAGATCCGTGTGTAGGCGATGTGATAGAGTGATAGAGTGATGGCGAGATGGTTTTTATCTCTCCTTTTCGTCGCTTTATTGCGCGCCGCTCAGGGCACTGAGAGTTTTACTTCTTCGCGCGCATTCGGCGCACAAAAGTGCGATAGTAAAAACTTTACACTTCTTGATTCCCCGACTGGCGGGGTGGTGGCTTTTAGTGCATGGGGAGAAACACCCACGGGCGCAAAAGATGCATTTTTTAATATATTTAAGTATTTAGGTTATGTATTGTTCACATAACCCCAGATAAATAATTTTTTTTAGGTTTTTGTGAATATTCTGAGGGAAAAACACAAAAAATAACGATTTTAATAGCTCAGAGGAGAACTTCAACATAGGCAACCCACATTACATGTGTAGTGCTGTGTTTAGTTGATGTATATGACACCAGAGGGCGCTTGATGTCCCTCGGATACTTATTAGAAGCCATAAACCCAAAAAAATGCATTTTTTAATGTTTAAAAACATTTATGTTATTTATATTGTTCCTGCAATTCTAAAAATAAAACATAACCTCACCTATATAACATTTTTAATGTTTTAAACGTTTTTCTGCCTTTTTCCACCAAAAAACACCAAAAATTAAACTTTTTAATAGCTCTCAATTTATTTTTAATATAGGCAACCCACATGACATGCATAGCTCTGTGTGTGGTTGATGTGTCTGACACCAGAGGGTGTTTCTTGCGCCATACACGTTTGTTCTTCAATAAAAACATGGCTGGAGTTTTTTTCAAGAAAACGAATCAGAGTTGTCTTGAATTGTGCCCTGCTAGTGAATGAGTGCCAACTTTTCCAATTTGCTCACCGGAAGCCGCCAACTCTCTCTCTTTCCGTGCGGCGCTGTGCTAGAGCTAGCCCACGCTTATAGCAATTTTAATATCATTATTGCGCATGAAAAGCTAACGTAATGATAACGCAACCTTCGTTTGTTTCAATTTCTCGTATTTCGCTCGCGTCGCATCTTTGATCATAACATTTGCGCGCTTACTTACGAAATGCGCCGCGCTCTCACCGCGGCGGCGAAATTTTATACTCGACTTTTTTTAGTACGTCCACGCTGAAATAAAAAGCGCAAAAGCAAATCGCATAACTTTGATGTTTAATGAAATTGTAACGGTTTTTTCTTCGCCCTTTCTGTGCGCGCGCGAGGAATTTTTTGCGAAAATATTCTGCTTTTAATTC
Organism: Dalotia coriaria; assembly: GCF_025399875.1. Lineage (NCBI taxonomy): Eukaryota > Metazoa > Arthropoda > Insecta > Coleoptera > Staphylinidae > Dalotia > Dalotia coriaria. Next base: position 275,850 of record NW_027045446.1, read on the forward strand.
TTCAAGTGTAGAAATGTTTAGCGGAGGGAAGAGAATTTTCGAACGAAGGAAAGAAAATACGCGTTTCGTACGTGTTTAGAGTAAACAAAGTCGTTCTTTATTTGCTTTACGTTCGCTCACTTTATCTGTTGTTTTATTTTCTCGCATCGTTGGGGCCCATTTTTATGTGGCGCAAGTTTTCCTTTCATATTTCTCCGCGCGTTATCTATCCGAACGCAATAATTTACCATTTTCCCCACACACGCTGCGTGTTTTTTGCTTAAAACTATCAAACTATAACAATTCCTAATTTTATTACATTTATTTCATCATTCTAAGCGCAAATACGACGAATAAAAGTACACAATTCATAACACTGTAATATTACACCGCTGAGAGAAGAAAAATTGTGTTTATAAGCACACACAATAGTAGAATGCTGAAAAATCGCCAGGGTGGCATGAAAAGAAAATATTACTATCGCACGTGACTTCTAAATAACCACTCAGCCTGTGGGAATACATAAATTAAATACAAAGTAATCATAAAAGCACCAAACGCGAAAAAAGTAGCTAAGCGTGCGTAATTAAAAGAAAACATTAGGCAACACAAAACACACCCGGTGATTTTGAGGTTATGATGCTGAACAACGGAAATAAAAGGTTAAACAGGTTAAACAGCTCAACAAACACTGATTTCCCTTGCTTGTACATATTTAATACTCCGCAGCGTAATTAAATCGCACATGTAAATGTAGATTTAATTATATCATGCTTTCAAACGCTGCGCAAACATTTTTTATAGCTGCGGTTTTATTGCGACACGTAGGTGTATAACTGGTTGTATACACTAACCGGGAAAGTTTTATGAATTTTTTCCAGCTGTGGTTATAAAGATAATCACGAGGATCTTAATTAACTCATCAGAAAACCTGGATTAATTAATTTTTGTGCGAAATGTTGTATTTCATATTAAAATAAAGTAAATATTGAGGTTGAGTTAAATATAAATCAGTCGAGCGGATGAATTATGATCAATTCTGCAAGTACAAGTGTTTGAACACGCCATGATGCATTTATTTTCGGCTAATTTTTCACGCTAATCTGATTCGTGAGTATTTTCTAAAATTATAGCGTCTTGGCTAATATTAGCTGGGAAAGCTCGTGTCATTTCCGATTCGATTCGAAAAACGTGTCTATTTCTATTTTAAATTTAATTTAAATGTGATATAAGTGGCCTACATTTGTATTATTTATTAAACAGTTAAAATCTATAATTAAGCTCTTTTAAGTTTGCTGTTTGGGAGAGAAAAATATGTAAAAATAATTGTGTTTATTTAAAAGTGAATATTTCTGGCAAATAAATGGAAAATTATAGCGAAAAATTGTATTCTAGGCTATTTTTTCTATTTTTTAAAGAAAAAAAGTAAAATTTTTGCAAAAAATTGCATTTTTCTTGCATTTCAAGTGAAAATTTTAGAAAAAAACTTACAACGGCTAATATAGTTATTAATTATTTATATTTTGGTATAAATTTGATAAAAGTGTGATTATTAATTTAGAAATTATACCAAAAATGAAGAAAAAAAATCCAAAACTTGCTTTTTCCTGATTTCAACGCAATTCAAATAACTTTTTGGCAAAAATCTTGAAAGGATCAATAGACCTATTATTTATTTATGTTATAGCATAAATTTGATAAAAGTGTGATCATTGGCTTAAAAGTTATGGCCAAAAATCACAGTTTTGCGTAAAATTTGACAATTTTTCAATTTTAATGAAAAAATGTGAAATTTTAGAGTAAAATGCAATTTTCGTGCATTCCGAGTAAATATTTCAAGAAATAATTTTCAAAAAAGAATAGAGGTATTAATTATCTATATTTTGGCACAAATTTGATAAAGATCTGATTATTGGTTTGAAAAAAAAACGCAAAAATAACATTCTTAGTCTAAAATTTGTTATTTTTTCGAATTTTGTTAAAATCCATTAGCAATTTCAGTATTTTGAAGAAAAACATGCATAAAAATAATAGTGTTTATTTAAATCTACAGATTTCTGGCAAATCAAATTGATATATCTCCCAGCGACACCGATGAAATCGCAAAATTTGTAAATAATCTATAAAAAATTCAAGTCCCTTATACTTTCCAAAGCATATTGCAGCATCCCGCGTGAATAGGCAAAATGTATAAATAGCGGATTGTGCTCCCGTTTTCGCCCAAAAATTTTCAACCGCAGCCAATTTTAAATTCTCTATTTATCCAAAGTGCCATCCGTGCATTCGGCGCGGAGTGACGCAAATAACTGCCGAAACGCCAGCGGTGCGCCATCCAGTCGCATTCTGAGAGCGTCGCGACGCGCATCTTAATTTTAGTTTATCGCGAGTTATTATTTAATCGATAGTGCGAAAGTAGAAAAATGAGCGGGCCGTTTAAACGCCGTGCGTCTCTGAAATCGCTGCCGGCGATCGCGCTGCCCAAGACGGGCGGAGATGCGGCGGCACGCCGCCGCCGTTCGTCGCTCGGCGTGTCGCATGCAGGTGTTGGGCTGGGCGGCATCGGCAAAGAACAGCAGCGCGAGGTGCCTTGGGATATGGTCGACCGGTGCCTGCTGCCGGTTATTTTCTGTCATGCAGCCGCGATTATTCTCAGCACTGTGCTCAACACCCTGCACATTTCGCAGGTGACCACGATGACCTTATTCATCTGGTTTACTTTGGCTACCATTGGAGGGGTGTTATGCTATCATAATCTTAAGGTAAACTTGATTTTTACAGGATTTTAGAGAAAAAAATAAAATTTTTGGGAAAATTTGAAGTTTTCATCTATTTTTGGTGAAAATTTTTGGAAAACGTTAACGATAAGGGGTTAAGTTGTTAATTGTTAATATTTTGGTACAAATTTGGTAAAGATGTGATTATTGGTTTAGATGTTATGGCAAAAAATGACATTTTCTAAATAAAATTTGCTATTTTTAGTGAAAAAAACGTAAAATTCTTGAAAAAAATTGCAAAATTCTTTCATTTTATGAAAAAATTTTGGGAATGCGTTTACAATAGATGATAAAGGTTTTAATTATTTATATTTTGGTACAAATTTGATAAAGATGTGATTATTGGTTTAGATGTTGTGGCAAAAAATGACTTTTTCTAAATAAAATTTGCCATTTTTCGTGAAAAAAGCGTAAAATTCGTGAAGAAAATTGCAATTTTTTTGCATTTTAAGTAAAAATTTTGAGAATGCGTTTGCAAGACATGATAAAGGCCTTAATTATTTATATTTTGGTACAAATTTGATAAAAGTGTGATTATTAGTTAAGAAATTATAGCCAAAAATGTAATTTTCTTCTTTTTTGCAACAAAAATCAAAATTTTTGTCAAAAATTCGCAATTTTTTGCATTTCAAGTAAAACTTTTGAAAAAAAAATTATGATTATCAATAAAGTAAATAATTATTTATGTTTTGGTATAAATTTGATAAAGATATGACTATTACTTTAGAAATTATAGCCAAAAATGTAATTTTCAACTTTTTTGCAAAAAAATGTAAATTTTTGTCAAAAACTCGCAATTTTTTGCATTTCAAGTAAAAATTTTTAAAAAAAAATTATGATTATCAATAAAGTAAATAATTATTTATATTTTGGTACAAATTTGATAAAGATGTGACTATTAATTTAGAAATTATAGCCAAAAATGTAATTTTCTACTTTTTTGCAAAAAATGTAAATTTTTGTCAAAAACTAGCAATTTTTATGCATTGCAAGTAAAAACTTTCAAAAAAAATTATAATTATCAATAAAGTAAATAATTATTTATATTTTAATATAAATTTGATAATAATATGACTATTAATTTAGAAATTATAGCGAAAAATGTAATTTTTGTAAAAATTCAATTTTCTCTTAATTTCAACGCAATTCAAGTACAAATTTCCATAAAACCTTCCATTAAATATTATTCCACTGTTGTTTGCACACACCCAACATTCCCACATTTATCAAAATAGGTATCTACTCGTAAATATAATGTTAAACAGTTTGCACGCTGAAGAGGATACATTTTCGCTATAGTCTCCCGGGTCCTTACGACTCATTAGGCATTATCAACATTATTCCGCCGGCGAAGGTCAAAGTTGACGAAGTGTGTGTCGGAAAATATTAAAGCTCCACGCGCCACCCCAGCAACAAACCAATATTGATATTTATTTATTTATTCGCAGCATATTTAAAAATCCCACCCAATTCAAAGCGTCTCAGAACCGCCGCAACTGGAAACAAATATTTCCGCGCGCCAGCCGATTGGAAAAACGGCGCGCAATATTGGCAATGGCATTTGATTACTGCCGCTCGATTGGCTCTTATTAAATTTTCCATCGGCGCGGTTTTATTGAATTTCCATATTTAATTTCTATTTCGAATTCTGATGCGAAAATGACTGTAATTGTTATTCATCCAATAAATGTCATTTGTTAATAATTAATTGACAGTTGTGGCGCAAGGTGATGTGTGCTCAGAGATGAACTATAACATTTGTAATTCTTGGAAGCGTCATTTTCATACTCGTACCGAAAAACAGCGTAATTAACACGCGATATAAGCTCGCGCGCGCGCTCCGCATATCAATGTGTTTCATCGCCGCAGCGAGCGAGCGAAAAGTAATTCATTTATCACTTTGTTTAATCAGCAAACTTCGCGCAACTTTTATTCGGTAAATATAAAATTAATTCCGTAATTAAATTATGCGTAATACCCAGAAAAAACATAATTTTTTGATTAATATCACCATCAAAATGTAACAAAATAAACATTTATCAAAAAATATTTTCTATTTTGATAGGTTACAGCAGCAGGAAAAGCAATTTTACTCACGGGTTGTGATTCTCGCATTGGTTACGCCCTCGCGCGGTATCTAGACGAACAAGGCTTCACAGTGTTCGCAGGATTCCAGAACGCCAACAGTCCTTTCGCCGATGATTTAAAGGAGGACTCTTCCGCGCGCCTCCACGTCCTGCAACTGGACGTATCACAAGAAACTCAAATCCTGTCAGCGTCGCTACACGCCGTGGAAAATCTACCAGATGGCGCTCCGGGTCTATGGGCGGTCGTACACTGTGCACAGTGGGTTGCTCTCGGTGAAATCGAATGGATACCACAACAAGTAATCAAAAAATTATTTAAAAAAAAAACATTTTATAAAAAAATATTTTTAGGTTATTCGTAAAGCAACCGAAGTTAACCTAATGGGAGCCACACGTGTTAATCAACTCATGTTGCCATTATTACGCCGTGCACGTGGTCGTATCGTCTTCATGTCTTCCGGTTTATCAAAAATCACATCCCTGTTCGAGGAATTCATTGTTCTTTACTAGCGGCCATCGAAGCACAGGCGGAATGTTTGAGGTTAGAACTACGTTCGAAAGGAGTGGATGTCGTTGTGGTTGCTCCCGGCGAATTCACTTCCGGAAGTAGTTGGTTGAGTGATGAAGACCTCTGGGAGCAAGCGAGGGATATGTGGGGACAGATGTCGCAGGAACAGAAACAAATTTACGGCGAGGATTATTTCGAGCGTGCCGTGCGCAGTTTGGAAAAGTACACTAAATCACCTGTATGTATATGTTAATATAGGCAACCCAATATACATAACCCTACATAACCGATATTTTCATCTATTTAGGATGCTGATTTGACTCAAGTGTTACGTTCACTTGTCGATGCAACAACGAGGACCTTCCCGCTGCCAAGATACACGCCTGTCACGCGCCAGGAAAAAAATCGAAGCTTTTATCGCTTATCATCTGCCACGAAGTGTCTACGACATTATCTACGCGGAGAAGTAAGCTTACTCACTGCCCGAGTCACGAATATACGTAATTGTATTAGATATTTGTTAAATAAACAAGTTTTAAGCCGAATTTACTTTAAAATGTTGAAATATTCATTGTGAGCTTTGTGCTTTTATCCCTAAACCACTAAATTTAATGTTTTTAGATGTGGAATAATACAGAATAATAAAAAACAGTCTAGACTACTCGTGGAAGTGGCAGACGACCTTCAAATGACTTTGATGATGATGATTAATTTTGTGTGTTATGTTTTGAATGTGTGAATATAATTTAAGTTGTGGTAGGACATTGTCAAGATAACGGAATATGGCAGGATTGTTGTTAGTGAATTTTAGACATTTTAGGCATTGTGGATATTTTGGGTGAAATTTCCGAGCGGTATCCGAAGCGCGACAAAATCGATAATGTCTGCGAGTTGTGCGTCTGGCAATTTCTCCAACCGGCCAGAAACTAAGCTAAAACCACAATTTCACACGTGTCTAAACAACAAGCAGAGATATAAATTAGTAGAATTTGATATGTCAAATGTAAAATGTTTTAAAATAACTGTTTTTCATGAAATAATGTCAAAATAATTGAATTTTGCTTAAAATTTGATCTTTTTTCGCATTTTTTGCGAAAAACAGTACAAATTTCATTAAAAACAGCAATTTTACTGCAGTTTAAGTGAATTTTTTGAAAAAAAGTTAATAAAAGATAATAGTGTTATTGATTATTTGCATTTTGGTACAAATTTGATTAAGATTTGACTATTGGTTTAGAAGTTATTATCAAAATGGCACTTTTAACCTTAAATCTGTTTTTCTATTTTGCCTCAATTTCAATAACAATTTTGGAGAAAACTTTACAAAAATCGATAGAGTTATTAATTATTTATATTTTAGTACAAATTTTATAAAGATAAGACTATTAGTTTAGAAATTATAGCAAAAATTCAATATTTTGCTTAAAATTTGCTATTTTTCTAATTTTAGCAAAAACGTAAAAATTTCAACAAAAACTGCAATTTTCCTGCAGTTCCAGTGAAAATTTTATAAAACTTCCCAAAAGACCATAAAGTTATTAATTTTTATATTTTAGTACAAATTTGATAAAAGTATGATTATTATTTTAGAAATTATGGCAAAATGATACTTTCAACCCAAAATCACCAATTTTAACGCAATTCAACTTAAAATTTCATGAAACCTGTCCAAAACCCTATTTTTCTCTCCAAAAGTAATTTAAGGTTACCTACGAGTATTATGTCCCCTAAAACTTCAAACTTTGCAATATTCCTGCGAATTGAACGTGAAACCATTCGCAGAGAAGGGAACGCGAACATTCCCACTATTCCCGTCCCCGACGCCAACGCCACTGCGGGGTTCAAGGGTAGTATCCCTCGGCCAACATCCCTGATACTCTTTTCGCTTTCCACTCTATCCAGTCAGTCGGTAGCCATCGCCGAGCTCCGACGCTCTTCCAAACACTCCTGCTCCTCAGTTACGACACATTATCTACTCTTACCATACCCATACAACCCACAAATAACCTCAAAACCTCTTCGCATAAAATTTAATTACATAATAATCGCATTTCCAATCTAAAATCAAAACAATGCGCGTGATTGTTTTGTTGTCAGAGAGTGTTATGTGTTCCGTTACTACAGCTGTGTGTTTGTAGAGTTTATATTCCCGCTGACCTTCCACACTCACGCCGTGTAATAGTTTCGGTTCGCAGTATTGGTTTAGTGTTCAATACACGCGCGCGCGCTAAAATGGACGACGAGGGCAACGACCAGACGACGGCGACGGCGGCGCAACAAGGGGCGGCAATCCCTTCAAAATCACCGACTCGTCGCGCGAGACGCGGAAAGGTGTGGTTGCCACCACGCTCGAGGAGCTCACCGCCAAGGTGTTGAGAAGCTGGACATTGAAGGCGATGTTACTGTTGTAAGTACATAAGTAAACAGTAATCAAGGTTAAATTATGACTTAAGTAGGTTGACGGCGACTCTCTGCATCGCTTTGTTTGATGCGTATTGTTGGTTGCATATAGTGTCGAGTTGTAGAGAGAATATAATCAAGAGTGTAATTTGATTATATAAATTTGAGTGGGTAAAATACGAGTACGAGTATATTGTTTTGGAATTGAATAAGTTTATAATTGGACGTTTGTTTTGTGAGGAAATTTGCACAGTGTCCAATTAACGAAGATAAATATTTTTTAAAGACAATTCAAGGTTTAAAATTATGTTATTTTAGTATAAATTGTGTCTTAGTGTAATTATTCGCTCAATTTACTTTATGTTTCTTCTTGTATTCTTAATATTCTTAGTTTTTATGCAATTTTTTCTTGTTTTGCGATAATATGATATGAAAAACTTATTTTTCTTCTTTAATTTTTGTCTTTTTTCGTATTTTCCGTTATGATTCTCTGTGATTATATCAAGAAAAGCTTTATTTCTGTAATTTTTGTTATTTTTTAAACGTTTTTCTGATTTTTTAATACTTTTTCTATAAAATTTGTTGTTATTTGACATAATTTTATCAAAAAATACTGTTTTTATATTTTCTCTTTAAAACTTTTATGTTTTTCGACATAATTTTATCAGAAAATACAGTTTTTCTCAGTTTTTTTCGTTTTTATTCATTTTACGTGAGTTTTTAATCAATTTTCTTAATTTTTTGTTGTTATTCGTCAAGATTTTATCAAAAAATTCTTTATTTCTTAAGTTAAACTTTTATTTGACATAATCTTATCGAAAAATACTGTTTTTCTCTAATTTTTGTTGATTTGTGACACAATTTTATCAAATTTTATTTTCTTGCGTTTTGTTGCTTTTTGTGATTTTTAAATATTTTTCTATAATTTATTTGCTATTTATAATTTTATCAAAAAATACTGTTCAATACACGCGCGCGCGCTAAAAATGGACGACGAGGGCAACGACCAGACGACGGCGACGGCGGCGCAACAAGGGGGCGGCAATCCCTTCAAAATCACCGACTCGTCGCGCGAGACACGCAAAGGTGTGGTTGCCACCACGCTCGAGGAGCTCACCGCCAAGGTGTTGGAGAAGCTGGACATTGAAGGCGATGTTACTGTTGTAAGTATATAAGTAAACAGTAATCAAGGTTAAATTATGACTTAAGTAGGTTGCCGCGCGAGTATTAAGAGACGCTTTGTTTGATGCGTATTGTTGGTTGCCTATAGTGTCATTAAATTCTCATTAGAGTAATCAATTATCGTCAGAGTAGAGAGAATATAATCAACAGTGTAATTTGATTATATAAATTTGAGTGGGTAAAATACGAGTACGAGAATATTGTTTTGGAATTGAATAAGTTTATAATTGGACGTTTGTTTTATGTAGAAATTTGCACAGTGTCCAATTAACGAAGATAAATATTTTTTAAAGACAATTCAAGGTTTAAAATTATGTTATTTTAGTGTATATTGTGTCTTAGTGTAATTATTCGCTCAATTTACTTTGGTTTTCTGCTTGTTTTCTTCATATTCTTAGTTTTTATTAAATTTTTTGTTGTTATACGACATAATTTTATCATAAACTCATTTTTCTTCGTTAATTTTTGTCTTTTTCGCATTTTTTGTTGTTATTTGTCATGATTTTATCAAAAATTCCTTATTTCTGTAATTTTTGTTATTTTTTGACAGTTTTTCTGATTTTTTAAATACTTTTTCTATAAAATTTGTTGTTATTTGACATAATTTTATCAAAAAATACTGTTTTTATATTTTCTCTTTAAAACTTTTATGTTTTTCGACAAAATTTTATCAGAAAATGCAGTTTTTCTCAATTTTTTTCGTTTTTATTCCTTTTACTTGAGTTTTTAATCAATTTTCTTAATTTTTTGTTGTTATTCTTCAAGATTTTATCAGAAAATCCTTTATTTCTTAAGTTAAACTTTTATTTGACATAATCTTATCGAAAAATACTGTTTTTCTCTATTTTTTGTTGATTTGTGACACAATTTTATCGAAAGTTTTATTTTTTCTTTGATTTTTGTTGCTTTTTGTGATTTTTTAAATATTTTTTCTATAAAATTTGTTGCTATTTGACATAATTTTATCAAAAAATACTGTTTTTATATTTTCTCTTTAAAACTTTTTAAGGACATAATTTTTACTGTGAAAATACAGTTTTTCTCAATTTTTATCGTTTTATTCATTTTACTTGAGTTTTAATCACTTTTCTTAATTTTGTTGTTATTCGTCAAGATTTTATCAAAAAAAATCCTTTTTATTTCTTAAGTTAAACTTTTTATTTGATATAATCTTATCGAAAAATACTGTAGTTTCTATTTTTGTTGATTTGTGACACAATTTTATCGAATGTTTTATTTTTTCTTTGATTTTTGTTGCTTTTTGTGATTTTTTAAATATTTTTTCTATAAAATTTGTTTCTATTTGACATAATTTTATCAAAAAATACAGTTTTTCTCTACTTTTTCCCTCTTTATTCATTTTATCTGAGTTTTTAACAAATTTTCTTAATTTTTTGTTGTTATTCGACATAATCTTACCAAAAAATACATTTTTTTTTTTCTGTTTTTTGTTGTTTTTTAACATTTTTCTCATGTTTTCACACTTTTCCTAAGATTTTCTTTGTTTTTCAACATAATTTTATCAAAAATAAATTTTCTTCCTAAATTTTCATCTTTTTCTACATTTTTCTTGACATTTTAACATTTTACTAAAACTCTATCGCAGCTGTTAATAACTATAATAAGGTTAAGTATGAATCTTGAGAAATGCTTGCCTTATACTCCTCAAAAAGAGCCCTTTTCACAATTTTCTCCCCTCATACATGATCACGTAACGCCGTGATGAGGAAACCATGTAACACTAAACGCTAGAGAAAAGCGAAAAACCCGACGTGATGAAAACGAAAAGCTTGTTTCCAAATGACCGAGCGCCATATTTCAACAGCGTCACTCTTTCCAAAACCCACACCGCAACCTTGGCGGTCAACCCTTTTCATGGCATTTAAAAAATGCACGCAGATTTCCACCGCGCCGTGAAAGAAGCTGCCTAATGATGATGAAATATTAACGCGCTAATGGAAAAATCGTTTTTATGCATGTTTTTCACGTCGAAACGACGACCCACGTGTAATTAATTATTCACTGAATAAACAAATACGGTGCGTGTGTGGGCGAAGAGTTTTCCCTTCAAACACAATTTCACGGAACGCAAATATTTCAATGTTAAACATTTTCGGAAAACAAATATTTTCGTGCGGGATGTGGAAGAATAACGAAATATTATTGGATCATCCACTTTACTCACCCACTTTGGTGCTGTGTTTGTCGTCTGCGTCGGTTTTGTGAGGTTAGAATGGCTGCCACCAATGAAAAATGACATGACTTTATAAAATCTTTTCTCCAACAGATTACTATCATTACAGTGGGTCATAAACTTCGCTTGGGAAATTGAATTTTCCGATTTTTACTATTATAGATACTTTTAGGAGCAAAAAACGTAGAGATAAAACATAACCTGGCTCAAAAAATGACATCCATTATAATTTTGACACTTTTACCTTTAAATTTACTGATTGTGAGGTTAAAACTTACTTTTTACAGATTTCTACTTTATCTGACTTAAAAAATGACAGCCACGATGACTTTTGACATCCTAATATTTATTTGAGGTTATAATTCGATGTTTTCTTCTTTTTTTGTTAATTTCCATCCAATTACTTGTTTATCCCAGTGAAAATACAGTAATAAACTTTGACCTTGATAAGATATACATTGCGGCACGTGTCCGAGCCTTGGAAAACGTTTACTAATAACAATAACTTACGGCGGAATAATAACGGCAGGAAAACATTTATGGCCGCCGCTGTACACGACTACATCCCTGCTGGTTCCACGAACGTAATATATTTCGACGTGTAGAATTACCTCGTACCCTTGCTGCTCACTGGTCCGGTCGTTTGCGTTGCGAGCATGACTTCACTTCGCGTAATTCCTTTCTTATTGTGCTTACTCACGGCAATTATTTTAACTTTTCTAACCATAAATTTCGTATTTCTTCTGGGGATAATCTGTATTAATACCAACTAACCTTTAAAATCACCAGACTATGACGTTTGTGGTGTGTGGAAAGTTGCCTACGTTAGGGAATTTGATATTTTAAATTTATGACTGTGCACAGTCACAAAACGAGAAAAAAAGTGAATTTTGAGGTTAACCAGTGTTAAAATCAGAGGTTTATATAAAAAGTAAGTAGTTTTAAGAGTAAAATCATTAAATTCTATTTAATATAAACGTTTTTCTTTGTTTTTAGTTAAATTTAATCTGTATTAATGTAAGTTAACCTCAAAATCTCTCAACTCTGCCGTTAGTGGTGGTTGGAAAGTTGCCTACATTAGGGAATTTAATATTTTAAAGTTACGACACTCAAGAGAATATCTTCAATGTACATCGCATATTCTACACAACAATTTCTCACGTTTTCCACGCTTAAATTTCCAGGTTCTTGAAGCCGACGGCACAGAAATCGACGACGACGAATACTTCGCCACTCTGGAACCGCACACGAGTCTCATGGTGCTGCGCAGCGAAGAAAAATGGTCGCCACCAGTGCCGCCATGTCGATTATCCTTCGATGAACTGGACGATGGTAAAGGTGGGCCTGAACTAGCCGGTCTAGTCGATAAGATAAAACACAATCTCTGCCATGTGTCACTACTCGGCGGGCCGGAACTTGAACTCCTCAGCGATATGGACCCGGACTCATTCGCTGACCTCCACTTCCCCGACAAGGTCTTCCTCGAGCAGCTCAAGGAGGCATCCGGGCGTTATCTCATCGAGAAACGCCAGGCTAAAGAGGCGATGGACTTGCTGAAAATATTCCAGAATCAGAAGGAGACGATTGAGAATCAAAACAACGAGAACTACTCGCTGCACAAGACTGATTAAAGCGTAAGAAAGGAATTGACCGATACAGATGATAAGAACAAGTAGGAGACAGGTTACGTTTTCAATTAAATCAACACGTTATGATAGATTTTGACTTAAGACTTGATCCGATTGCTCAATAAGTTGACTAAAACACAATTATGCGTGTGTGTTTGGTTGCCGTGGTCTTATGATATATTCGCTTATTTAAGATTGAATCAGTAACGAGTTATGATGTTTAAAAGTTACGAACGAAACACCAAAACGTTTTATCGATGATAATAATAGCGTTAAACGTAGGCGATTTTTAAATGCGTGGTCAGAGTCAAAGCAAAAACACTCCACAATACCTCCAAACCCTGCCCTTAAATATCTAATTAATATTAATAGCGTTAATCACAACGGCTGGAAGGCGGTAGATGATGAGGGTTGGCGAATTGTGTGGGATACGGCCATCGATTTTGAATTTTTATCGAATTGGATCTTTTGAATTATTGAGTCTTTTATTGTACATGTATATCTTTATATAAATATTATATCTATTGTAAAGGACAACCACCACAAACACTAGCACTGATATGATTATTGTTAGCGCTTCAGAGTCGTACGAAATGCCGAATTAGATAGGATGCGAATAGGAAACGAGACATAACCTAGAAAAGCGGAGTTTAAATATGTATTTGACGAGGAATGTGCAGTCATTGATTGGTTTATTGTGTTATAAGCATGATATAACCTCATTTTTCATCTGTTTTGTCATGTTTTGTGTTATTTATTCATCTGGGAGAGGATTAAGAGATTTATGCATTTATTATGTACGATGTGTTCAGTGTTTTATGTTTGGGAAAACGGAACGTGGTAGATTTCAACTGAACGTGGTGAAAAATGTGAATTTTGAGGTTATTAGACGTTTAAATCACAGTATTACTGAAATAAGTGGTTTAAAGGCTGGAAATCTTAAATTTTAGTTAAAAGGGACTAAAAACTTGTTTTTGTTTGTTTTAAGTTGAATTTCGCATGTTTTATTATGTTTAAATGATGTAAAAAGGGTAAAAATGTGAATTTTGATATTAACCAACGTTAAAATCCACAATTTTATTTAAAAATCAAGTACTTTTTAAGGCTAGAAATCATAAATTTTACTTAAAACTTACTAAAAACATGTTTTGCATAGTTATAAGTTGGTTTTTCATGTAAAACAAACAAAAGAATTGAATTTTGAGGTTATAACATCAAAATCAATCACAAAACGAATACTAAACCACACATAACCTATCAAAACAGCTTCTAAACATGTATTTGAAGACAAATGTGCATTTATTGATTGATTTAGTGTATTGTAAGCTCATAACCTCATTTTCATTTGTTTTGTCATGTTTTGCGTTATTTATTCATCTGGGAGAGGATTAAGTGATTTATGCATGTATTATGTATGATTTGTTCAGTGTTTTATGTTTGGTAACACGAAACGTGGTAGATTTTAACTGAACGTGGTGAAAAATGTGAATTTTGAGGTTATTAGACGTTTAAATCACAGTATTACTGTGGAAATAAGTAGTTTTAAGGCTGGAAATCTTAAATTTAGTTTAAAATTGCTTTGAAACACGTTTTTGTTTGTTTTAAGTTGAATTTTGCATGTTTATCATGTTTATAAGGGTGAAATGTGAATTTTGAGGTTAACCAACGTTAAAATCACAGTTTTATTTAAAAATCAAGTACTTTTAAGCTTAAAACTCTTAAATTTTACTTAAAAGTGGCTAAAACATGTTTTCATAGTCCTAAGTTGTTTTTCATGTAAAACAAGCAAAAGAATTGAATTTTGAGGTTATAACATCAAAATCAATCCCAAAACGAATACTAAACCAAACATAACCTAGAAAAACAGCTTTTAAACATATATTTGAAGACAAATGTACATTTATTGATTGATTTAGTGTATTGTAAGCTCATAACCTCATTTTTCATCTCTTGTGTCACAATCCACGTTATTTATTCATCCGAAAGAGGATTAAGTCGTCCCTGCACGTATTATCTATGATTTGTTCGCTGTTTTATGTTTGGCGTAGTTTACAGCTGAAAATGAACTGCCACTCACAAAAACATTTCGAGATAGACACAAAAAGAAAACAGCACGAACCCGCACGTCAAAGGTCACCACGTAAAAAGAAAATTGAAAGGAAAAGGTTCAAGGTGATTGAAACACACGAATTTCACTCCCTGGATTTTCTAATTAAAAAGCACTGCATGTAAACAAGCACCGTCCATCTTGTTCTAAATTTACACACCAACCAATTGAATAATTGCATTTCGTGTTTTAAGATGAGTAAAACGCGAGCGGATAACAAGCGAGACTTGTTTTGGGTGTGTCTGACACTTTGATAAAAGTTTAATCAGTGCCCGCATGCACAATTCGTTGAAATATTCATTCGTGACTGCACATTCCTCGAAAAACGCTTCTAGTTGAACGTCATACGTAATATGAAACGATATCATTTCGATTGCGCTGTATGGAATTTCTTACCGCATAAACAATTATATTCTATATATAAATATATATCGTAATATCACCCAGAATGTCATCCCTGCATTGAGTAGTTACACACATAAACACGATACCATTACACGTGTGCATGCCTATAGCTGTGATAAACATTGAATAAATAACACATTACACGTTGATTAACTAATCTCGATCGTCATTGAATTGATTATTGTAATAAGTATCTTTAGGTCAATATAGTGGGATGGGAAGAGGAAGCATTGCGATGAATGTAACTGAAAGTGGATTTTGTATCAATGTATAAAGAAAACATAAACAAAACGAATTGTAAAGATGAGTAGTGATGGTGTATATACAGATGACACAATAAAATAATATTGTAATTGTAATCAAGTGGGATTTGTATATGTTTTAGGTTATATTGTGATTTTGAGGTTAATCATCGTTGAAATTGTTGTTTTATGGAAAAAATAAGTATTTTTAACGGTAAAAATGTTAAATTTTGGTTACAATTGAGTAAAAACATGTTTTTTCTTTGTTTCAAGTTGTTTTTTGGTTGTTTTTCGTGTTTAAGTGATGTAAAAATGTAAAAGAAGTTATTTTTGTGGTTAATCAACGTTAAAATCAGTGCTTTATTGAAACAGTAGGTGTTTTTACGTGCAGAAATCTTAAATTTTAGTTATAATTGGTTAAAACTTTGTTTTTCTTTGTTTCAAGTTGTTTTTTGGTTGTTTTTCGTGTTTAAATGTTCAAAAATGATAAATATTGAGTTTGGAGGTTAACTAACGTTAAAATAACTGTTTTACTCAAAAAGTAAGTCTATTTAGGGCTAGAAATCATCAATTTAACTTAAAATTGACTTAAAGCATGTTTTTTGTTTGTTTTGAGTTGTTTTTTGATGTTTTTCATTGTTAAATGATGATTCTCATGTTTAAATGTTTAAAAATGATAAATATTGAGTTTGGAGGTTAACAAACGCTAAAATAACTGTTTTACTCAAAAAGTAAGTACATTTATGGCTAGAATCATAAATTTTACATAAAACTGTCTTAAACCATGTTTTTTCTTTGTTTCAAGTTGTATTTTGCATTGTTATTATGCTTAAATGACATAAAACAGCAAAAAAGTGAATGTTGAGGTTAACCAATGTTAAAATCACAATTTTACTTGAAAAGTAAGTACTTCTAGCCACAGAAATCATAAATTCTATTCACCATTGATTAAAACTATGGTTTTTCATTGGTTTAAGTTGTATTTTGCTTGTTTCTTATGTTTAAAGGATGTAAAATGTTAAAAAGTGAGTTTTGAGGTTAATCGACGTTAAAATCATAGTTTTATTCAAAAAGCAAGTTGTTTTGAAGCTAGAAAACATAAATTCTATTGAAACTTGTCTAAAAACACGTTTTTTCTTTGTTTCAACTTGTATTTTGGAAGTTTTTCTTGTTTAAATGCAAGAAAAACTCAAAAAATGTGAGTTTGAGGTTAAAACATCAAAATTAAACATTTATTTCCTCAATTTACACTAAAAAGTAATAATTACTCATAAAAAACACAGTTTTAACACTCAAAACTTTAAACTGACCAAAATATCAACTCAAAAAACATCCACAGAGTAATTTTAATCAAATAACCAACACAGAAACATATATAAAATATTGTCACATATATTTAGTCATACATTGTTTTTTTTATTACAGACATACATGAAACACCCACTTGTGTACATTAATCAAATCGACTTTGTTATCATTTAATTAAACCATACAATTCTGCTCCATCTGACTGACATATACCAAAAGATACAGCTGAACTCCAATGATATGTTCATCTTTTTGCTTAATAAGTTAACAAACAATCAAAAGAATACAAGAATCGAAGAAATTACAAACATAGCAACTGCATCTATGATCACATCGATTATTGAAGGGACCCTGATAGAGATTTGAACATCGACACACTTGTATCTGACTGCAGCAACAATTAAACACTGACTACATGATCTGAATGATGATTTCTTTTCTTTTTCGTTGAACAGAAGCAAAGTGTAACATTTTCAAGTAACAATGAAAGCACAATTATTCTATGTTTATGTGTTTGTGTGCGTGTAGAGATGATGCTGGTGGTGTGGTTTAGATGAGGGTGCAGGAGCTCTTCTCGCGGAATGGATTAATCCGCTGGCTGGTGAAGCCGTGCAGGAGGCAGTCATCCTGCTCGTGTTCGTTGATGAACTTGACGATGTCGGCGACCGCCTGCGAGACGAGCATGCGCTTGATGGCGGCCTCGCGGCGCAGCTGCTCCGTCACAGCGCGCTGTTGCTGTAAATTTGAGATCACCATGTCCATCAACGCCGTGTCCGAGAGGCCTATGGTGGCGAATTTCACAAGTCACACGCGCGAAAATCACACTCAACACGGCACACTGCACCTGGGCGCGGCCTTTGCGCAGCTTCTCCTGGGCTGGCAATGCACGAATACCGCTGAATTATGCTGTTGGAGAGTGTTGGAAGAGAATAACACACCGGATATGATTAGTTTTGTGGTTTTGAATTGGTATGAGGTTTGTTTAATGTACTCACCAGTGTTTAAAGCGGTGGAGTGGCGAATTGTTTGCGGGGAGAAGCAACAAGCGTCATAAAACGTCGTGGAGCACTCGACTGGATGAGTGGATGACACTAGGAGTGAGGAATATTAACTGGGGAAAGTGCATTGTATTGCCATCTATACTATATTATTTTTTGTTTTTGTTTTAGGCCGCCAGATGGCACTACAGAACTTAAAATGATTTGATATTGACTAAAAAGCAAATTTTTGAGGTTAACCAACGTTAGAATTAATATTTTATTAAAAAAGTAGGTATTTTTTGAGCTAATAATTATAATTTTGTTTGTTTTATGGCGTTTTTTGACTGTTTATCATGTTTATATGATGTAAAAAGGTAAAAAGTATGTTTTGGAGTTAAAAACCACGGTTTTGTTTAAAAAGTAAGTAAATTGAAGGTTTAAAATCATAAATTATCTTTAGAATTAACTGAAAACATGTTTTTTCTTAGTTTTTAGTTGAATTTTGCATGTTCAGTATGTTTAAACAGCAAAAAAGTAAATTTTGTGAATAACCAACGTAAATATCATATCACCAATGTTTACATCAACGAAATGGCGAATTATTCGTGGAAAGAAGCAGTAAACACCATGAAACATCCTTGAACATTCAACAGCAACAGAAATAACTTCTAAATAACAATGCAATATTAACTCTCAAAAGTGCATGGTATTGCCATCTATACAACACTACTCCAAGTTCATCTTTACTCCGCAAGATGTCACTACCTATCCGGTTATTATCACAAATCTGCTGCAAAATAACAATCCAAATCTTTCTTCTTATCAAAAACACGTTGTGATCTTCAGTCACGTTTTATGCACCAAGTGCACCATTTGTCCTGTTTAATTTAGTCTGTAGTCTGTAATCTGTAAATTATTTAAAATGTCTGCGCAATTTATTCGTATAATTTTAATGTTAATCTTTGCATTTGCTTGTGCAACGGGTGAAAAACGCACAAAAACCGATATTCCATGCGTTTCCGAACGCGAATGTAATATGAACCACTTAAGAAGCAGCGAGAACGATGTGTCCTCGGCGTGTGTCGATAATTATTGCGAGTTTATCATGCAAGATTCGCGTATAAACGCACCGGAAATGCGTGTGGTGACCATTTTAGACGGGCGGTGCTATTTTAACGAAGAATGCAACATTAATGGCGCTGTTTGTGAAGAAAACCTGTGCACATGTGCGAATCACACGGTTTCATCTTACAATAAAAGGAAATGTTTAATTGGTAAAAGAATTTTATCAATTTTTGTATAAATATTAAGTTTTGTTTTAATTTTATAGAAGCTAAAGAGATTGGCGACGCATGCGTGGAAGACATTCAATGCAACTTTCCACAAACCGCGTGTAGAGCTGGCAGATGTGATTGTTTTGCTGGTTTCGGCGTAGATTTGGAACAAGGAGACAAGACACAATGCAAAGAATTAAATGGTAACTATTTTCATTCATCTTATCAATAAACTAGCTGTTGCCCGCGACTTTGTTCCGGCAGTGTTTAATAAAAATGTAATTCGTTTTTACTCTCTTGTTCTAGACATACTCGTAGTAAGAGTCAATTCTATCAATAAGATTAGCAATTTTAATTTAAAGAAATTATGCATATAAAGTTTTGTCAATAATGCACTTCAGCGCGCCATCTCGAATTCAACTATTTAACTATAACTATGATTGAATCTCAATGTCAAATTTTATTCTATAGAAAAGAGCTGTTTTGAGGATTTTCCCGGCAATTATTCGAATTTTTCTCACCTTTTAAACCTTCCCTAGACCTCCACGAATAACTCAAGACCAAGATAAGATAAATCGGTTCAGCCGTTCTCGAGTTTTAGCGAGACTAACGAACAGCAATTCATTTTTATTTATTCAGAATATAGATATTTTATTTTAATTAATTTTTTGTCATAGGTATAGGTTATGTTTGTCAAAAAGACTCCGATTGTGAAGTGGAACACACAAAATGCAACACAAACAAAACCTGTGATTGCATCGATGGATATTCCGCATATCAGAAGGAATGCTACGAAATCAGCGTGACGTATCTGTCAAAATGTGATAGTGACATTCAATGTCAACACACGCTGGGACCGGACGCCATTTGCATCAATCGCACATGTCACTGCCAAGCAAAGCATATTTTCAGTGTTTTGAAGAATAAATGCATCGCACCATTAATTCCAAATGGATTTAATGATGGTACGTTAAATATTAATCAATATTCATTGAATAATTTATTTTTTTTATTAATAATTTATAAATTTTTAGGAATTTCAACATATAATCACGGTTTTTACCTGTTTCCATGGTTTTCATCTTTATTAATACTCCAAATGTTCAATTAGTAACGATTTTAATCTCATATTGCTCGATTTATATCAATAAATATACCCAATCTGTCATTTTCTAAGAATTTATGTTTCACTCGTTCATGAACGCAATTTAGGATGTGTGCTGTGATAATACACACACATTAGTCATTACCCACCTATCGTTATCATTTCTTATCTCTACGTTTTCACCAGTTACGTGTTTGGAGGTTTAAGCAATCACCGAACAAGTGCGTGTGACTGCATACGCAAACTATCGACGAAATTTTACTTCTAAAACAAAAATTTACGTTTCTAACTGTAAAAAACACCAAAAATAAAGTAAAAACATAAATTTTGTGTATTTTTATGTAATTATGTGTTAGCAACAGACAGTTTTGTGGAAAATACAATGGAATATGAGATATTTAACGAAAAAAACTCAAAATATCTTAAAATGTTGTTCATATTGTTAATAATTACTCAAACAATATGTGTTTATGCACAACAAGATCAAAGTTTAGCCAGAAAAAGTAAGTTTTCTATATTTAACCTTAAAATTTTTATTTTTAACCTATTTTAACGTATTCTAACCTAATATTTCAGTTGTAAGTTACCAGACGTGTAAACTAGACGCAGATTGCAAGATAAGTCATAGTTATTGCGATGGCAACAGTGCAACGACGAATGGCTTGTGTAAATGTGAAGAAGGATTTATTATTATTCGTAGTCGACAGTCATTTGATTGTGTCACACGTATGTTTTAACCTTAAAATTTAACCTTTTAATTTTTTAACCTTCAAAACGTTTTATTTTGATTTATTTTTGGACAGCTGCTGCTAGTGTTGATTCTGAATGTACCTACGATGAACAATGTGAATTAGCACTCGGGAAACACGCCGAATGTGATGAAAGAAAGAAATGTAACTGTATGCCACACGCGCATTTCGTCAAAAGTAAAAATTCATGTTTTTCTACATCAAGTAAGTAGATATCAACTTTGGTTATGTTTTTGACAGTTTATTGAGGTTAATACATTCTAGGACTTAATGAAACATGTCTATCTGATGATAATTGTATCCCAAACCATCCGAGTGATAAAGTTTTCTGCACAAATGGACGTTGTACATGCGGATTAAAACAAGCACCGAATTCAGCTGGGAAATGTGTTGTTGTGCGTAGATTAGGCGAAGAATGTAAGAATGATGACGCATGTCTGTCAATGAATGCAGTTTGTAGAGTGACATGCACCTGTAGAGTTGGTTATGTCCTTGAAACGGACGAACGTTACTGTTTGAAAGCCGCTGATAAATTATTCGATGCTTGCACGCAGGAATCACAATGTCAGGAGTATTTCCAACATTCGGAATGCGTGCGTGGTCGTTGTCAATGCAAAACACAGTATCATCAATATGGAAATAACTGTTATAGTCCGAGTAAAATCGGTTCGCTTTGTCGACACAAAGGTGAATGTATTACGAGTCCGGACCTGGAGGGACGCGTCGACTGTATAAACTCGATTTGTTTATGCAAATCGGGATTGGATTCGTTGTCATGCGGGGATATTTCTGCTACGAGTCGATTGCGAAATTATCAAGAGATGCAAGTTATAGCGTTGTTATTCAGCACGTTTATATTTTTATTGATTTAATTAAGTTTTACATGCGTAGAATGTTAGTTTTATGGTTATTATAGTCTACAGTAAGAGCATGAGTGTATGGTGGGTTGCCTACAGTTAGAGAAACGCACAAGTTTAGAGTAATTGAGCCAGCAATGTACAAGATATAAATATAAACGTAAATTATAATTTATTTACTGCTACGTACATTGAACATGGAGTTTTGACATTTATACAGTGCTTGATTCATTAAATTACGAGGAAAGAGCAAAGTTTACGGCGAAAAAGTAAGTTTTACTTGTTTAACCGTAAAAGTTCAAGATTAATCAAAAATATTTCAGTCGTAAGTTGTGTTTAGACGTAAAAGCAAAACAAGTCATAGTTTTTGCAATAGAAACAGCGTTTTACATTGTTTTTGTATTTATTGATAGAATTATGTTTAACACGCCTTAATCTGAAGCATTTGAGGTTACTTTAGTCTACACTAACTGCATGACTGTGTGGTGGGTTGCCTACAGTTAGAAAAACGCACAAGTTTAGAGTAATTGAGCCAGCAATGTACAAGACATAAATATAAACGTAAATTATAATTTATTAACTGCTACATACATTGAACATGGAGTTTTGACATTTATACAGTGCTTGATTCATTAAATTACGAGGAAAGAGCAAAGTTTACGGCGAAAAAGTAAGTTTTACTTGTTTAACCGTAAAAGTTCAAGTTTTTTGCTAAATATTTCAGTTTCAAGTTATCTCACGTATAAACTGGGCGCAGATAACAAAATAAGTCAAAGTTAAGGCGAGAGAAATAACGTATTTATTACACAGTGCCTGATTTATTAAAATACGATCAGAGAGGAAAGTTAATAGCGAAAAAGTAAGTTTTACTTGTTTAACCTTAAAATTTCAAGTTTTTTGCTAAATATTTCAGTTGCAAATCATCAGACGTATAAACTAGGCGCAGATTACAAAATAAGTCATAGTAATTGCAATGAAAGTAACGTCTTTATCTCGTTTATAGATTTATTGATAGAATTATGTTAAACACGCGTTAATCTGAAGCATTTGAGGTTACTTTAGTCTACAGTAACTGCGCCAACTTTAATGGCAATAGTGCCTACAGTCTCAAAAACCTAAATCTTTTTAAAATTTTTACAATAATTGAGCCAGCAAATGTACAAAACATAAACAACACAAACGTAAATTCTATTTATTAGCTGTTGCACATTTCAAACCATCCCTCCAGTTCAATCGGACTGGAGTTTTACATTTGCACGCGGCAGTTCATGCAAAATGCGCCTTCGATGCAATTACTCATCATAAACGCAGCTTTGATTCCTCCTTGACAAAAACAAACAAGTCACACGTAGCTGATAATTGTTTTTAAATCAATATTGATACCAGATACCTCCGACACATAGGCGCTTTTTTCGAGTCCGGGATGTACATGAAATCGCATTGATAAGTGCGATTATCACGACACGTAATGAAACTGTCGACATTCCATTTTACTCCGACAACGATCATTAAATTCACCTGCCGATGAAAACAATGAATTTTATTATCGCCGTCAAATTATGCAATTTACATTTACTAATCTGTATAAATCCACGTTGATCTGGCTCGTATTTCGATTCCAATCAGATTGCGCGCTTATCAAACTAAGTTGATGAAAAAACCACTCAGAGTCAGGAAAGAAAGTACGGTAAAACGCATTTTACACTAAATAACCAATTATCAGCGCGTTTCTTGAATGTTTGAAGTTAATATTGGGAAGTTTGCACAGTTTCTACACTTGTGACCCAGATGTTTAGTCGATAAGGCCGCTTTTTGTTATCATTTCTTATTGTTTACTTGTTGAAGTAAAGTTTTAAACGTTTTTTGATTAAATATTCACGCAGTGATCATGCTGAAGTTCACCGCGGGTCTGATGAAGACTAAATAAAGTGTTGAGGTTGAGAAACACTAGAAAAACGCTGTGAAAAGGGCGAAGCACTCAATAAATAATAACAGACAATCGATTTCTTTGGTTTACTCGGCATGTCATTGACTTTCAGGTGTTTATATGTACGGAAAAGGGTGAAAAACGCACAAAGAGTTAATGACAATAATCCACAGACATCAAACACTGAAAGAAACATCGGAAACCTTTCATTTACATACGATTAAGTTTCATCCAGTTAAAAATAATCACGATAAAGACTTTATTTTCACACTGTATGCAACCAAACATACATAACCTAATTTTAATCATTAAAATAATAATATACATTGTACTATCACATATTTATCAGTAGTAAGTCCAATCTTCTTTGATTAAATCGAACGCCTCGGAATTCACGAGTTTTATTGCCTGGAAAATAGATTTAATTAAAATTACGAAATATATAAATAATAAATATAAACATGGGTTTGTGTCGAATGTTTACGATGCATATTGCGATAGAGATAAACAATCTCTTTCTTGATATGGTCAGAATGTCAAAACACAGAAAAATATCATTCGCGACAGTTTTGTGCAGTGTACACATGTGAAACGGATATTTATTAACAAATTACTTAATAATACTTAATAAAACACAGTGTTACAGTTTACAAATGAGAAATAATTGTGTTAATATGTGAAAGCAAGTTAATTTAATGGAAATTATGCAAAAATATTCGAAATCCGATTAATTAATATCAGGTGAGTCCCGCATGCAATAAAATTTAATATTTCGCTGAGTGCACAAGCGAATCAAGCGTGTTGTAATCATTTCCCAATCGAAGCATGCTGAGAACATAAATATTTCGGGTTATTACACAAGCGTACAGATTGGATTAAGCACTCAAGAGGCGAGCCGCAAGAAAATTCTTGAACTGGTCAGCATTCGCATATGCGTAATAACAAAAAACGAGAACAAGTCAAGTTTAACTTGCAACACGCGCGCGATACGCGTTACCTTTCGCGTTCTAATCGTGTAATTTACCCACTTTACGAATTTAGTAACATTCAGTGTTGTAACACTACCAAAACATGCTTTACTCGATGAAGGAGACTCTAAATATGATTTCAAGGTCAAAGTCAAAGAATATTATGCATAGTCATCCATACCTTCTTTATTCCTTCTATGAGAACATCAAGATCTTCACTTTCGTAGAAATAATTCCCGTGGATTGCGGGCCAGTGTAAAGGGTTCTTGTCCTTCAACATAACCCTACCTATGCTTTTGGGTCTCAACATAACCGTAGCTATTGAAAATCCTGGTATATTCACCACAGGAGAATAGACTTTTCTATAGGTTTCCTCAGGGAGTCTTAATAACCTCCTGAGGGTACCCATGGTATCCCCGTTTAATCCCCCTGCTCCCAGGACCAATTCTAGATCAGGATAATCCTTCCCAAAGTGGTTATATCCACTTTGGAGGAATCCTATACCCAAAGCACCTCCTGGTATGGAATAAGGTCCATCTCCATTGAGGAGGTAATTCAGGACGTGGCGAGGGTTCTGTACAAGTGTATCACTGACGGTTATACTTTCATTCACCAAGAATAACAAGTGGGAGAATGAAATGTGGTCCTGTAGGTTGTATCCTACTTTGAGGTCTTGTATAGGTGGTATTCCGAGGGTTTTCAGGTGTGGTCCAGGGCCTATCCCTGATAGCATTAGTAATTGTGGTGAATTGAACGCACCTGCTGATAATATAACCTCTCTTCTTGTTTTTATGATGAATTTCTGTCGGTTTTTGATTATTTCTACTCCTGTGGCCCGTTTTTGGTCATCAAAGAGGATTTTAACCACCCTGGTCCTTGTTGATATCTGTAGATTGGGTCTTTGACGTATTTCTGGACTTAGAAAGGCTTTGGCGGCACTACATCTTCTCCCTCGGTTCATGGTGGCTTGCGCTTCGGAGAACCCTATGTGTTGATGACCATTGGGGTCTGTGATATCATAACCCAACTCCTGCCCGGCTCTGAGGAATTTTTTGAGTAGAGGAGACTTTAATCTAGGGTTTTCTATCTTGAGGGTACCTTGAAACCCATGGTAATCTGTATCTATGTTCTTACAACCCGAACAGTCTTCTGATTTGATGAAATATGGAAGGATTTCATTATAGGACCAACCTGGGTTACCTAACTGGGCCCAACTATCGTAATCTCCTGGGTTACCACGTGTGTAGATCAAAAAGTTTACCACTGAGGTACCTCCTAATGCTTTACCCCTGATAGCATTACACCTTTGCTCCTTAGACCCTAAACAAGCCCCTGGTTGTGGTTCGTTTTTATATCCCCAGTTATATTGGGTTGATGCTTGGAAAGCCGCCATTAAAGGTATATCCGAGATGAAGTTTTCATTGGTACCTGCTTCCAATAACAACACAGTCCAATTGGTATTCTCTGTAAGGCGATTAGCAAGGACCGATCCTCCACTTCCGGCTCCTATGATGATAAAATCATAAAACTCTTCGAAATCACTGGATTCTTCAGCTGGTGTGTTCGCACTGATGAAATTCTCAACCGGGTTGAACAGTGATAATGTCTGCCATATTGGCGGAGGTGTATCATCACAATTCGCAAAGTTTATAATCACAGCACAAACAAACGCGATGTTGACCACCATGGTTAGCGTCCACACCATGTGTGTGGAGCATCGGAAGACTCGCGACTTAATGAAAATGAAATCAGACTGAAACTGGTGTTCGGTGTATTTGTGGTTTGGGGTTGAACTGTTACAAGGTCGGACAAGGCTGTTGTGCATGTTTCCATTTCCATTACTTTCGAGCTGTACGACGTACCATGAACCACGTGCGCACGCATTGTGTGCTTAATTAAACTACATGACTAATTTAAATACCGAAATTATGAAAGAACTAGTTTTTTGGTTAATTAAAGTTAATTTACGGCAAGAAAACAAAAATAAAAAACGAAAAAGTGGATTAATTGACACCGTTTTTTGTTTTTTTGTTGGTATACTAATAATAGTAAATTATATTTTGTTGTCACCGGTAATAAATAATAAAAATGACTCTATTGTTGTTAAAATTAGTTTAAAATTAGTTTAAAATTGTTATAACCATGGAATTCATGGACAAAAGTTTGATATTCAATATTTGGCGTTAAATATTACCTAATTTCTCAAAATTTCATTGTTTACGTTGTGAATAACTAAGAAAAAGTCACTAAAGTGCAGTGAAGCAGTAAAAAGAGTGTCAGGGCCAACCAGAATCAAATTCGGAATGGATGATTGACTTTTACCGTTCGTTTTATTCATTTTTATTCATTTCAAAACTGTACAGTGCGTATTTTTAATTTTTTATTAATAATTCTTTTATTAATAATCTAATGATGCTAACCTTGTCTGCGCATGTTCAATTTGAGGTTAGGTTGCGTTACTAATAGATAACTACGTGATGAGCACGTATTTAACATATTAATCGATAAATTCAATTTATGTTATTTAATAATTGTACAAGATACATCCGATCAAGTGAAGGTGAGGTTGGAATAATTGATGTAGGAGTAATTACATCGTAGTTAAAGGTCGGATATAGTAAAAGTAATGTCATGGCGTACGTGGAAGTATAAAAATAGAGTATCGTGATTCCAAAGAATGTTTTTATCCTGAAATTTGACTTCTGGACGACTTAGGATTATTTATACCTTTGGTATACCCGCAAAAAGTGGTGGGGGTAACTAATCACTTGCAGATTACCAGCTACCTAACATGTAGTAACACCAGTGAGTGTTTTTGTTACCCCCACTACTTTTTGCAGGTAGTCCACAGCTATAAAAGGATTTTTGGCTGTTTGGGACCAATATCTGGTTAAAAAACTATTCCACATTCAACTAAATATATTATAACATAATCCAAATCACATATTTACATTTTATCACAATAAAAATCCTTCACAGACCTCAACATCCCCGGTGGTCCATCCGTAATCCCACAAAAGTACCTCCAAATCAAACAATTTGACCTCGGATTACCCCACTTCCCTTCATAGAACATCCACTTCGGTAACCCTCTCTCCACATTAGCCTCCCTCTTAAACTTATCAACATCCCTATCAACATGATATATCCTCAGGTCCTGCCAGGTGCTCCAAGGGGTTCCATAACCACTAATATCTTCTATACCTAAAAACCTGTGATAACTATGATTCCCAGGCTCCGCCCATAGACCATGTGAGCCCAACGACGCAAACACTTCAATCCTCTTCTTTTTTATTCTTATTTCATTCGGGAATAGAGGTTTAGGAGCAAGGAACTTCCTCTTAATCTGTTCTGAGTATACAAACGACCTTGTTTTACGATTGAGAGTGTAATACACTCCACTTTCATGGGTACCCAAGTAGATTTGTGCAGGGTATGAAGAGTTACCATCAAATGACATTGACAAGTGTTCATAATCACCCACGTGACTCCCCAGTAACATTTTCGTCCCCAAACACGTGGAAAACACATGTGGGAGAGGAATATTCCCTAGGACACAGAATTCCTTTCCGAGGCTATACGGAAAGAACAACCAATAAGTCACATGGAAGATTTTTTCGTGACATTTCGTCACCAGAGCATAAACTGGGACAGGAACTTTAGATGGATCTTTCCCATAGAGGAAAGAATTCGATGCATTTGATAATAATTCATCTAAAACTTATCTTTTAGTAATTACAGAATTTCTACAACTTGAAAATATACCTATATCATTCACTGTGTGTAAATACAATTTAGTAGAATTGTCTCCGCCGATAATATTCTGTTCCGGCATCATTTTTCCATAAAAATCACCTGGTTGAGTATGTGGGAGGAAATCCTCTATGCTATCCGGCATGAATCTTTCTCCTGGGGCTAACCATATCAATGGGGACCATCTTCTGACCAAATCATCAACTAAAATCATTAAATTTTTATTTTTTTACCATTTTTTGATTTTATGAGTAAAATACTTACTTCTGGATGCTGATGAAGTGACAATTGTAAGAAATACAATCACAAGTTTCCGATACCAAGCAGTCATGTTAGTCAAACAATCATCCGCACATAATCCGCGTGTTTAATAAACACACACAGCACACACACGACAGGTTCGTGCATCGAGATGCCTTGCGGAGTTCGGAGCACCCTAGTGACCCGGTTTCCACTCCGGTTGTCTTCTTGAGAACCGCTTCCAGCATGCGATATCACACTTCACGAATTCGAATCAAAGCAAACGCTTTGGAGGCTCGTTCACAACTGATTTCAAGTTACGTCTTCGAGGTTTTCATTCGGTTTTTGTTGCCACCACTAAAATTGGTATGTTGCGTTGGATTTTTTGATAAACGCTTTCACTCTTCTTGGAGTCTATGTGGTGCCATTGATATTACAATTGTTTATTCACGTACTTACACGTACTTACATTGTGGTCGTCGTAATAGTCATGATTTATTTAGGCGTCTTTCGTTTTGGCACATGAACACAGTTTATGTAATGTTTTACTGTTTTTGCATTGTATTAGTCCATATAATTCGTTCTGTTGGGTAATTCACGTGCAGAATTCGTATTTGCGTGACTTTGAAATGCACAATGCAACGAAGCGCGTTAGAAATGTTGAATTCATGCACAGGAAGTGCTAGTAACTCCAGGAAGTACCATTTTTTACTTAAATTACTTAAATTACATAACTGATTAGAGATAATCTAATTGTTTATCGACATCTCTTAGATAATCTCTGTTTAAACTTTCTCCTGGACGTAAATCTGTTTATTTTTGCTTAAAAACTGCATAAAATCGGTTCTTGGGGCTCTTTATTCTTGCTATTTACGTACACACAGTATAAAATAGGAATGCGTTTACTACTTCGTTCATTTTCTCAACACATACAAAAACGTAAGACTGGTACAAACATCAAAAACCGTTTGAAAAACTATGCTTATTACTCGCGTAGAGAATGATGTTAGTGTAAAATCACAATGTCGCCCAACATGATATGGTGCACAACTTTAGAGTTCATCATGGACATCGTCCGGATGCTGTTCGACTTCGTAACAAGCAGCGGGTGTGCTGAATTCGAACAGATACTCGCATCGATTCGGCTCGGCGACTGAAATAAGTTTGTTTTCGCTGCTGCAGGAGACTTGCACGCGTGTGGAGCGTGATGGGCCGTTCCAACATGCCTGCCCGTGGTCGTAGAGCATGCTTTCATAGGGGTTTCCTTCGGGGCCTGTCCATTTTGACCAGGTGCCGAGACGTGTGTCCACCGCGCTGGATTTCGCCTGTTGGACGGCTTTGTCGAAGGGACACAGCTTGTAGATGTACTCGTGGTCGGTGTATTCGAAGCAGTGGCCTTCCAAGGCAGCAAATGCTTCGTCAGCACCGAAATCTTTACGGAGGTATTCTTCGATACGAGTGATTTCAGATTGGATGTTGCGAACGGAAGCTTCGGCGTCGGTGAATTCACTGCGTGCTTGTGTGGCTTCACTGACAAGTTTCTGGGTTTCTTCATCATATTCCACTTTAGTATTTGTATCTGTTTCATCTTCTTCGTGGTGTTCCTCGGCTGGTTCCTCATCTTCTTCATCGTCTTCCTCATCGTCATATTGTGGTGGTTCAGGTTCTGTAAAACCGTTAGTTTTTAAATTCGTGTATATTCGGTTGCCTATCTGTATAACACTACATTAGTTGTAATAACCTGTGTTTCTTAGTTGAAAATTAAGTTTTAACAACCAAAAAGTTCATTGTTAAACTTGTAAGTATTAACAATCTATAGATATTTGTTTTATCTTCAATCTGATATATAATTTAATTCGTTATCTCTCATGATTCGTATGTAATGTTTAAAATTAGTTTTGAACATTTTTGTTAAAAAACATAACCTCAAATCTTTTTTAAAAACTGGTTATGAACAATACCTTCATCTGGTTCTTCATTAACTTCCCTTGCATCATTCAAAGGTACTTCTTCAACTTCACCAACACCAACTGGTGGCTTAAAAACGCCCTGTTCACGCATCATGATTGGTTTCATCAGTGGCCATGCATAAACAATGAAATCCTCAAGATTTATTGATTCCCTGTTGTCTAAAAATGACCTGGCTTCTTCCTCACTCACTGCAAGCATCAAAATCCATTAAAATTAATAATTCAGCATACAAATCATTAGTAAACCTATATTACCTTCACCATTGTGATCTTTATCAAAAGGCTGCCTCGTTTGCAGCTCTGGAATGCTCAATAATCCATCAGCATTGCTATTGAACTTCTCGAAAGTCTCAGTGGCTTCTTTTCTGATCATCTCTGCTTCTTCAATGGCTTTCTTAGCTTTAATTTCATCTTCAATCTTTCTATATTCTTCAAGCGCAACACTTTCTAACTCCTCAGCTTGTTTTTTCAAATCTTCTTTCTCTTTCATCACTCTCTCAGCTTCAATCTTAGACTTCTGGAGTTCAACGAGTTTATCTTTCTTCTGTTGTTTCATCTTGATCCCCTCAGCACTCAACTCATTCCGCAGCTGTTTTCCAGCTTTGACCAACTCAGCTCGGAGTCTAGCTGCTTCCCTGGCATGTTGTCCGCGTTCCTTA
Source organism: Dalotia coriaria (assembly GCF_025399875.1). Classification (NCBI taxonomy): domain Eukaryota; kingdom Metazoa; phylum Arthropoda; class Insecta; order Coleoptera; family Staphylinidae; genus Dalotia; species Dalotia coriaria. Next base: position 307,146 of record NW_027045446.1, read on the forward strand.
CAAGTATTCGGACACTTTTTACTCACATACTCATCGGTACCATCGCAGCAATCACAAATCCCATCATTAACTCTCGACGAGAATATGTTCAACGCTTGGTGCCCGGCATTCGTGCAATGAAACATACTATTCGGACATGCTGATGTACCTGGCTCATCACTGCCATCAGCACAATCACAGTATTCATCATTTACTTGCGCGAATGGTATCGTTAGTGTGTTATCGAAGCATGTGAAGTCCTTCGTCGGGTCGTACAGTCCGGCACGCGATAAGGACACACCGCGCGGCCGTGGCACTTCTGTTTTGGCTATGTTCAATATAAGAACTGCAACTATAACGTGCAGAATCAATTCGTTCGTTGGTCGATGTCTTTTCATTGTGAACTTGAGGATTTGCGGAGGTAATGAGGTTTGGTTTCGCCCGGTGTACTGACTAAGGAGTGATGAGAACTTACACGTAAACGTACTGGCGACTGACTGCGACTGACGGGACCGGGGAGTCCTGTCGGAGGTTATGATAAGGAAAATATCGCGAATATCTATGTTCACCTGCCAATCGGGATGGAGAACGAGTTGTACCACGTCAGGTTTGTTAGTTTAGAGTGGTTTTAGATATTTTTCATTGAAAAAAGTTGAGATTTAATGAAATTACGTAGATTTTTCGGTGGTTTATGGTTTATTATTCATTTCTATTACTAGTAAGTTAGTTAAATCAATGAATTGGGCGTAATATGTTTGTTTTTTGTGTATGGAATCTTAATTTTGGTGAAAAATTGTCTTAAGAAGACGTGAATGGTCATATTTTTACATTTTTTACAACTTTTGTAGTAAATAGATAGCATATTTAAATATAATACTAAAATTCAATCATAGATGTCGCTGCGATGCACTATTTGCCTTAAATTCGAGCTGAAACTTCGAATAAACTGGTTAAGTCGCGTCTGTGAGTTGTTTGTTGGTGGTAGTAAGTGCAAAATCCATGACCATGTGACTTAAGTCATCCGCGCGCTATCAAAAGATAAAACAAGGTACATTTTTATTCTATTATACAAACTTCTTTGTAAATATACAAAGTTTTATATTTTTAATATAAAATTTATTATTCTACAATCAATTTACTTAATGAATAAAGAAACAAAAAAAAAGTATTCCAGTTAGTGATAAAGCTACCGCGATAATGACTAGAATAAATAAATGACAATTAACCAGTCAAGTTTAAAATATTTGTCGAATATTATCGATGAGTTGAATGAACACCTCGCTGCCATAAACGGTCCCAATGATAAACGAAAACGTGGCGGCGAGAAATTGAAAAGTCGCTACGCCTGACATAGGATCCGCCGGTAAAATGGCGTCTGCTATCAGGTAATTCTTTAAGGCGTACCACGATGTGAAGATGAAGTATCCATTAGTGAAGAGCATTAGGGAACTTATCAGGTTCAACAGCATCATTACAATCGATAACTGATTATGGTTGGGTATACAGAGTATCATTATCGGATACATTAATAACGCTCCGAAGAAAGCGGATATTAGGAGGTCTACGTTGATGCATCGAGATTGGGATTTTGCGTAGATGAAAAAGACTATTGTTGCTATGGTCGCAATCTAAAATTTAGAATATTACAAAAAGTTTTTAAAGCAAAAAAAGAAAAACTTACAAGTTGACAACATTTAATCCTCAGCATTGTTTGTTTGGATAACAATGTATCATTCCTATCAGGAATGATATCTTCCGGATCTTCAGGGTCTCCATAATTTTGTAATCTTCTAATGCGCACCCTTTCATGATCTTCTTCTGTAACATCAAAGGGAACAGCCAGTATATTACTCAGAGGCATATTTTAAATTATTTTATTTATGATGATCTCTCTAATAGAACACACTGCCACTGATCCGGGAGTGTCAAAAATTGATTTGGTTTTGTAGATATTATCAATCTATCCTTCAGGTGATAAGTGATAAGGTGTATCTGAAATGATAATGCATTTTTCGTTGTGCATTGTATCGCTAATGATAAAACAATAACAATAGACACAAATGTATGAGTCATAATTAACATGGCGTCAATAAGTCTGCCTTTGTTTGGTAATCTAATTATTTATTTATAAAAATTATCTATGATTTTAATGGTTTATCAGATCCATCGTTGATGTTATTATTATTATTGCGATGTTTTTGTTTTCCGAAAATATTTTGATCTTTTCCGAAGACTCTCGCATCGGAAAGGGTTTCCGGAAGTTGATGGCTAAGAGTTTCCGGTAGGAAAATACAAAACACAGCTCCTAATAACGCGCAGAACATGTAGATTAAATATGGGAGAGTTGCATTTACGGAAACACCCTGTATAATAATATAAATTAATAATTAGTTTTTAATTCTTTTAAAATATAAAAAAAATAATTACCAGGTTGATAATATATGGTACAAGTGTTCCTAAACTGCTAGCGAAGATAATCCCGATGGCACTTCCGGTTTGCCGGATACAAGTCGGATAAATCTCTAGCGCTTGAAGATTTACAGTGAAATATGACAGTGCAAGACTAAATTTCATAAATACACACAGTGCATTTACCGCCAATGTCATGGATGGATCTACAAATACAATACAAAATTATAACTTTAAAAATATTCAAAAATTTGAAGGTATTTTACCGTTGATCAAAAAAATAACCGGAATAGAAGATAAAAAAGTCATGAAAAATCCCAAAAAACTTGCATATCGCCTCCCATAGCGATCACTGATTACTTTAGCTAATGCATATCCAGGTAACTCCGCTAGCGCTTGAAAGAGATAATTCAAAAATGGGTTACCATCAAGGTTGGAAACATTGATGATCAAAAAGATATAGATTTGTAGCACTATACACCATGATAACAGCAGCAAAATTGTGTTTTTTGTAAGTCTTGGACTTGAAAACAGTGCAAAAATACTTTGATGCTTCCCTTGACTATTTTCCTGACAGTATTTGATCAATACCTCTTCAATATCAGAGGGTAATTCCGTCTTGTTGGCTTTTGCTACATTTCGCAACTCTTTTATACACCGGGTTATCTTCCCTTTGGATGCTAACCATCGAGGTGATTCTATTATCCATTTTTGTGAAAAGAAATAAATACCACATGGTAAAGTTGATGCTAGTAAAAATGGTACCCAGTCACGTAACCACCACATGAGGAAAGGTATAATAGATAAACCCATATTCCAAGAGAAGCAGACCACCATTCCGATTAGGGCTCGGTCTTCAGGACGTGATATCTCCATTGCTATTACCAAAGGACCTTGGATCAAAATGGTACTTGATAAGGAGGCTACTAAACTGAAAAGGAGGAAAGCCAGGACCCATTGGGATGTGAATGTAGACATAACACGACCTAGGATTACTGTTGTTAAGCATATGAAGAACATAGGTTTTCTACCGTAGTTATCAGCTACGTAGCCAGTGATGAAGGTTCCTATGACTTCACCAGCGAAACCCACGGCTATGGTATCAGCTGGGATCATCTCATCGTCACACACCCAGTTGTTTTGCATTGGGGCGGTTTTTTCGTACCAGGTTTGGTCGTAGTCCCAACCATGGTCACAAGTTGTAAGGTTTTCTGGGTTGTCCATGGTTACAAAGCGTTTGCATTTTGAATAGGTTAATATACCTCTTGAATCTAGTTCCCTGAATTTTTTTCTTTGAAAATTTAATTTTTTGTTTAAAAAAAATGTTTACCTTGGTAGAGTTAAATTTTTCCATTCTTCGAGAGTATAGTTGGTGTTTTCACGACCTGGGACATGACACCAATGGTCAGGTGTAGCTAGACTGATTATGAGGTTCACATAGGGCATTGCAGCCAGAATGGGTAGTATTAAATTGAATTTAAAGTTGAATGAAGTTTGATATCTGCCAGAATTACCAATTTGTTCCATGATTGAATCAATGGCGGATGTTTCCGCGTCATTTTCCATGTTGAAGTTGTAACAACCACTGAAATATTGAGACTAACTGCTCAAAATTAAATATTTAAATATTTCGATTGCTTAATTTTTTTCGCTTGCTCAGTATCTAAACTACGAATTGTTTTCGAGTTTTGCGAAAAGCATAAATTTGCATATCTTTCTTTATTTCAAAATTATCTCATGCGTAAGACGCAATACAAAAGTGTTCTACATTGTATTGCATTGCTTATATTCAGAAAACCGAATGGTTGGAATTATTTTGAAATAATAGGGCATTCATAAAAATATACACTTATTATTGAGTTATGTACTCATTAAATGTGTTTTTCGTAAATTTCAAACTTGGTAATTACATGTGTCATTTTTTATTAATAAAAAAAAGTAAAAGTAAATGGGTAATAAAAATGTTTACAAGTACAGAGACATTCAGAAAAAAATAAGGTTAAATTAGGATTAATTACAATTATATATTTATTTGCAAAAGGATTACCATAATGAGACTTTTTATAAATAATACCGACGCTGCAAAACATTACTTCCTATATATGAATGGTAATTAATGATATAAAGAGACGATTCACTTGATTAAACACGACCCAATAAACAGCAACAAGGAAAACATAATTATTCTCTCCATCCATTAATAATTAAGTTAATTCTCTCAATGGTAAGTCAGATCCATTCTAGGGATACTTGCGAGATATAAACATTTTTATATGTTTTTATCAACTCCACAGTTTGAGGTAATTTTGAGGACAACACACGAATTTATCGAAATATTTTTATTAGTTATTTCTAATTTCAACTATTTAAACATAGTGAAAGCGTATGAAAATAATTTAACAAATTATATACATTATTTAAATGCTTAAAAGTTAAGTTTGTTCAGTAAGAGGTCTATCCGCACCATCGGGTATATTCCGACGTGTTTTTGGCCGCCCCCAAAAATCTTGATCTGCTCCGAAACATTTTGCATCAGCGAGGGTTTCTGGCAGGTCATGGCCATGCGTTTCCGGTAGGAAAATACAACAAATAGCTCCCAAAATCGAACATAATAAATATATCACAAAAGGGAGTGTAGCATTTACGGAAACACCCTATAAATATTAATAATAATATTTAAAATAAAATAATTTTGTAAAAAATAATTACTTACGAGGGCTATAATATAAGGAACTATAATATTGGTAGCACTTCCGAAGAGACCTCCAACTGCACAACCAATTTGCCGGATACAAGTTGGATAAATCTCCAGGGCTTGAAGATTAATTGAAAAGTAAGCTAAAGTTACACTGAACTTCATGAAGATACAAATGTAATTTATCACGGGGGCCATTGAAGTATCTGTAGACATAAAAAAGATATTAGTAAAATCTTCAAGGTGGGGTTCATAACTTGTGATATCCTTACCATTGATTAAAAATATGATGGCAAAACAAGATAAAGACGATAATGTAAAACTGATGAAAGTATTGCATCTCCTCCCATATCGATCACTAAGGTATTTGGCAATCACATAAGCTGGTAACTCAGCCAATGCTTGAAAGAGATAATTCAAAAATGGGTTACCATCAAGATTGGTAACATTGATAGTAAGTGAAACATAAATCTGTTGTACAATACACCAACAAGTTATAAGAAGAACAGTATTCTTAGCCAATCGGGGACTGGAAATCAAACCAAGCACACTTTGATGTTTATCATGACCATTTTGCTCACAGTATTTCTTAAGCATTGCCTCAGCATTAGGGGGCATTTCAGTCTTGTTGGTTTTTGCCACTTTAGACAACTCTTTGATACAATCCTCTAGCCTCCCTTTTGATGCTAACCAACGTGGTGATTCAATGATCCAAGGTCGTGAGAATAAATAAATAGCGCATGGGAGTGTAGATGCTATTATAAATGGTACCCAGTCACGCAACAACCACATCAGGAGAGGAATAGTGGATAGACCCATGTTGGTACCGAAACACACAATCACACCAACAAGCGCTCGATCTTTAGGCCGGCATATTTCCATGGCGATAACAAATGGTCCTTGGGTCAACGCTGTGCTTACCAGGGAACTGAAGAAACTGAAGAAGAGGAAAGCATAGACCCATTCCGATGTTAACGTGAGCATAACCCGACCGGAAACTGCTATTATAAGAGACGCGAAAAATATTGGCATTCTTCCATAGTTATCAGCCACGTGTCCCATTATCATGGTACCAACAAGTTCTCCAACAAATCCTAGGGCTATGGTATCAGAGGGTACCATGTCATTGTCACACACCCAGTTGTTTTGGGTTGGTGCTGTTTGATCATACCAGGTGTGATCGTAATCCCATCCATTATCACATTTTACTTCGTTTTTATTACTGGTGGTATTCCAGGTGTCATACCTTTTGCATTTTGAATAACTAAGAAGACCTTTCGAATCTACTTCTCTGAAAAATTAATTTTATTAATTCGGGGGTTATATAAATATAAAAAAATATAATTTACTTTGGAATTGTTAAATTTTTCCAATCATTGATGGTATAGTTGGTATTTTCACGTCCTGGCACGTGACACCAATGATCAGGTGTAGCTAGACTTATATACAGGTTCAAATAGGGCATGGCGGCCAAAAATGACAGGATCAAATTAAAGGCGATGTTGAATCTTTTTTGATAGAGACCTGCATTTCCAATTTTCTTCATGATTTCATCAATTGCGTTGGGTACCTCTGAAGTACGAGTATCATCTTGAGACATTTTGTTGGTTTATTGAATGAAGTGTTTTATAAAAGATTTACATTCATACTGACTTATTCAGAAAATGAATCAGGTTATATAAGGAATAATAATGGTTATTTATTTACGAAAGGATTACCATAATGAGACTTTCTGTAAATATTGTGGACGCTGCAAAACATTACTTCCTATATATAAATGGGAACTTAATTACTTAAATACGGCAAAAAAGCATAAGTAACAACAATTACAATGTTATTATTCTCCACGTCTATTCATAATTAAATCGGTTGTTTCAATGGTACATCAGCTCCATCCTGGGGATACTTGCGAGATGTTGACCTACCCCATATGTTTTGATCAGCGCCAAAGTTGGAAGCATCTTCCAGAGTTTCCGGTAATTGATGACCAAAGGTCTCCGGTAAGAAAAGACAACACACGGCTGCTACCAGGGAACTTACCGAGAAGATCAGGTATGGTAACATAGCATTCACCGAGGTACCCTGTTAGAATTAATAGTAATAATAAATTACTAAGAGACAAGTAAATATAATTAAGTTGTATACCAAGGCGACAATGTATGGTGAGACGACGCCAAATCCACTGCCGAAAATAACACCCACGGAGATACCAGTCTGGCGTACACAGGTTGGGTAGATTTCCATGCTTTGTAAATTGACAGAGTAAAACGCCAGCGATACGCTGAATTTTAGAAAGATACACAGGCTGTTTATCACCAAGTGACTTGCAATATCTAAAAACATTTTTTGTTTAAATTTTGTGGGAAACCTTTGATAAACCTACCATTAATCACAAAAATAATAGGGACACATGCCAGGGATGTCAGAATAAAACTGATGATACTCGTCCATCGCCTACCATAATGATCACTCACATATTTCCCAATCATATAAGCAGGTAACTCTCCCACAGCTTGAAAGAGATAATTCAAGAAAGGGTTACCACCTAAGTTGTTCACATTGATGGTGAGACACATATAGATCATCAAAAGGATAGACCAGCAACACACCAGCATAATAGTATTCTTTGCTAATCGGGGACTTGAGAACAACCCTAAGATAGTATGGTTCTTTTCTGTACCCTTTACATCATAGGCCTTTTTGAGTACAGCTTCAGTATTATTGGGCATATCAGTTTTGTTGGTTTTCGCCACCTTTTCCAATTCCTGATAACATCGCTTAATCTTGCCTTTGGATGCCAACCAACGCGGCGACTCAATCATCCATCTGCAAACATAGATTGTGTTGTTATGGGATTAAAGCACCATAAAAATTAACCTACGGCCGTGACAGTAAGAAAATGGCGCAGGGGAGCGACGTCACCAGCATAAATGGTACCCAATCACGTAACCACCACATGAGGAGCGGCATCATGACCATACCAGCATTCCAACCAAAACATTGCATCATACTTATCAACGCACGGTCTTCAGTTCGGGAGATCTCCATGGCTATGATAAGTGGTCCTTGGAAGACTGAGGTACTAGGTAGGGACCCAATCATACTGAAAATAATAAAAACGGAGACCCAGGGTGATGTAAAGGCGGACATAGCTCTCCCAATCACTAAAGTCACAACTGTTGCATAGAACACCGGCATTCTTCCATAATTATCCGCAAGTTGACCAAAAATCAAAGTCCCAATTACTTCCCCAGCCCTTCCAAGGGCTAAGGTATTAGCTGAGACCATGTTATTATCACAAACCCAATCATTTTGCATTGGTGCTGTTTGATCATACCAGGTATGGTCATATTCCCAACCACTATCACAATTTGTAACATCCATCTCTAGATCTTCTGTATCATTACCAGGTAGGTCCAGGTATGGGTTTACATAACGTTTACACTTGGAATAACTAAGATGTCCTTTGGAATCATACTCCCTGGAAAAACCTTTAGTAAAATAATGTTTTTCATGGTATGTTAATCAATACTTTGGTAGGGTCATGCTCTTCCATTCTTCAATAGAATAATTTGTGGTTTCACGACCTGGTACATGACACCAGTGATTAGGTGTAGCCAAACTGATGACCAGGTTCAAATGTGGCATGGCCGCAACAATAACCAGGAAAAAATTAAAGGTGAAATTGAAACGTTTCTGGAACCTACCCGCTTTCCCGATCTGTTCAATGATCGTATCGAAAGCGGAAGGTTCCTCAGTGGGGTGTACGTGGGTCATGTTAGAATTCTACTTTAAGACTGATGCTGGAAGAATGGTAGCGCGTTTTAATTCGTGTGGCGTCAATACTCTCATGATTCACCACAAAAATTCAGTCGAGTCTACAGCCAGCCGAAATCAGTGAGCAAACAAACGGCTTATCGCCGAAAGCCGAGTGATGAACCTGGTTTAACATTTATTCAATTCTTTTTGTCTTTGTGTCATTAACAGAGCATTATAAAAACATTCATATCGCACATGTCCAAAAGTTTTATCTCTTTTATATCTTTAAATTGACGACTGTTAAATGGCACCTTTTTGGCAACTCGAAGATTATGAGATTATGAGATTAGGAGGTTTTCATTATCTTGTATAATTTGCAAGTTTATGGAACCACAATAAAACATGATTGATTTTTTGCAAAAAATTCAAAATTTTCCACTTGAACTCCACCAAGGTAAAGAGAAAATTTAAGAAATAAATAAAGTAATTATTTATTGTTGACTAGTATAAAAATGTCTTGGTTGTAATTATACAACCGAGGTATAACAAAATTTTTTGCAAAAAGTATGCTTGATCAACATCGGCGCTTGTATCAATCCAGTTTTGATAATATGACGCGTTGGTGTACACACCTGGAAAATGTGGTTTACCACAATCAACTCCCCAGGAGACAATACCATAAAGCTGTCCATTACAAACCAAAGGACCACCGGAATCGCCCTAAAATTTTAAAAAATTTGAAAATTTGAAAAAAAATTTTTTGTAATTTTCTCTAAAATTTTACTTACACTACAAGAATCTTTTGACTCCTGAAAAATCACCAGCGCATATCATCCCAGGTGATTGAAAATTATTACCATAAATAGAACTGCATCTCACACCCGTAAAAACATTAATATTAACATATCTCAAATCAGAAACAACTGAACCTTCATATTGCGTAGCTCCCCAACCGGAAACTACGCAATTAACACCCGGAGCAGTTGGACTACCTGATAATGTCTCATTCCATATTGTAATATTACGCACATAGTCATCATAAGTAAAGCTTTTCTTAAGTTTAATAACTCCGACGTCGTTTAGAACGACATCACTGTAATTCTCATGGATGTAAATCCCTTCTGCTTGTATTCTCTGCGTGTGAGATGTTGGGTTTCTCAAGTTTAAGTCCCCAGCGACGACTTCCAGTTGACTCGCTTTCATTCCCTTCAAACAGTGTGCGGCTGTTATCACTATACGCGGTTTGTAAATAGTACCGCCACATATATGTTGGCCGCTAAGTCGTAGTGAAATCTAAGGCAATAGAAACATGTGTATTGTGTTGCCTAGGTTAAACTTCTAGGTTATTGTTATTAATTAGTTGATTAATTAATATGTTATTGTGTTTTTATGTGGAATAACTTACTTGGTATGGGTATTGTTTACGATTGGTGACACGATCACCTCCGACAATTCTGTTTTGAGCTGACACGCCCAAAATTACGGAAATGAAGGCAAAAAGAACTAAAAATTAAAATTAAAAAAACAAAACTTTAGTAAATAAAAAAAGTAATAAACCTAAGGCGACATAAAATTAATTCTTACGTATTTGGTAGTTCATGTTGCTTGGTTATGGATTAAATAAGTTAATATTGATTAAATATATTTTATAGCGAGCATTTTCTCGCTTGAAGGGTTTTTTTGATCTGATGAATCGCGTTTTATTTAATATTACTGCAGCACTAAGCGCTTATCAAGAACATGGCTGTGGTTTGCATAGTGAGTAAAACTATGCGTGTGTGTATGATACATGTGATGATAAGATAAGTTAGAAATAGTCAAATTGAGTTCCCTATCAAGTACTTATTTATTTGCTGATACTTGTAATAATAAATGCTTTTACATATTTTTTTGATATGGATATATGATATGAGTAATATGTTATTCCCGGGGCTTCAATGGGATCACTTGTATTTGAAATAAAATTTAATATTCAATACGTAAATACCGGGGGACAGGTTCAATAGGCCTTTTCATCCCATTTAGTTGTACACACTTGGTTTTTATTTTACACACTCTGTATGTTATATTTTTGCAACAGAAAGCAGCTTATGTCATTTTTGCAACTCTAAAGTATCTACAAACCAAAATTTATCAAAATTGATTGAGTGGTTTTTGCTTGAAAGCGTGACAAACAAACATATAATATTGATTAGGATAGCACGAGGTGGTCACGAGGTATAAAATGACTAAAAGTCACATATTGCGCTTTTTATAAATGAAATTTTTATTAATTTCATGATTTTTTACTGTTTTCATTTCGTTTTAATCGGAAAAACAGAAAAATATTTTAAAAAATTGAAAATTCTTAATTTTTTGCCAAAAACCTATTTATACTACAATATAATATATATAATATTAAAAATATATTCTAAGCTTTTATGTAACGAAAACATCAATTTCTTATCTATTTCTTTAAATAACCAGCAAAAAACCCACAACACATTAACATATCTATAAAAATTTATTGGAAAAATACAATAATATGCCATATAACATAGATAATAATTCAGACGTATATAATTAACAAATACCTAACACACATTAATTTTTTAATATGCTGAACAACGCAGCACAAACGGTAAACATCACAGCTGAAGTCATCGAAGTGGCACTATTGGTTTTCGTCGTTTTCGTTATCCAATCAGCAAAGTAGGTAATATTCGTGTACATTCCCGGTTCATATCTGGTTTCACACTTGCTTCTCCACGTGACCACACCGTACAATGAATTATTGCATACTAGAGGTCCTCCAAGGTCGCCCTAAGGACAAAAAATTTAAATTTAAATATATAATAATAGATTAAGTATCAAGTGCGCTAAACGACACGTTAGCTACGTTTAACCACGTGTTGTTTACGCAATTTTTTCTACTAAAACTTTATTTCCATTAAAATTTTACCCCGTGATTAAAACTCGTGACTAAAGTAGTTTAGTAGTTTAATACTAAAATATTTTAGTCATAGGCTTGGCTATCCGTGACTAAAGTGCCACTTTAAAGGAGGAAGGAAAATATAATGTATTAATTATCAAGTGCGCTAAATGCCACTTTAGCAACGTTTAACGAGGTGATTTTTGTGATATTTTTTCTACTTCCACTCTATTTTCAATAAAACTTCACCCCGTAACTAAAACCCGTGACTAAAGTACTTTAGTAGTTTAATACTAAAGTATTTTAGGCATTGCCTTGGCTATCCGTGACTAAAGTGCCACTTTAAAGGGGGAAGTAAAAAATAATGAATTAATTATCAAGTGAGCAAAATGCCACTTTAGCAACGTTTAACGAGGTGATTCTTATGTTATTTTTTCTACTTCCACTTTATTTTCAATAGAAATTCACCCCGTGACTAAAACCAGCGATTAAAGTACTTTAGTCACGACCGTGAGTAAAATACCACTTTTTATGTCTCAAAACCGTGTGTCAAATTGAGTTCCCTATCAAGTACTTATTTATTTGCTGATACTTGTAATAATAAATGCTTTTACATATTTTTTTGATATGGATATATGATATGAGTAATATGTTATTCCCGGGGCTTTAATGGGATCACTTGTATTTCAAATAAAATTTAATATTCAATACGTAAATACCAGGGCTCACGTTCAATGGGCCTTTTCATCACATTTAGTTGTACACAGTTTGTTTTTATTTTACACATTCTGTAAATTATATTTTTGCAACAGAAAGTAGCTTATGTCATTCTTGAAACTCTAAAGTATCTACAAACCAAAATTTATCAAAATTGATTGAGTGGTTTTTGCTTGAAAGCGTGACAAACAAACATATAATATTGATTAGGGTAGCACGAGGTAGTCACGAGGTATAAAATGACTAAAAGTCGCATATTGCGTTTTTTATAAAGGAAACTTTTATGAATTTCATGATTTTTTACTGTTTTCATTTGGTTTTGATTGGAAAAACAGAAAAATATTAAAAAAAAACTTAAAAAATCAAACAAAAAAAAAATTGAAAATTTTTCATTTTTTGCCAAAAACCTATTTATACTGCAAATTTATTTAAAAAATTTAAAACATAAAAAAATCAATGGTTTAAAATATATTCTAAGCCTTTATTTAACGAAAACATCAATTTCTTATCTATTTCTTTAAATAACCAGCAAAAAAAACCCACAACACATTAACATATCTATAAAAATTTATTGGAAAAATACAATAATATGCCTTTACAAACATAGATAATAATTCAGACGTATATAATTAACAAATACCTAACACACATTAATTATTTAATATGCTGAACAACGCAGCACAAACGGTAAACATCACAGTTGAAGTCATCGAAGTGGCACTATTGGTTTTCGTCGTTTTCGTTATCAATCAACAAAGTAGGTAATATTCGTGTACATTCAGTTCATATCTGGTTTCACACTTGCTTCTCCCGTGACCACACACCATTACAATGAATTATTGCATACTAGAGGTCCTCCAAGGTCACCCTAACGACAAAAAATAAAATTTAAATATATAATAATAGATTAAGTATCAAGTGCGCTAAACGACACTTTAGCTACGTTTAGCCACGTGTTGTTTATGCAATGTTTGCTACTTCCACTTTATTTCTATTAAAATTTTACCCCGTGATTAAAACTCGTGACTAAAGTAGTTTAGTACTTTAGTATTTTAGTATTTTAGTCATTGCCTTGCTATCCGTGTCTAAAGTGCCACTTTAAATGGGGAAGTAAAAAATAATGTATTAATTACCAAGTGCGCTAAGTGCCACTTTAGCAACGTTTAACGAGGTGATTCTTATGTTATTTTTTCTACTTCCACTCTATTTCCAATAGAACTTCACCCCGTGACTAAAACCCGTGACTAAAGTAGTTTAGTTGTTTAATACTAAAGTATTTTAGTCATGGCCTTGGCTATCCGTGACTAAAGTGCCACTTTAAAGGGGGAAATAAAAAATAATTAATGAATTATCAAGTGCGCTAAATGCCACTTTACCAACGTTTAACGAGGTGATTCTTAAGTTATTTTTTCTACTTTCACTCTATTTTTATTAGAACTTCACCCCGTGACTAAAACCCGTGACTAAAGTACTTTAGTCACGACCGTGAGTAAAATACCACTTTTTATGTCTCAAAACCGTGAAAAAAACGGCTTTTTAAAGATAGAAGTAGAAAAATATATAAAAACGAATAATTTTTTTAATAAACTTACCGTGCAGGGATTAACTAAGTAATCATCACCGGCGCACATCATAACATCCTGAAGAAACGGTGGATAAGTTCTCTTGCAGTCCATTTCTTTAGTGGCAATTGTAACATTAGCATGATGTAGATCTGTCTGTCTATAAAAGTGTGTCCCATTAGCACCCCAGCCACTGACGATACATTTCTGCGCGTCTTTCGCGACCCATTTCCTTGCAATCGGTATACTTTGAGTGTAATTATTAAATTGCAAATTGCTCGATAGATATAACACAGCAATATTATTCTGTACATTTTTGCCGCTGTAGTTTTTATGCACCCACATTTTCTCCACCTTGATAATTTGTGATTCGTTACCATTCACTTTTTCCAAATTAAGCGTTCCGGTGATCACTTGCCAGTCGGTGGCTTTCGTGTTGTTGACACATGATGCCGCTGTCAAAACATGTCGTTTGCTATAAATTGTTCCTCCGCAGAGGTGAATTCCATCACGGCGTATGGATGCTTGATATGGGAATTTCTCGCGTTTTGTTACGTTAAAATCTACAGCGAATACACTTGGAAGTACTAAAAATAAATTATTTATTAATAATAATTATAAAAATATATAAATTAATTTATTAGACTTACTTGATATAATACCAATAATTAAAACAATTTTTTCCATTTTGTAGATATTTTTGATGCGTTCAAGTCGTGAAAAATAATTGTGTCGACTGCGAACACTTCACCACGATTGTATTCATTTTATACTCGTGCCTTTAAACATGTGGATATTATCAGTACTAAGTAACTTGATAAGCCAGTGCATATATTAGTATTCAAGTTATTTTGTTTGCTATTGTACCTACTCGTAAAGAAGTATGATTCATGTTTATGCGGGTACGTTTTTGTGCAGTGAGAATTTGAGAGTCATACATTTATTGCAAGTTGGTCATATTTAAAAAAACATTGATTATTTGATAAGTCTTGTAATCATATTCACAATAAAAATCAGCGCAGTTGGTGAGTAAAGTTCAAATATTTAGAATATACAAATGAAATGTTCAAGTACTTATTAGATTTTCTAGAATAGCGAAATATGTTTATGGATAATTTTTATCGTCTTTATCTAGCATGTTGTTACGTAAAAAACGGCTGGGAATGCGATTGCATAGCAAATATAAGAATAGATATTAACTAGAGTGTTTATTGGAACAATATTGATTTTATATGTCCGTGATTTGTGATGACAAATGTGTTTAACGATGTATCCCTACTAATATTATAAATGCGAACGTCCTGATGTTTGTTACACATTCACGCAAAAACTACTTAACGGATCATCATGAAAATTTGTACACATATTCTTAGTGGTCCCCGAATGGTTATAGGCAACTTTTTATTTAATAAAAAAATTATTTTTGTAATAAAATAAAGAATTTAATTCAATTTATGAGTTTTTGTTTTGACCGTTTTTAATTTAATTAGATGTGATGTGATTATTGTATTTATTATTTTTTGTTGATTGTAATAAATTCGGCATTTATTTCGAATGTATGCTAATGTAGCAAGAAATCTGCAACTTTTTCCCATTATGCAGTTTTTTTCGGTTCGAAAAAATACTTTATACTCATTTGCAATATGCAAATTGAGGTATAGAATTAATTAACAGAGCAGAAATTATAAAAAAATGCATCAGAATTAATTTTATTAACAGAATCAAGTAATCATCAAAGTAAATCAATCAAGTAAATATAAATAAAATTTAAAAAAAAGTTTTTGGAGCCCTAGGGGCGTAATGGGCTACAAAAATTGAGTACAACTGATGAACAAGGCAACAAAACATTTTTATAACTCAGATCCCTACTAATATTATAAATGCAAAAGTCCTGATGTTTGTTACACTTTCACGCAAAAACTACTTAACCGATCACCATGAAAATTTGAACACATATTCTTAGTGGTCCCCGAATGGTTATAGGCTACTTTTTATTTAATAAACAAATTATTTTTTAAATAAAATAAAGAAATTGTTTAGCCAATAATACCTCTGCATCTGGCTATTTGACTATTTTAACGCCATCTAGCATTCCAGCAATGAAGCTCAAACCTAAGTACTAAAGTACCATCACACTGTATTATCACAGTGTATTACCGACAGCTATGTCAACATCAAATCCAATTGACTACATTATGGAGACTGTACACTATACTTCCATAGACTATACTTGTACAGCCATTTTAAACTTCCCGCCATTTTACTTCATTGTTACTTCTTCTGTGTCTACAGACGCGTATGGAAGCAACTTCATTATTTTAGATATTCGCGGGCGAAGCCGCGGGTTAAAGCTAGTTTTTATATAAAAACGAAAGTGATTGTTTGTTAATCTTTCACGCGTGAACCATTAAACCAATTTTTATGTATTTTTGTATAGAGATAGATTAGGATACGGAAAAGGATATAGGGTAGTTATTTTTCGAAAAATTAATGTTTAAAAGGGTAAAATAAGGATTCAAAGATTAAATAGGATATGAATCATGTTAATAGTTTTATTATTCAAATATAGGTGGCGTAAAAATGCATTTATATGCTTATAACCATATAATTTATTTCTGGCTGTTAGTAATTCATAAAGCTCCGTTATTTCCGCGTAAATATTTAATTTTACTTTGATTTTGTCCTTGAACTTATTAATTACATAAATCACAACATTCCACAACATCTGTAGTCTTTTTTCAAAACTTTTTATTCTTTTATTCTCGATAAATATTTAATATTTCTTTGATTTTCACTTTTTCTTTTAATTAATTTAATAAAAGACATTTTTATAAATAATATCTTTAATTCTATAAATAATTTAAACATTTTTAACGTATATAAACTTGAATAATGTACATTTTAACATTCTATTCTCAAAATGAACTTTATACCAAAGTTTATACGTAATACAGCCGAGAAAATATCAAAAAATGACGATGAATTTCCTGTTCTCCAAGCAACATTTTATTTTCTACGAATTTTACAAATTTGGCCAGCTGTTGGACAAAACTTCACATCCAAACTTTATATTCTAAAAGCATCACTCAGTTTAATCATCAGTACAATCCCCACTGTTGCAACAACAGCTGAAATAATCCACATTTGTTTTTGTAAGTAATTAATTCATCAATTTCCATTAATTATTTATATTAATTTATATTTATTTCAAGCAAATGATAATTTCTCCACCGACGATCTCCTTTCTGCCTTCGCTGCTGTAGCAGGAGCAACAAATCTCTTCTGCGTGACTCTTTCATTAATGATCCAACAAAAAAACGTCCTAAAACTAACAAAATCCCTCGGAGACTTTCACTACTTTCCAAAACCCACAAATTTCAACCTGACAAACACAAACATGAATTTATTATCAATGGGATTCATTCTCTACACAATTCGGCGTATTATCCTCCGCATTTTTCGGAGTCATCGGAAAATCATCCTGTGAAGAAGAAAGTATAAAACTAGACATGTGTTCCATTCAGGATTGTTTTTCCCGCGTATTTACCACAATAATACTTCAATGATTATCCTTATTATCAACTTTATGTCTTCTCTATTCAATCATTGAACGCCCTTCGCTATGTTGATATCATCGGGAATTTAGTCATTGCATTCACTTGTGGGGTTGTAGAATTATTAACGTGTCACATTGCGAATTTAAAAACGTTCTCGTCTGGAGTGTTTGACGTGGAAACGAAGAAGAACGCAAAAAATCGGTTGAAATTATGCGTTAAATATCACGTACACATTATAAAAATGGCGGAGAAAATGAATTCGACGCTAGGGAATGCAAATTTGCGAATGCAACGTTCACAGGGATTATTCTTGCGATTGTTTTCTTTCAATTTACTAGAGAACCGTCGGTGAAAACTTTTATTCATGGTTTCCTGCGGCTTTTAGCTTTGTTTTGTCATTTCTTACTGCGGACAACGACAATTCAATACCGAAGTAAGTATTTTATTACTAGTTTAAGCATAAAATGTAATTGTTTATGTTTCAGTCTGAAGGGATTTCGAATTGTATACTTTTACTGATTGGTATCGATGTGACTTGGTAAAAGTATTTAATATTAATAATCGCACGTGTAGTAACGTATTATTTATACCTGGACGCCAAAGCGTTTTGCCATGTTTGTTTAGAGACGTTCACAAACGCACCAAAGCCGCGCGTATTCATTCTCACACTATTACTTAACTTGCAGATGATTATTAATCTATAAATTTAAGTTTTTAGTCAAATTTTTCTGCACTTGTTTGAATTTTCTCATTTGTATGTTATTGCAAGGCACCATGCACAAACGGTTTATTTTAAATCAATACATTTTAATGGCGCTTTGTTTATGTGTTTCTAACCTGCAAGCACTTCAATGTTAGAATCAAAACAATTTGCATTGTTATTATATAAGTGCGTGTAAACACCGTGTGCAATGATGCAGACATGATTATTTGAGGAAAGCACGAGAAACGACGCTCAAGATGTCGTGTGTAGTTACGCGGACGGACTCTCCCACTATGAGGACAAAGGAGTGCTTGGTGTCCCTGGAGGCAAAACAATTGAAAATCGTTTCGTTAACAACGCTAAACACACCCATTTTTGTTTTTCTTATGCACAGATATTTGATAAAGAAGAAAGCATCAATATTAAGTGCCACTGCTGGCTGAGTGGATATTGCAGGCCAAACATGTTGTTAATTATACTGGTGCCGCATCAGTACATCTGCAGGCATACCAGACTTTAGGTAAAGCAAAGTTTAATCATTTTAATTGTTTTTAATTTATATTACCGATTATAGAGGACCCAATGGTGTGGACTTAGAATAAAAAAGTGTCTGGAACCCACAAATTAACACATCTTTTCACACGAAGCAATTCGACTAAAACTCACATGGTTTCATGAAGTTGGCTCCAGGAAGGATATGTGAAATTTATTGTCAGCCAGAATAATATTGATGGGTTGCATTTGAGGAGTGGTTTGCCAAGGAAATACTTAAGAACTGCATGGGAATATGTTTGCCGAAAGCAGTGTAAAACATGCCAGAAGTATGTTTTCTTCGGAAGTAAATAAAAGAGTAAAATTTATTGTTCTTGATTGTTTACAGGCAATTTGTTAGATGCATAGCAAACTGGCAGTGTTGGTGAGAAATGTTTGGATAAAAATTGTCCTAGGGAAGATTAAATGGTCGCAACTGTCGCGGAAGTTGTATGATACAATCTTTGGATTGGAGGCGAATTTGCCTGATAATGATTTGAAATTATCAGAATTACATTCAAGGTAAATAAATTTTTTTGGTAAAAAATGTTTTTTGCGATATTTTTGCAAAAAAAAGTGATTTTTTCGATATTTTTGTACAAAAAAACATTTTGGAGCAAAAAAATAACGCAAAAGGCAATTTACAGTATAAAATTTTGGTAAAAAATCATTTTGCAGTTGAAATATTTGCGTAAAATCAATTTTTTGACCCAAAATTCACCAAAAACACAATTTTTTAATTTCCAGCATTGCCGATTTGAATATTTGCTTGGGCAGCACCCTGCAAATAGTCCCCAGCGGAAATCTCCCAATCTGCAACAAGAAATACTGCGGCAAACTAGCAGTAATCAATCTACAGCCAACAAAACACGATAAAAAAGCCGACTTAATAATCAACACGTACGTTGACGTTGTAATCGAAAAGGTAATGAAGTTGCTTAGGGTTGAGATCCCGAATACCTGACTGAAACGGACTTCAGCCGCGACGAGGAATTTCACCAACGACAAGAAGGTCATCGACTGGACGACGGTCACCACCAACATGGCGGAGCTGCAGAAGAAGTACGACCAACAATGGAGTTCCTATAAGAAGCGCCGCTTGGAGGACAAGAAAGTCAAGGAGGATATCAAGCGATGCAAGGCGGAAATCAAAAGGGATCTAGAGGCCGGCAATTCGAAGATCTAGGCCCCCCCAACCACCACAATACAAGATGATTCTATATAATTAAGTTGTAATATTAAGGAAAAAAAAATACTTAGCGATTAAGCAGCGTCGAGCGTTTCGTACCGATTGTGCATGCGTGTGGGGCAGGTTTTGGTGCCTGAAGTGCTCGATATCTAATTAGTCATTGAATTTATCATTGCGGCCAGTCGGTTTTCGAGTTTCGTTTTGGTTTTTGTGTCCAATTTGTCGCACCGGTAATTTGTTTTCCGATGAAATCTTGAGAAATCCAGCCGTCATGTGTCTTAATTTATGTGCGGCGTGAAGCGGCTTGCGGCCATATTGCATTTTGCGGCCCGAACGTGTACAAATTATATATTTATATGAAGCGGCATATGAAGTTGCAAGGACATGCAGTTAACACTTGGCGCGCCAGAGATTGTTGTGTCGATTTTACAATGATGATTCAATAACTATATTCATTTACTAATGCTTTTTAAGAAACTTAATAGACTATATATATTGACACAGATGATGAAGATGTTTAATAGATGAGATAATGAATTAAATTTACTTTGTAGAATGCGTCCACATCATTTACCACAATGGTAATTTATGTTTATTTTATGCCACGCATATCACGCGATAATAATTCATTATTCGATCGCCAGATGTCGCTGTGTGTATGAATTTATATTTTATTTGTTTGCTGTATGAGTATAAGTTGAGCCGGTTTCTCTGTGTGGTGATGCGCATGCGCGCGTTGCTTACTACCACAAAACCACCTGTTTGTTGGTGAATCTACGACGCGCAAGCAAATCGAAGACGCCGCGCGCGCTGGAAGCCGAAAAATAAGACCAGGTCGTAAAGTGCCGCGCGGCGAAAAGAGAATGGTGAACCGGAGAGTCCGGCAATCAGAATTCCGAATTGATCGCCGGTGTGTGCACACCACGCAGCGAGAGCGCGCCATGTTTCTGTCTCTTTTACCTGCGCGCTGCAAGCAAGCACGCGGTTTTACCATACGCGCGTTTTCTGCAGCCTTTCTTTATCAGACGACTGCAAACAGTGTGTGGCGATAAATTTGTGTGTTGTGTGGTGCGGACGTGTTTCTGCCGGATTTTCGGATTTTTGGGATTTACCAACGAGCGCACGACGCTTCCACTCTTGAGGTGAGCAATCCACAACGCGTTTTCATGTTTTACCTGTGCTTGTGTTCTGTTCTAATTAGTCTTGCGAGGAATGCGCGCGCGGTTTAACCTACTGCAATATATTATAAAATATTGCAAGCTTACAATAATGAAATAAAGCGTAATGAGTGAGTTATTGACCTCTGTATTGAACTGGATACAGAAAAATCGATAAAAAGTACAATATTTTATGTTTGACGATCGATATTATATTGATAATCATAATAATCTACTTCCTACTTTCAAGTAGATTCAAGAATTGTTTACATCAGGTCTGATGATGATAATGATTGCGATATTATTGCAATATTACACTATCTGGCAAAACACGTCTTTTCGCATGGTTTTCAATTGTATCTAATCACGCGCCGTCTTTGTTTAGCGATGTATGCGCGTATTTTGTGTCTACACACTTGGAATGGCAATGTTTTCATAAAATTCAAAGCGTAAGACCATCGAGAAGGTGTGGCAAATTCTTGCCGTCACGTTTGTAACAACTATAAGTACATATTCCATATATTTCATGCGATAAATTCGGGGTTTTCGTTGTAAAAGATGTTTGAATTTTGTTTGTTTTATTGAAAAATTTGTTTTTGAATTTTGCGTTTTGTGTGATTGGCATTCAGCGGTGTTATTATGCAAAAACATGCCGGTATGTTGTATATTTGTCTTCTAATGTCTTGTACGATAACTTGTGTGCGTGTCCAGTTCTGTTTCGCCGCGGCATGTTCTGTAACATCGCTGCCGGGCGTTTAAGAACCGAGTTAAAGAGTTTTTCGTGCTCTCGCGGGAGAGCAGGCGCGACGACCGGCGTGACGAGGGATCAAGGACACAAGGCCGTTTGTCGCTATACTCTACTCTAGCTATGGATACACACACTTTACTATTACTAATCCACTCACCTTCACTTTGGTTTTGTGTTGATTACGTTTGTTTTGTTTGCGTATCGCGAAATATTCGAAAATACCGGTATTAATATCGATATTGTGTAAAATACCGGTATTTTCATATTTAAATATTAGTATTGCTTCAGATATATTCTGGTAACACAATATTTTAATTTATAAAAATACCGGTATACCGAAAAACCGGTATTGAACTTAAAATTCACTTCCCAGCATTTTATTATTAAAAAAATATCAAATATTGAGATTTTACGCGATTTGTATCTTTCTAATCTTTTGTAAGCTGATTATATACTCAATTACTCTTGTAAAAATGCCGGTAAATATTTCCTGAAGTCTAAATATGAATTCTACGTCGCGATGTTGCATTCATTTGTGTTTTATTTAAATGATAACTGCTTGTGCACCCCAACAAATTAGCTGAAAAATCGTGCTTAAGTTATAAAATTTGCATTGCAATTTGGTTAGGATCATAATTACAACAATATTTCAAATGTTACCATCGATATCATGTCTTTAAAAATATTTTAACTCACAATTCGCTGAAAATGAAAATATTTTTCATCGTTACACAGAAAAATTAATATAAACCAACGAAGTTGTACATATTTTGACGTTATATAGAGTTTGTTGTTATAAGGTGATTATATTTTTATAGTTTGCGCGATGAGACAGGATTTATTTACGATCGCGCAGCGCCTATAAATTTCTTTCTCGGTTGTTTCACTCGTTTCAACATTGTGACCTTTGGCGATAGCCGATGCAGTCATATGGCTCTTCAATATTCGTGTATGCAACGGTTGATTTGTGGCCGTTTATGTTTACGTAATAGTCCGGCGGGTGAATTATGATGCGGCTCTCGTGATAAATTCGCCATAAACCTGCAACCATGTGCGTACAATATTGCAATACATAGATAATTAATAAATTACACTAGAAAAATTATCAAAATTAAATTTTTAAGTTAAAAAAAATTAATTTTTAATTTTTACTTAAATAAATATTAAATTCCAAGAGAAAATCTATGGTAAATGATTAACGATGCAGGTGATGTGATAGTGCAAATTGTGAAAGTTTATTCCAAGAGACAAATTGCTAATCGCCGGGAAAAATTTATACGAGCGCATTATGTGTGGAAAAAGTACTTGGATTGCATTGGCAATAAGTTGATCGGCAGAACTGGATTGAAAATTTCACATTTCTATAGGTACATATTGTATTTTCACTTTTTGCTAAGTAAAATTTATTGTACGATGTGTTTTATGGCCACACAAGAAAAGAAAATCATGAAAGAAAGTCACAGTCATAATATTTGACAAACATATTGTAGAAAATCATAGAAAATGTCGAGAATTAAAGGATATGATCATGTAAATCATTTGAAAGATCATCTATAGCACTAAAATGAAGTTTTAATAGTGTTTTGCTGGTTGCATATGTCAAAAAGTTTAAACAACGTGAAGTATCCATATAATTTATATGATTTTTTATAATTTTGACATAAAATGACAAATGACAGCTTTCATTTGACCTTGAAATTTCAATTTGTCAAAAGTCACGTGATAACTTCTTTTAAATCGAATTTTTTAAAGTTAAATTGAGGTTAAACATTAGCTGTCAATATTCTAACCTAACTTATGTTATACTCGTGTAATATTACTTGCAACACAACTACACGTTACGGTTTAATGATAGTTCATAGACGCGTTTAATTTATTCACCACCGATGCGATCATTCCATGCACTCAATTCGCGATGGTGTGATGCGCTCACCGGCGATTCGAGAAAGAACTTTAATGAATATAACTACGAACACATTCCGCTTACTCGGAAGCAACTTATTCATTATCCATATCTTTACATACACGAACAGTTATGAC
Source organism: Dalotia coriaria (assembly GCF_025399875.1). NCBI lineage: Eukaryota > Metazoa > Arthropoda > Insecta > Coleoptera > Staphylinidae > Dalotia > Dalotia coriaria. The sequence goes on from NW_027045446.1 coordinate 331,103, forward strand.
ACGTCTTTCACCAAAGAGGCGCCTCCACATTACATTATTTTCTATACGTTTTCTTAGTTTTTAAAAAATATTATTTACGTAATACTCGTACACACATTTACATGATGTATGTGTTACGTCACGTTGTATTATTGCAACGAATTAAAGTGTTATTGCTGTCTGAGCAAGGTGCAAATAAAATAAAATTATCATACTGCATGCGACACAGAAAAACAACAGACCTATTTGCATTGCGAGCGATAAAAAAAACGGCGTACAGTGTGGCCTTCTAAAAAACGGTAGTAAAACAATTTGTACGCAATTAAACTAGAAACAAAAGAGTTGGTGTTTCTCACGGTGTTACAAGTGTTTCACACCGACAATTACGGATACTAGAAGAATGATAGTGATAATTCTTTTATTTATTTGTAAATTAGAAGTTTTTATTGACTGTTTTTATCAAGGAAAGTTTTTAAAATTAAGAATTCATGTTTTTTGAGAGATGTCTTTTAAATTTTGCTTTAAAATTAGTAAAAATTTAAATGATTTTAGTGATTTTTGGACAAAATTTTAAGTTTTTTTGCAAATTTTATTGAATTTTTCGTGTTTTTCTTTGCAATATTAATTTTAAAATGTAGAATTTGAATTTTTTTAGAATAATTTTTAAAATTAGTAATAATTTTGCTCAAAATTTGTTTAAAAAATTCGTTTTTCCTGATTTTTTGACAAAATTTTACATTTTTTTGTAATTTTTGTGTTTTTTTTTTTGCAAAATTAATTTTAAAATGCAGAATTTATATTTTTTTCAACAAAAATTTTTAAAACTAGTAAAAATTTTGCTCAAAAATTGCCAAAAATTTCTTTTTAACCATTTTTTGGTTAAATTTTTAATTTTTTTTCAAATTAAATCTCCCAAAACTCTTTTTTAATTTGCCTAAAAGTAGTCTAGATAAATATTATTAGCAGATATTCGCATAACAGTCCAAAACCAGATTCTTGCCGACCGCGTAGAGTTGTACAACACACATATAAATAATATATGAATATGTATGCGGTTACGTCGAGATCGAAAAAGTACCGTTTTTATCCTATGGGTGTAACGTGTATCGCAGTGCCCGTTATCCATGCGTTCGTGTCGGAATGACGCGGTACAAAGTGTACATACACACATAATTGATAATTGCAGTTGTCAACGACTCGATTGAATCGAATTTTTCGTTTAATTGTCGCTTACATGCTGCGTATGCTCTTAAAATCAATTTTAGACAAGATATTCATCTAGAACAACTTTGTTACACGTCACATACAAACACAAATAGTAACTGAACTTGGCAAACATAACGTTTTAAAACATTATCGAGTTACGTTATATGCAGAATTTAATTTTCTATATGTACTTTTCTAAAGTTTTAGAAATTTTGCTTTTAGTTGTTAAAAATTGTACTTTTTTCCAAAATTTTGTGTAATTTCTTCAATTTTTCTGAAATTTTTACCTAATTTTTTAAATTTATTTTAGAATTTTATTCAGTTTCTGATTAGAATGTTTAGAATTTAATTTTCCACACTTCTACCTCTTAAAATTACTTAAATTTAACTTTAAATTTGCCAAAAATGACAGTTAACCTTAATTTTACGCTTTTCTTGTATTTGATTTGATTTGCTTTGCTTTTAAGGTTAAGAAGTAAAGAAATTAGAAACGTTATAAATTTATGATGATAGTTGAATTTAACTGTGGAACTGTTTCTTCTTCTTCTCTTCGTTTTTCGTTTCGTTTTTGTATTTCCTTATACATTGTATTCAGATCGGTGATGGACACATCTGTTCATGTTCATGTTCATGTTATTGCTCTTGCAATACATCAGTTATATGTCTAACAATAATATTTTCTTTGAGTATGCAATTTTATTGATGCATTGTTGCACAGGAGCTTTTACATTGTACATTTTTGTTATTTTTGTCTGCAAAACTGCGTTTTTGCTTGTTTTTCTCGTAATTTTCGTGTTTATTTTTACAATTTACCAGAATTTCCTTTAAAAAGTGTCGAATTTTATTTTCTTTGTTTATGTTCCCACAGTTTTTAAAATTTTACTTTTAATTTACGAAAAGTTGCATTTTTATCGACATTTTGATGAATTTTAACCTAAATTTAACCTAAAATTCGCATTATTCTCGGAACATTATCATAATTTTGATTAAAATATCCACAATTTAATATTCCACACATACACTTCCCAAAACACCTAAAACTCCACTTCATATTTACCCAAAATAATATTTACCCTAATTCATACACTTTCCTTGCGATATTTTTTCCTAAATCTTTAGCAAATTTGTCAACAGCTTACCCACTCACCATTATCACCGGAAATTGCCTCATACAATCCCAGATTCGTTCCTGGAATTTTCATTGCCGCTGTAAATAAACCGCAAACATGCGCTTCATCATCATGGATGGCATTGATGCCATCTGTTGTAATTGCTCGCCAGTATAATACAATGATATGAATTGATACGACATGATTGCATGTAATAACCGTCGACTTATACACACTTACCTCAATATCCGCATTCTTTGACAATCCTAACAATAACAATTCGATTCTCATACTTTCCAAAAAATTACTTTCGACGGCGGTGTCGTACTAATCAGCGTTTAGTTTCTAAAATATGTGCATGCAGAAATATTCCTCGCAACTGTATCAATTAGTTGTCTTTCGAAACGTTGGAATCGAAATGTGTTTCCCACATCACGCGAACGCTCGACGCTCGATAATGAAAATAATGAATGAGTGCATGACTACGATATACGCCGGCAACAATGAGTAATAAAGAATTGAATAGGAGGCAACTTTTCAAGATGCGCACGATGAATAAGTGCAAAAGTGAATGGATGTGTAGAGGAATGTTGTTACCGACTCAACTCACAATCGAAGATACGTATTCTGATCTTCAATTGACTTGTGGTTACGGTTATGTTTTATATTTTTATTTGAACTTGAAGATGGAATAAACAAACTGCGCTCGCGCTCACGATTATTGGGTGCGTTAACACTTGGTGTTTATTTTAATATGGCGCATCCTCAATTAGTGACTTATGCTTCATGATGAGTATAAACACGTCGACAGATAAACAAATAAGATGTGCAGGAATGATGAATGTATAATTGTTAATGTTTTAATTTGTGATTTTTTTTTAATTGAAATTTATTGTTTTGTTTCAGGTGAGTCATAGTTATTTCTCTGCGGTATGAAATAATTGACTGGAGGTTATCGTTGGGGGCTTGTGTGAGTAGAGATCTTGGTATTTATATTGTAGAAGTGTTCGTGTTATAATTTTAGATTATACTTTGAACTGTGCTGATAATACAGGTCATTTAACTTCAATCAGTTCATTTCAATTATTGCGTTTTTAAAGTTGCGGTTGTTTTTTGTGTTATCTTTTAAATAATTTTGCGGAAATTGATTGTATATAGCATAAATTATTTGGAATTTACATCATTAGCACTTTAGATATTTTTTTCAGTATAATATTGTCCCAAATTCGTAAAATTTGCAAAAAAAATTTTTTTGTCAATTTTTTAGTTTTTTTCATATTTTTTCAATCATTTTACCCAAAATTTTAGAAGATCATAGTTTAAAATGTTCAGAATTTAATTTTCTTATCACCTTGTATACTGTTCCCTGAACATATCTTGTCAAAACTTCCTCAAAATTGTAATATTTCTTAAAATTTTGCCAAATTTACTTTTTTCTCTTTTTTTTTTTCGTGTTTTCAATAATTTCACACAAAATTTTAGTAACAACGTAGTTCAAAATATGGAGAATTTAATTTTCTATCTCCTTATATATCATTTCCCCAGCATTTCTTATCAAAACTATCTCAAAATTGCTATATTTCTAGTTTTTTTCGCCAAATTTGCAATTTTTTTAATCTTTGGTGTTTTCTACCCATTTTTTTAAATTTTTAACAAACATAAGTTAAAACATAATCACTTCCTTAATATTTCTTATCTTAGACACTTCAAAAAGCAATAATCTACAATTTTTGCTTTTTTTTACTTTTTTATATTTGTCTCCAAAATTTATCGCAATTTATACCCAAAACAACATAAAACCGTCTAACCTAGTAAATCTATTAAATTTGCTGTAATAGTTGAAAACTTGTTTTTATCAACATTGTCAGCTCTAAAAGTGACAAAAAGTTTCGATTTAGTAATAATGCTTGCGTCATTCAAAACAACCGTTGATGAAATTACACAACCAACAACAATGATACCGACAAAAGCAACAGTTTGAATTGGTTTCTTTTTTGATATACAGCCTGTTTCCGCAATTAAACCAATTCCCCACAACGTAGATTTACACTTTCATATAAACATTTTGAGCGTAGATACTGTATTTTTTATATTTCGCACAACTAAAGTGTAAAAGTATAAATCCCGGCCGCGTTATTTACTTTTTTTTATCAGAATTAAAACCAAACATAATGCGGACTGAATAAGTGAACATCCGCACAGAAAATATGTAGGTATGGGTACGAATTGTACGCGTATGAAATGTATAATGCTACTATTCACTTCGCCCAGCATCCAGTCTGATCACGATCCACACTGGTTGTTGTGCTGTGTTTAAACAATCTCATTCCATTTGATTTTATATATTTTATTAGTAAATATTGATTCAGTGTGATACGGTGTATTTTTATATTTGAGTTCTAAGCGGTTTCCTTGTTGAAGAGTTGTGTTGTGTTGTGTATAGTTGGGTTTCGAACGTGTTATTTCTGAAAATTACTCGAATGTGAATAATATGCAAATTAGCGTGAGCTTCGCGGAACAATCGCGTTGTAATTGATGGCGGTGGTCAGTGTGCGCGTAGAGATTCTAATGCACGGTCGCGATTTGTGCGCCGGTGAACAATAAATGTGTTTAAGTGCATGTAATAAACGTGAAACACAAGAGAAAACGCATCTTTATTCAAATGCTAAGGATAAAAGTGCACATAATTAAGGATAATGTATTCAAGACGTAAGTTGTGTGTTTTTTAAACAAAAGTTTAAACTATTATTTCACTAAACAATAATTGGAAGCAAATTTTAGTTGGTTTTAGTTGTTTCTAGTACAAATTCCTGTCTTATCAAGCATTTAAAAGTTTTTTATGTTTAAATTTTTATGATTTGTTACGGTTATTAATTTTTATTGCGAAAATTAATGTCGATTTAGATAAAAATTGCAATTTTGTCAAATTTCTCGTTTTTTTTTTTCATTCTAAATTTAATTTTCTATTACCTTGTATACTATTTTCTAAACATTTCTTATCAAAACTCTCACAAAATTGCAATATTTCCCAATATTTTGCAAACTTTGATATTTTTTCTGATTTTTTCGTGATTTTCTAATAATTTCCCCCAAAATTTTATAAAAACAGAGTTTAAAGATACGAAATTATATTTTTTATCACCTTATATATTATTTTCGCCACTTTTCTAGTTAAAACTAGCTCAAAATTGCAATATTTCTTGATATTTTGTCAAATTTGTAATTTTTTTCTATTTTTTAGTATTTTCGTAATAATTTCTCTCATTTCTTATCAGAACTATCTAAAAATTGCAATTTTGTGCACATAATTAAAGATAATGTTTTTAAAGCAAAAGTTTTTAGCCTATACTTACACAAAACAATAATTGAAAGCAAATTTTAGTTTTATTTACTTGTTTCTAGTACAAATTCCTGTCGTATCAAGCATTTAAAAAATTAATAGTTTTTTTAACGTTAAAAGTTTTATGTTTAGTTACGGACATTAATTTTTTAGCGAAAACGAATGCCGATTTAGATTTTAATTGAGCGTTCGTTGCTGGCTTGTAAACTGGTTAACTTTCGAGCCTATAATACCTAATTTGTTGTTCGCTTAATGTTGGGTTAACTGGAGCGCGTGTGCTCTTATCAAAGACGTTTAAAAACGCAGCGATTAACCATTCTAGATTAATAGGCCTGTGACGTTGTTATAAGGCAAATATTTTCTCATAGTACATCCAGCTACGAGTATATTGGTTTATAGCGTGTCCTTAGAGGGGATTTGTTTAATTTTTTATGCTACGAATTTTAAACAGTGATAATTTATGTATTTTGTGTATAATTTACGAACCATGTCTCACACTTTGAGCCAATTAGTATGAAAATGTGCGGAATTTACTGCTTTTGCTATTTTGATTTAAGTTTGGAAAGTTTGGAAAGTAATTATCCGTATTTCCCTTATTCAGCTTACGGTAAAAGTGACTCGTATTCAGGGCACCGTACGAGGGTAGCTGTAAAAGTGACTCGTGTTCAGTGCACCGTACAAGGGTAGCGGTAGAAGTGACTCACGTTCAGGGCACCGTACTAGGGTAGCGGTAGAAGTGACTCGTGTTCTGGGCACCGTACGAGGGTAGCGGTAGAAGTGACTCGTGTTCAGGGCACCGTATTACGCTAGCGGTAGAAGTGACTCGTGTTCAGAGCACCGTACGAGGGTGAATGCAGATGATTCATACGGTACCCTGAATACGAGTCACTTTTATCGTTACCCTCGTACGGTGCTTTGAATAAAAGTCACTTTTACCGCTACCAATTTTTTTTCATTGCGAATATCTCGTAAACTAAACGCGATAGAAAGGAACGGATTGAAGATTTTTATTCTACGGGAAATTCTCTACAAGATGAGATATTTAAATCGCGAAAATAAAAAATAGAAATACTATTTTTAGTCATAATTTGTAGTTTTTTCTCTATAAGCTTCTATTCTTTCATCAAATATTGTTAAAAGTAACACCACTATATGCGCAATTTAATTCTTTATTACTCTACATTTAATTAATTAAAATTAACTTCAAAATCCTCTCAAAATTGAAGTTTTCTGAATCTCATGACGTAATGTTCTCTAAACCAACGCCACCTGTGTGAAATATTCGTCTGGCAGTTGAAAGGAGTTGGCTGTAATTCTTTCGCTATGATCACCTGCATTCCGTAACTTTCACGAAAGTTCAGAGTTCATCTAGGCGCCGTCGGTGCATAGTTTTCGACGAGGTCGGTTATATAAAACGGAAAACGAATCGCCTCGTTTTCGAATCCGATGCCTGCCTGCTTACCTACATATTACGCATGACGGCGGCGATTATAAATTACGAATTAAGTACGTTTACATGCATGCGCTTTTCGAAAATTGATACCGCACATACCACCACATTTAGTAAATCGTAATTCCTTCCACCGAAAAGGTCACACATTAGAAATTTCAATCTCATTTCACAATTTAAACTAAAATACATGCAACACCTGCAAATATTTGTTTTCTATGAGAGCATCAGAGAATATCTACCATGATTCAACTTCCGGTACTGCCATTACCTTCCGGTACGTCAACCACAAACACATTCCAATGTGACACATAACAAATAATTGCATTTCTGAGTACGCACTCCGCTCGACTCATCAATGGCGCTGCAATTTCTTCATCTCTTCGGTTATTTAGCGTCAAAACATTCCGCACGCCGAGCGAATGACCTCCTTTCAGTTCCATTCATCGTGCAGTCAAATGTACTCGTCATCGTCGACGTGCTGACATGATGCACAAATTAAATCACTCGACTAGCAGCAGCCGCGTGCATTTCATACTAAATAGGCTTTAATGGGTACGCACACACACATACATAATGTGGTGTTTCATTCATGGCGGCAGGTTCAACGATATTGGAGCAAACGCACCACGAAGAAAATGCACGTTTCAAGCGGAACGATAACGATAATAACTGTTTACGCAATTTGAATAGCGTACGTATTTTTTGTCTGCTCACTGCTCCACACACCGTGAATCAATCTGATTAAAAATATGAATATTACAAGGTGTATTATTAGCTGTTGCGTGTTTTATTTACATGATATTAGTTTTAAATTGAAAAATTGATCAAAATGAGTGTTTTTCATTCATATTAGAACGTTTTGATTCATAATTAGCAATCTGAGCATTATTTATTTAAGTTTTTTTAGAAATCATCACAAAATTACCTATATTTAACATTTTGACGTCTTGATTTGTAAACTAACGCCATCTGTTTGAAATATTTGCTACTCAGTGACACCTTTCACCTCTAATTGAACCTGTGACCGATAGAGCGAAGCACTTGAACATATTTCACTCAAAATATGTGAATTTTGATGTTTTTCACTAATATTTATAGAAATGTATCCATAATTTCCGATCTCTGAATTATTTATTTAACATTTGCTTCAAATTTACCACAAATTTGCCCTATTTTCATACTATTGCGTCCTGATTCATAAACCACCGCCATCTACGTGTAACAATTTCAATTATTTTTGTCGTGATTGATTCCTGTGACCGTTAGAGCGAGCCACTTGATTGAAACAATGGTGACGTGTTGCTGGCATGCGTATCAACCCATTTTCTTTGATTGAAAACGGTAAATTGCTTTACGAGCACGCCGCCGCCACAAAACGTGTTAACTATTTAACTATTTACAACTCAACTGTGCCGAAGAAATTCCACAACGCGCCATGTACCTCTACCAGTAAATCATCACGTGATGCTTTTACTAAAAAGGGCAAACACGCAAATAGTATAATAATACATTGTCTTTGCTTAGCTTTTGCTTAAAACCATAATTAACTGTGTATTTATTATTTCTTTTGTTTCAATTGAGAGCGGAATTTGTTCCAGTATCATTAGATCCACCGTGAATTGTGTTTATCTTTATTAATTCTTCGTATTATTAAATAAATAAATTGCAGGTACGTGAAGCATAGCTAATAGATGAAAGCAACTGGTTTCTAGAACAATTGGTTATTGTTAGTCGCGGTTCAGGTTCATTGTTTCTGGTCATGCTACGCTTTAAGATTGTTTGTTTCGCGCGTGAATTTCATGACACTTTGACCATGAACGTCTTCGACTGCTCCGAAATGGTAATTTCGACGGAATTTAAATGTTGTCAATTGAAAAGAATTAGTGTTTACATCTAAACATCATTTGGGTACCATTTACACCTAAACATTTTGTTGTTAGATCTTAATGGAAGATGTTAACGTTTCTTGGTGTTTCTGTGGGTGGATTGTAACTTTAACCTACGCAGCTTTCATATATTCCATATTTGTTGGGTTTTAAGGTGTTTTAAGCACTCATGTAACGTTCAACTCAAATTTATGATTGAAAATTGATGAAAACGCGTGTAGATCTATCAAATTTTTGATTTTTAGGATTTGTTTTAGCCTAGAATTGCAAAATTTATTCTAAAACATCGAAAAATTACATAAAAATGAAGAATTAAGAGAAAAACTCATTAGTTGGATAGGTTATGTTGTTAGGTACTATAGGCAACCAACATTTCATTGAACTAAAGTTTATGATTGAAATTTCATGTTAATAAGTATTAATTCGGTGTTTTACATCAAGTTTTTTGATTTTTGAGTTTGGTCTTCAACCACAATTGCAGAATTCATTTTAAAACCTCGAAAAACTGCAAAATATAAACAAAAATCGACGAAAAACAAATTTTTGAGAATAGGTTATGTCGTTTGCTACTATAGGCAACATTATGTACGTTTTAATTTGACAGCTATTTCCGAAAGTACACTCAACTAAAGTTGACGATTAAAAATTAATAAAAACGTGTATAATATTAAAATTGAGCCATAAATACAGAATTAATTAAAACTGAGAAATGAGAATCAACATATTCCTGTAAATTTCACCATCAAAACATGAAAACTTCGTTTTTGGAATGATGATTATTTTTTAAGTTGTCCGTGTAGATGTGTGTGAATTTAATTGATTAACGGAGTATCTTTATAATATCGATATAATAAATGCCTTGTTATAAAATGTCAACAATTTCGAACATTAACATTTCGAAATTCATTAACTTTAAATTCCCAGTTCGTATTGTGACCTTGATTTCATCTCGCGAGGTCAAAAGATGAACATTTTTCGTGTAAAATCTTAAAATTATTATTTAGAAACTCGCAGTTGTAAAACTCGTCAAAATATGCGTCGTGAATTTATACATTGCCGAGAGTAATAACTACCTACTACCTACTTTAACCCCTGTTTGTATTTTCATGCCATATGCCCTGTTCGGAAACCAGATGCAATCACAGGCGTCACAAGAAATAAACCCAAAACGGAAACCCTGTTTATGTCGTTGGCAAAGCTTCCAACTTGTGAAGTTTACGAAAACTAAACCATGAGGGGTGTGCATGTGCAAAGCGTGCATTTCTTGCTCACTCACTGACTGCAAGTTATTTTCAACCATCGTGAACCGAAATAGGTAGTAAAAACAATCTGGGCGATGAATGTCGAATGTCGTGGAGTGAGAACGGGAAGGGCGACGTGCGAAACAGGCGTATAGGGAGCAGAGAGAGTAAAATGAACTGAATCCCAACTGAAAAGTGAACTCTGACTGAAGTATCAGTTACACTACATTTCTGCCAGTAGCAGAGCAGAGCAGTGAGTTTTGATTGCTGAAAGACGCCAAAGTTAAAGTCAAGAACAGAATTTAGTCCAGTGTAGACCTGCATAGTGTTCAGTGCAATATTAATTGTTATAAAATAAAATAAAATAAAATGACAATAAATGAGTGTTGATGAAATTAAAAAAAAAGTTTTTTTTACTTAATAATTTAAAAAACTTAATAAAAAATGGGTTTGAATGAACATGGGGTTGAAAACAATGAATGTAAGCATTAAAAATACAATTTTCTATAAAATAACAACTTGTTCCAGTTCTGGTAAAGTAATTAACTCTAATTAACTGATTTAAAACATTTAAAACACTTGAAATACTTGTATTACTTTTGTCACGCAATGTGATATATTAAATACTTAATATCTCAGAGATAAATATAAATATAAATAGATATTAGCCATTTTGTGCAATTACAACTCACTTGTAATAAGTTTGTAATAAGTTGATAACTCTGTGAACAACTTGGTCACCTTGCAAGCTAATGACATTTGCATTCATTAAGTTCAACCAGAAGTCAGCGGCGTGCGTGCATTCTAGAGTTTATTTCTGTGGGATGGTTAATGATTGTGTTTCGTTTAATTATGCATTCCGCATGTGTCTTGAATTGAAAATATGTCAATAATAAATATATACATACTCGTAGATAGAATTTAAAAAGTAAATTACTTAAATTGTTTTGTTTTTATTCATTTAAGTGTTGTGTTGATATGAAAAATATTTAATAACATAAAAACACAGACAGACACAGACAGTTGTTGTGTGCAATTGGAAGTAATTTTTGTTTAACATTTAACTTTAATCAATTAATCATCATCTGATTCATAAAAATAAACGCTGTTTTTGAATCAACTGTAATTTTGATTTAATTTAAAAAATCATATCGTGTTTATTTTAGATTGTATTGCAATTTAATCGGTGATTAAACGTAATTCGTTGTTTGCACAAAACTATTTATTACAAGTTGTAGTGATGATGTAAGCGAAACTATTTTATGTGTTATAAATGTTACATAAATGTTGTAAATTCCATTGAAGTGTAGATTTTTTCGCAGAGGAAATGAAAGGTCAAATTGCGCTTTGAGGTGGTGCTAATCCTATTCCTAATTTAGAATATTGCGGAATCTTTATGAAGAATCATAGATTTTTATCTTTAATCTTTAATCTTATTTCTGGAAAATCGCTATTTCCGATGATTTAAAGTGGATTTATATTCCTATCAGGAATTAAATTATTTATTTGCTTTTGTATTTGCAATATAATCCGGAATAATCTGAGATTATTATATTTTTACGATTCTTGCGATTTTTTTAATTGGATTGCTGCACTTAGGTTCAAGTCTAAATATTATTTTGAATGTTGACGTGTGAATGTTTAGAAATAATAAAAATGTTATGATTTTTTATGGAGTTGCTGTAGGATGCAAATAACTCGAAAAAACTTCAAGCTATTACCATAACAAAAGAAAAAATGACATCACTTTTGAATGAATACAATCATTATGACATCACTAGCAATTATTATTAATAAATCATCTTTTTTTTTTCATTTAAAAGTTTAAATTTTATTAAAAATTTTATAAAAATTAATCTTTTTGCACTATAAGTACCCAAACGTGCAGATTTTTATTGTTAATATAAAGATTCTTATCGCATATATCGTGTGTTTACATTCCATTAGATAAAGTGTAGATATTATCAGCTGCGCATAGATTATATAGATGAAAAAACTATTTGAAAAGCCGTACAACACCGCAAATTGCTTACTTAACGTATGAAATAACTGATATAGGCAATACAAGTGCTTCAATTGCAACAAATATTGAATGTGCAAATATGAACTTCACTTTATTTCTGTTTTACTTTACTCGTATGGTAATCGTACTTACTTGTACATTCCTACACGAACAATAAACATAAAAAGGGAATGTTTCATGTCTCGCAATAAATTGCATGCAAAATTGCTATTGTTACGGAAATATATTAATAAAAATATGTAATATCTGTCTGTGTGTTGCTCATTTTTATGAATATTTGTTATCTATGATGTTACGGATAAATTCTGTAATAGATAACATCGATTGGCAAGGTACTTAGGTACATTTGCTGATCATGAATTACAGTACTGATATTTCGATATTGATGTGTCTACGTTTAATTAATTTTTGCTCTGGAAGTTTCCCAGAACAACGTTTTTAAGGTCTTGTATAATTTCTTTGCTTACAAACTATTGTAAATCATTATTCTCTGCGTAATAACTAGAAGCAGTTACTTGATATCCACTGCCATTTTAGGTCAGACATGTTTGTTCACAATATGTTGCAATATAGCTATTAAAGTAATCGTATTAAGGGTTGTGGGAAGTCGTAGTTGGCGAAACCTTACAATAGTTGTTTCGTTCTCATTTCCAGTTGGTGGTAAAGTGCAGTATGAGCAAGGAGTGGACAGACGGTTTTGGGACATCATGACGCAGCGGGACGACGTGCAAAAGTTCGAAGCGGGACGAATTAAAGTCCTGCAAGAGGAACGCTTGCATATACAAAAGAAAACATTCACGAAATGGATCAATTCATTTCTGCAAAAGGTTGGTGAAGTCTTTGAATATGTATGAATAGGTTTTATGTTTATTATTGAAAAAAATCACAGGCTCGCATGGAGGTGGTGGACCTCTTCGAGGATCTCGCCGACGGTAAAAAACTGCTTAAACTTCTCGAGATAATCTCCGGCGAGAAGTTGGCCAAACAAATCAGGGACGCATGCGCATTATAAAAATCGGGGATGTAGACAAAGCTTAGCGTTTCTGCATACCAAAGTGCGACTGGAGGTATAGGGCAAAGGGATATCGTTGATGGGTATTCCACTCTGGTGTTGGGTTTAATATGGACGATTATTCTGCGGTTTCAAATCAAGATCCAGAAATCGGCGACGTGGATGAGGAGAGCGAAAATACGAGAAGAAATCTGCCAAAGATGCGTTACTGCTGTGGGTGCAACGAAAGACGCGCGGGTATTCCGGCGTCAGCATCAACGACTTTTCTGGGTTCGTAGCGAAGTGGTTTGGAGTTTCCAGTACGCTCATCCATGCCCACATCGGCCGGAACTCTTTGACTATAAAGAACTGGCACCAAACTCGCACGCAGACAATCTGAATCATGCGTTCGACGTGGCTAACAGCAGGCTCGGCATTTTACGACTGCTGGATGCTGAGGATATCGATACGAGTCGACCGAATGAAAAAGAATATCATCACCATATGTGGCATCGTATTACCATACATTCGCTCGCATGAAGAACAGGGCGAAGAGAGCGGTCGGCGGGTGAAAATCTTCAAGCGTATGATGAATGAATAAGATGAAACTTTGCGTTATGATAGAATTTACGACCGACCTGCCGAGTGGATACACAAAACTGTGATTTTTACTTGAGAGATGAGCAATTTCCGAATTCCCTGGAAGGCATTCCAACATCTCTAATTTTAGTTCGAGGACACTACCAGACTGTAGAAAAATACCAAAATTATAAAGAACACTTGGCAGAATTGAAGCATTATATTTCCATATCAATTTCCCAACAAAAGAAGACATTGGAGCAGCTGCATTTGTTTCCTTCGGATGACCAAACTCTTACAAGGGACATAGAACGAGCGTGGAGATCAGCAGAAAAGAAGCTGAACACATCATCGAAGAACTTGCACTGCAGTGAATTAATGAGGTTACAACGTCTGGAACACTTTATATCTTCAATTTGGGAAAAGTTATCTTAGGTCCGGTCTATCTAACAGAAATAGTCCAAGTTTTACATCTGACCCTGTTTTACGGAGCTAATCTAACAAAAAGTGGAAGCTGAGATTTAAGAAGCACGAAGCAATCAGTGCTGATATTCTGGAAAGAACGCATTCAAGAGTTGGCCTTGAAATGTGAAGAGTACAACATTGAGAATTATCGGGAGTCAGCAAACGTGAAGAAAACTCATGACGATGTCCTCAATAAATGGCACACGTTGTTGGAGTTAGTTGAGAAGCATAAAACTAATCTAAACAGAATGTGTAGCGCTATGTCTGTGCTCCGAGAGATTGACACCACACTCTCAACCCTTAATCAGTTAAAAAGTGATGTTTCTTCTGTGAGTACCGGAATGCATTTGTTGGACGTGGAGGAATTATTACAGAAGCACGCGTTGCAAGAGTTACAAGTGACTGCGCTTTCTGACACTGAAAGAAAATTGATCCGATTGGGAGAACAAGCTGTTGTGCAAAGTCCAATGCAAGCGGAAGTTTTACGTCAAAAACTCAATGAATTATCAGCGGTTTACAAAGAAGGGTACGGGCATGCGCAGAACGACGTGCTTTATTGAAAAGAAGCGCGGAACTTTTCCAATTTCTACAAGATCAATAGGATGAAGAGAGGCGTGGTTGATTGAGAAACAACGAATTTGTCTAGCTGCCATTGCGGCAAAGGATCTTCAAAGAGTGTTGCGCTTGCAACAGAAGCACAAATTATTACTGGACGAAATCAAAATGCGTAGAATAAATTCTGACCAGCTGCAGAACACAGCGAAGCAATTGATCAATGAAAAGCATCAACATTCCACGCAGATTCAGGAACATATTGATACCAACAATAAAGAATGGGAGAATTTACAGAAGTTTGCGAATGACAGAACAACACGTTTACAAGACGCTGCTGAAGCTTATCAATTCTATGCGGATGCTAATGAGGTGGATTCATTCCTAAACGAAAAGAAAGCTATTTTGTTATCGAAGGATTACGGGTCTGATGAACCCAGCGCTCAGGCTCTTCTCCAACGTCATCGTGATTTACACAGTGAATTAAACGCGTATAAAGGTGATATCCAAAGTTTGAACAATCAAGCTTTGACGCGGTACTTCAGTATCTCAATTTAGACCTCACTCACAAACAGCTGTTGAATCAACCTGTAGAAGAGACAATATTATAGAAACAATTGGTCAATTTAGAAGTATACGAAGAAGAGAACAGTTGAGAAGCTGGAAAATCGTCACAGGTACTTACTGAAGAAGATTCCACAGAGTACAAAACTTTGTTTCCATTATAGTGAACATGGTATTTCCATGAGTCAAGGTGATGTTTTGCCAGTAAGAACAACGCAGATTGGTAGGTGTACAGCAAAACGGAGCAGAACTGAAGTTTTGCTCCAGCAGGTACATCCGGATGAATTGAACCCACGATTAGTAAGTTGAAAGTCAGCAAACAGGAAGAAGATCAAAGTGATGCAGAAAGTGAAAAAGTCAAAATGAGCACCGCAGCAAGTCCCTGTGTGGGTTATACGTCCCCAAACAAAAGTAAACGTACTGTAGACAGAAAGTAACACTGTTTTAAGCGACAGAAACAAATTAATGATACACACGTACAATAGGTGCCAGAGGTTGGCTCTGAAGAAGACATACACTTTTAAGAGGAATTCCATTAGAGCTGTATATGGGTTTTATAAAGAGTGTGACGATTTTGATAAGTGGATTAAAGATAAAAAAGAGATGTTTCACGGATGATCCAGCCCAGGTGTGGATCAAGCGAAAAGCATAAGAAGTTTAGCCCACTGATCTATCTGCTAGCAGTAAAATTGGAGGTATCGATACTTTGAAGTGAAAAGAGTTCGAAAGCAAAATACTCATAGATTGATAAGGTACGCTTGCTATCGTAACATTGTGAGTACCTGGGACACCTCAATCGGCTTCGTGCGCAGAGAGTCTCAGGGCGCCAGTATCAATTTGAAGTATTTCTTAGTAATTGCTGACGAACTGGCTAAACAGGTGGTCGCCTCCAATCCGCATGGGCGCGCCAAAGTTGCCAAGATCCTGGACGACATTAGAGACCTATGGGCACAGGTCAAAGAAAAGCGTTACAGAGACGCATGCGGTTGGAAGATGCTGTAGGTCAACAGATTTTACCAACAGCACACAATCGTTGTTGAATTGGGTTTCGGATGTTAAGAATCAACTCAATGCTGAGACAACAGTGCGAGATGTACAAACCGCGCATAAATTTATAAAAATCATCAAGATTTGGGACAGGATATCAAGGCGCATGATGATGAATTCAAACAAGTTACAGATTTAGGTAAGAAATTACTAAAATCCAATCCGGATATGACAGACGTGGCTGAAAAGATTAATCGCCTGGTCGAGGAACAAGCAGCGTTGAAACGAGGTTTGAAAAGAGAAATGGCTGGAGCAATGTCTACACCTACAGAAATTCAATAAGGAAGCTGATAAGATTGATGCGGCATCGTCAAGTCATGAAGCCTTCCTTGAATTTTATAATCTTGGAGAGTTTCTTGATGAAGTTGAAGCACTTCTCAAACAACATCGTACATTTACGAATACTTTAGTTGCTCAGGAACCTAGTTTGACTGCGTTTGACAAAAGGGCTGATACATTGATCAAAGATAATCATTACGATAGTCAACGTATTGATGCAAGACGTAAACAAGTATTGGACCGCAGACAGAAGGTGAAGGAATTAGCACAGAATCGTTACAATGCTTTGGAGGCATCTAAAAATTATCAATTATTCTGTGCGGAAGTACATGACCTGCGTGCGTGGCTCGCTGATAAGCAAAAGACAGCGACTGATGAAAGTTACAAAGACCTTAATAATTTAGCGCGTAAAATTAAGAAACATGAAGATTTTGAGCGAGAATTACGTGCTAATGAAGGACAACTAAGGTCTGTGAATAAAATGGGTCAGGCGTTGATCGCAGAAGGGAATTATAAGAAAGATTTAGTTGCACGTAACTTAAAAGATCTTAATGATGAATGGGAGAGTTTAGTTCGCTTGTCTCTCGATAAAGGAAGGAAGTTACGTGAAGCAGAAACACAACACATTTACAATCAGAATGTGAGCGATGTCAACGCGAAACTTGATGATATAGAAAAGAATTTAAAGAGTACACATGTCGGTAACGATATGCGTTCATGTCGGGACCTTTTGAAGAAACACGAAATGATCGAAAATGAACGTTTGCAGTGCGCAGCACGTATAAATGACTTGGTGAATCAATGCAGCAATGGCGACGAGGAGATTCAATCAGATAATGGTATTCTGTGTCAACAACGTTTGAAATCCATCGATGCGCCGATGAAACAACGTCGGGATGCTATCGAAGAATCACAGAGATTCCATAAGTTTAATTTCGATCTTAATAACGAATTGCAATGGGTTAAGGATCACATGCCTTTGGCTACGTCAACTGTCGTTGGGCAAAATCTACATCAAGCGCAGATTTTACATAAGAAACACAAGAAGTTAGAAGATGAGATTGCCGGTCATCAAATGGTCATTGATAAGACTTTGGGTATCGGTGAAGACTTGATTAAACAATCACATCCGGAAAAGGTGAAGATTGATGATTTGTGTTCTTCTTTGAGGGACGCTTGGAAGGAATTGAATGATTCTGCTTTAGCCCGAGCACAAACTTTAGAATTGTCGTTGAAAGCACAAGAATACTTCTTTGAAGCTAGTGAAGTGGAGTCCTGGTTAAATGAACGTAATACTGTTCTTTCAAGTAATGATTTTGGACGCGACAGAAATGCTGCTACTACTCTACTAACTAAACACAAGGTAAACTGATCTAATTTAGTTTTAAGTTAAATAAAATTTATGATAAAATTATTTTTATTATTCAGGCTATGGAGTTGGAGCTAGACACTTACAGTAATATCATTGGTGAAATGGGACGTGGGGCCCAAACATTAGTTCAATCAGGACATCCAGATTCAAAGATAATATCAGAACGACAATCTTCCCTGGAACGTCTAGTAAGATCTTTGCAACGGAAAGCAGCATTGCGACAACATCGTCTTATGGAATCCATGTTCAGACATGAGTATTTCTTAGAATCGGCGGAATTGAAGAATTGGATTGCCGAACAATACCAACAAGCTGCTTCGGAGGATTATGGACAAGACTATGAACATTTGTTGTTGTTACAGGCTAAATTTGATGATTTTAAACATCGAATTGAAGCTGGATCAGAACGATTCAGACAATGTGAAGATTTAGCTCAGAAATTGATTGCGAACGAGAGTCCTTACACTACAGACATCGAGAAGGAACAGATTCAATTAGAGTATGTACTTTTTAATCATTTTATTCAAGCTAGATTAGTAGTAGATATTTTAACAATCTTAGAATTATTAGTGGTTGTAGTTTAGTGCATGTAGGTGTTGGACTAACTGTTTCAGAGAAGGAAATCTTGAAGACGCATCAACGGCTCGTGATGAAGTCAATGAACATTGGAGTGATATTCGGTAAACCATAGCTTACTGCTTCTGTATTGATTTGTTGATGTCGCACGCTTGTTTTCTTCTGTTTATTTCTTTTGATAACACTAGATTGGTGGTTATAGGACCCGGTGGACATCTCTGCGTCAACAAATTGAGAATCGTGATAAGAAACTTCGCGCCGCTGGAGAAGTACATCGCTTCCATCATGATGTCAGCGATGCATTATCGCGAATTCATGAGAAAACAGCCTCTTTGGGTATTGAGCTAGGTCGAGATCTCAATACGGCACTGGCTCTGCTTCGCAAACAGGAAGCTTTTGAGAATGAACTGGTTGCTTTGGAAGCACGGTTACAGGTACTCATCGATGACGCTGCGAAATTGAAAGCGACGTATCCCAATAACAAGGAAAGGATTCAACAACAACAGGATACCATTGTTAATGCCTGGCAGAATTTGAAGGATGCCAGTGAAAGTCGTAGGGACCATTTGCAAGCTAGTGTGGATTTACAGAAATTACTCACGGAGGTTCGTGATTTGACCAATTGGGCCATTGAAGTGCGTTTGGCTATGAATGCGGAGGAAAATGTCCGGAGTGCTGCCAGGGCGCAAACTTTGCGAGGTGAACATGATGCCCTTAAAGGTGAAATTGAAGCACGTGAAGATGCTTTCATTGCTGTTCGAGATATGGCTACCGCCATGGATCAAACTGATCATTATGATGCTGCTGAAGCTGTTGAGCGCTGCAATGCTCTGTTTGAAGAATATCAAAAGTTGCACTCGGCATGGAACGCCAAGGACGTTTATCTGTATCAGTTGATTGATCTGCACAATATTCTAAAAGACGCGAAGCAATTGGAGAATCTATGCAACACGCAGGAAGCTGCTTTGAATAATAACGATTTCGGTGAGACGGTTGAAGAAGTATCCACACAAATGAAGAAACACGAAGAGTTTGAGAAAGTGTTCAACAGCCAGGAAGAAAAGTATGACACTTTGATGAAAACTGGCAAGAAACTAATCAACCAGAATCATTTCGACAGTGATAGTATTGCTGCACGGCTTGCTGAGATTCAGAATAAGCGTCTGAAGGTGAAACAGTTGTGTGTTAAAAAGAGGTTGAATTTAGAACATACTTTACTCTATGCTGGTTTTATTCGGGACGTTGCGGATGCCAAGTTATGGATCGCAGAAAAAGAAAAGAAACTGTATTCTGATACGAAATCTGGAGAAGTTATCAACAACCTGGAGGAGAAGATTAAGAAGTTACAGAAACATCAAGCATTTGAAGCGGAGATTGCTGCTAATGTTGGTAGAATGAAAGAGATCAAACAGAAGGGTAATACTTTGATTAGTAAGAAACATAAAGCATCCCAGGATATTGGCCACCAATTGGCTGAGTTAGACTTAGAATGGCAGAAGTTAATCAACGAGATGGGAATGCGCGGTAGAGGATTAGAAGAAGCGCAGGATATTCTTGAGTTTAACAATCAATTGGATAAGATTGAGTCCTGGATTCGTGATAAGGAGGTAATGGTACAAGCAGCTGACACAGGTCGTGATTACGAACATTGTCAGGCGTTACAACGTAAATTGGACGATGTTGATTCTGATATGCGCGTTGATGACGCCCGAGTTAAGAGCATCAATAAATTGGCTGACAAATTGATCAATCAAGGACATCGGGGTGTACAAGAACGAAGGGATAATTTTGTGGACAAGTGGAAGAATCTGCAAGGATCTTTGGATGATTACAGAAAGAAGTTGAGCGGTGCGGCTGAGGTTCACACTTTTAACCGTGATGTGGCTGATACTCAACAGAGAATCAACGAGAAAATCGCCGCGATGGAAGTGGATGATGTCGGCAAGGATTTGCACACTGTTGAAGTTCTACAAAGAAAACAGGAGGCTGCCGAAATGGAGATGACTGCTGTCGCGAAGAAACTTCATGAACACGATAAGGATTCGTATAAATTTTCACAGAAATTTCCGGATTGTGCGGAAGCAATCTATGCCAGTATGGATGCACTACAGAATCAATGGATGCATTTGGATCAAGCTAAGGAAAAGCGAAGGTAAACAACTTCTAATTTAGGTCAAACCGTTTCTATTTTTAGATCTTGTATCTATAATTCTCAATTTTTACAGGCAAGCATTGGAGTCTGCATACACAAAGCAGAGATTCTTAGCAAACACATCCGTTTTGGAAGTTTGGACCGTGGATATTACCAAACGTATGGATTCCCAACACAAACCCAAATCAGTCGCTGAAGCAGAAGCACTATTAGAAAACCACAGAGAACTTAAAGTGGAAATGGATGGTCGAAATGAAGAGTTTGCCCAAATGATTAATTTTGGAAAATCACTGGGAGAGTCCGACCCACAAATCACAGATGCTGTTGACAAGCTGGAAAATCTCCACGCAGATTTACACACTTTATGGAATCAACACAAGACCGATTTGACTCACGAGTACGACTTGCAAGGGTTCTACGAACAAGCCGATCAAATTGATAATTGGTTAGTATCAAAAGAAGCTTTTCTCAATAATGAGGACCTAGGTGAAAATGCACGTGCTGTTGAGCTTCTTATTCGTAAACATCATGACTTTGAAGCTATGTTATCGCAACAATTGATTAGAGTTGATGAACTTGCTGAGTTGGCGAAGAAAATCGAAGATGATGCTTATGATAACACCGGTATTCGGTCAAGGACGGCGGCCATTGTTGAACGAAAGAATAGTTTGGTAAAATCCGCAAATGAACGGAAAAAGAAACTGGAGGAATCGAAAGCGTTGCATGTTTTCATCCGGAATATCCACGATGTTGAAAGTTGGTTGGTGCAGAAATTACAGGTTGCCAGTGATGAAAACTACCGAGATTCTAGCAATTTAATGAGTAAGATACAGAAACACGTCGCGTTTGAAGCGGAGTTTCAAGCGAACTCTAATCGCGTGGACGAAGTGATCAAGGAGGGAACTAAGTTAATGGACGCTAATCATTTTGCATCTGAAGAAATTGGTAAACGCTTAGACGACTTAGAATACGATTGGAAACATCTACAACAAATTTCTGATTTCAAAAAGGACCGTTTGAATGCCGCCTATCACGCGTTACTCTATAATAGGTCCTTAGATGAGTTTGAAGAATGGCTAACTGACATTCAAACACAATTGCAATCGAATGATTGCGGCAGGGACTTGGTTTCTGTTAGTAATCTATTGAAGAAACACACTAGTCTTGAAAATGACATTCAACAACACAGTGAGAACTGTGATAGCATCAACGAAACTGCCGAGATGCTAGTGAAACAGAAGCATTTCATGGCGGATGAACTACAAAGTCGAGCTCACGAATTAACTACAATCTATCACAAACTAAAGGGACCAATGCAGATTCGCCGAGACATGTTAGAGGCATCCATGATGTTGCAGCAATTTACACGCGATTGTGACGATGAACTGCAGTGGTTGGCTGATCGGGAAGCTTTAGCTGTATCTAAAGATTTCGGTAACAGTTTAACTGCTGTTCAAAGCCTACAGAAGAAACACCAAGCGCTTGAAGCTGAACTGATGTCACGCGAACCGATTGTAGTTGCGTTAGTTTCAAGATCCGCGCATTTAAACAGAAGCGGGCATTCAGCCGCTGATGTTATCACTGACAAAGCAGCTCAAGTCAATTCCAAGTTTTGTAATCTTAAGGACATGTCCAGTATCAGAAGGCTGCGATTGCAAGACGCACTTGAAGCACAAATGGTAAATTTTATTTTTACGGTAAAATTTTGAATTCTAACCGGAACATTTTTTTAGTATTATGCTGAAGCAGCCGAAATTGAAACATGGATTGGTGATAAACGCCCACTTCTTGAATCTGGTGAGATAGGACGTGATGAAGATTCCACCCAGTCCTTGCAACGTAAACTGGAAGCACTCACATGCGAAATTGAATCGTTTGAAACAACGATTAATAAGTTATCAAGCAATGCCCAAAGTATTATTGATCGTAATCATTTTGATAGTGAGAATATTGAGAAGAAACAGGTAAAATAACTTCTTCAACGAATAATATACTTATTAATCTATAATTTGTTTGTTCCCAGAATCAAGTTTCTCAAAAGTTTAAAGTTTTGCTGAATCTACTGAGCGAACGTAAAGAGCAGTTGCAGGAAGCATTAACTTACTTCGGATTTACTAGAGAGTGTAGTGAAGTCACCGAATGGATGATTGATCAACAAGCTAAAGCAGCCTCTGAGGATTATGGTACAGATGTGGAGCATGTTGAACTTTTAACGCAAGCATTTGAAACCTTCCACACATCCTTGACCAACAGTGAACCGCGGGTACAGGCATGTATCAAGAAGGGACAGAATTTGATTGAGTCGGAAAGTAGGCACATGGACAATGTTGAACTTAAGGTTGAAGAGTTGAAGACTCTATGGGAAGATCTCATGGAACTTGCAGCGGCGCGCAAAGATGCGTTAGCTGGAGCTAAGAAAGTCCACGTGTATGATAGGACGGCTGATGAATCTGTTGCGTGGATAGTAGAGAAACAAAATATCTTGGATATTGAACAGTACGGAACTGATTTGGAGAGTATTCAAGCGTTTATTCGAAAACACGATGCGTTTGAAAGCGAGTTGCAAGCAGTCAGTGAACAGGTTGAACAGGTGGACAATGAAGCAAAACAGTTAATCGCCAGTTATCCAGATGCAGAGGAACATATTCAAGTCAAACGGGAGGAGACATTAGCGGCCTGGAAGGAATTAAAGGATAAGAGTGACAGTCGAAAACAGAAATTGAAACAATCTGAGAATTTACAAACATACTACGATCGCCATCAAGAGTTACTGTAAGTTTCTTTTCTTTTTTGTTTAAACACAGAATCTTAGCAAATGTAATGGTAATTTTGTTCTTAGGGCGTGGATTAACGAAATGCTTGCGAGGATAACAGCACCGGATCTTCCACAGGACGATACCAATGCAGAATTATTAATTGAGCGCCACAAAGAGCACAAAGTGGAAATTGATGCACGCTCCGCCATCTTTGACGATTTCTTCGCAACAGGCCAGGATTTTATCAAAAACGGACATTTCTTTTCACAGGAGATCGACAATAAAATTAAAGTATTGGAGCATCGGTTAGATTTGCTCAAAAAGACGTGGACATACCGGAATACAATCTACGAACAAAATTTGGACGTGCAATTGTTCAAGCGCGAAGCAAACACGTTAGAAAACTGGCTAAATGTACGCCAAGATACTTTGAATGATAAAAAAGTTGGAGATTCTATCATTCAAGTCGAAGATTTTATTAAAAAACATGAAGATTTTGAGAATACCATTCGTGCACAAGAGGAGAAGTTTGCTGCACTGGAACGCATGACTCTTCTAGAAGAAGCATTTATAATGCAGAAGCAGATGGAGGCACAAGCCAAAATTGCGGAACGAGAACGCCAAGAACAAGAACGTGTGGCACAACGTAAAAAGTTAGAAATGCAACGCATTACCGAACAGAGACGGCAAGAAGGCCCACAGGAGCAAACACATATACGTAATGATGTTAATGGTAACGGACCTGAGCCTGGTACCGTCGTAAATCTGACTAAGTCTAACTCTATAGCGTCCATGTTTGGCGACAAAGTGCAGGCCGTGCAAGCTGCTGTTAACGTAAAGCGTGCCGAAAGCATGAAGCTGGCCATTCCGAGTAGGCCACCGAAACGGACGCCATCTTTTACCACAAGAAGACGATCTTCGTTCAGAGGAAAAGCAATCACAGAGAACGAAATTCCCCCGACCGAAATTGAAGGATTTATTGATAGAAAACAAGTTTTAGCAGCGGGCGGGAAGAAGGCACCTAATAGGACATGGAAGAATTTGTACACGGTCCTCTGTGGTCAGCTGCTTTGCTTCTTTAAAAATCGAGATGACTTTAGATCTTCCAAGGCGTTATATCCACCCATAGGAATTCACAATGCGCAATGCAGTGTTGCGGATGATTACAGCAAACGGAAATATGCATTCAGACTGATCATTCCTGACCAATCGGAATATTTGTTTGCTTGCCAAAATGAACAGGACCTGACGTCGTGGGTGCAAAAAGTTGGATTCCGAGCTAGATTACCACCGAGTCAACAATTGTTACATCTTGATGTTCAGAAGGTAACATATTAAAAAGTGTTTTTATTCTGAATCTAATCCATTTTTGTAGCCGTCTGATTTCCACGACGTTGAAATAAGTTCACAATCAAGTCGCACGTCTAGTCCGGACGTCCTCGACAGCGCAGTTGTTCTCCGACAAGATCCATCTTATCAAAATGGCAACAAAGTACAGAATCGACATTCAATCATAGGTAATCTAAACATTTCATTATTATAGCCTAAATATTAATATCATTAACGTGTTGGTGCTATCATTAGCATTTGGTATTAGTTTGTGTTGTCCTAATCATGCTTCTAATGTTCGTTTCAAATAAATGTATATTAGGAGAGAGTCCGCCGCCATTACCTGTTACTCAGCCACCAATGTACGCAAGCAATCGTCGACAAAACTCCATTGATAGTACCGGAGGCATTCACGGTTAGTTCTTCAGACGTGTTCAAGAACATTTTTCAAGTTCTATTAATTAATTCTGGGCTACAGGCTACTTCAATTAAAGGACTAAACATCTAATGATCTCTACAAATTTCTTCATTCATTTCTATCTAACTTATTTCATGACTTTACTAACATCTTATGCTCTCATTTGCATTGTTTCTCTGCTTTTAAGATATTTGTCACATAAATAAAATTGATTTTCAAATGCAGGTATCGGTGCTGATGTTAGACCCGACTACGATGCATCTAATCGGTCATCTCCGACAGCGCAAAATGAAAGAAGAGCTACAAGGATAATGGATTTGTTCAAACGGCGGAAACAACCATCGTCCCAAATGTAAAAGTAAACGGGATGGTATTAATTGACGTATTTTCATTTCAGATTTCTATAGAGGTATATACATTTTGTATATAGTTACATATTTGTGTAAAGTTTAAGCGCAGAACTACATATGTTGTTTAGGTGTACCAAAATTGCAAATTTGGATAGTACCGACTTTGCTAAGTATAATTATATTCGTATATAATGTTTTTAACTTCATCATTTTTAAATTATTGTTACGATAATGACTAATTGATTCTTTATGTTTACGTTATGTATAACCGCCTGTTCTTCAGTGTTTGTATTATATTATAATTAAATGTTTTTTTCTCTGTTTAAGTCGGCACGTTAGTTGTGACAGTAGTGAAACGCGAAAATATGATTCAGAATGATTATGCTGCTATTAATTGTAATAAAGCGTTGTTCAGGTTAATAAATATATATTTAATTAATGAATATTAAAGAAGAATTGCAAATCCGAACATTTGATGTGCGGTTTTGCTAGATTTAAGTGTTTTCTATGTACGTACACTAAACTTTTGTCTGTGTATGTGTGGTTTATGGACTTGCACATCACCTTACTTGTCGTGTTTGTTTCTGTGACTATTTTGAACATTTATCACTGTTTGTATCCAAACAAGTTTTTATCGTGGCCAATTCGTAAAATTGTCGCTAGCCGTCGCTACAATGTTCTCTACGTAGTATTAGTCGTCGTTGTATGGTCGGTTAGTCGACACGCGTATTTCAAGTTGTCTTGTTTGCTAAAATAGTAAATAATTTGGAACATTGCGGTAGATTCGATCAACAATTAAGTGTATTTAGTGGTAATGGACACATTTTATGTTTTGTTATCAATTTATAACAAGTGGAACTTTCGGGAATTTGCAGTTCATTTTTGTTGCAAGTGAGATTCCGTCGGCCGTCGGATATTGAGCGTTATGTTGGTGAGTTTATAATAAAATTATTTAGTGGACAAATCAATCAATCAATTGTAGGGGAAGACTTATTTTTAACGCCACGCTTTTGCCGCCCTCGGAATTAACTCGGAAACACCCTCAAATTCGGTTTTAAAATTTGACAATTATCACACAGCTATATTCTTACATGATAAGAGGTCAGTTTATTTATACCGTCGGTTGGTTCGTGTTCTGTGCATCCCTCAAAATGACACCCAAACACACAAAAATCGACTTCAAAATTCAGCAGTTTCCAATATTGTTCATGTTTCAACGTGGAAATTGGCTCATATCTCGGGAACGGTTAGTGTTATAGGGGTGTTCATTTTTTGTTATTGTAGAAGAGGAGTCATGTTAAGTAATACGCATTTGACACCTCCGGAATTCGGCCGGGAACACCCTCAAAATTGGCTTCAAAGTTAGGCAATTTTTAATATTTTTCATGTTTCGTCGTGGAAATTGGCTCATATCTCGGGAACGGTTTGTATTATTGGGGTGTTCTTTTTTTTGTGTTATAGAAGAAGAGTCATTTTAAACGATTCCCATTTGACACCCCCTAAATTCGGCCGGCAACACCCTCAAAATTGGCTTCAAAATTAGGCAATTTTTAATATTTTTCATGTTTTGTCGTGGAAATTGGCTCATATCTCGGGAACGGTTTGTATTATTGGGGTGTTCTTTTTTTGGTGTTATAGAAGAAGAGTCATTTTAAACGATTCCCATTTGACACCCCCTAAATTCGACCGGCAACACCCTCAAAATTGGCTGCAAAATTAGGCAATTTTTAATATTTTCCATGTTTCGTCGTAGAAATTGGCTTATATCTCGGGAACGGTTTGTATTATTGGGGTGTTCTTTTTTTGGTGTTATAGAAGAAGAGTCATTTTAAACGATTCGCATTTGACACCCCCTAAATTGGGCCGGGAACACCCTCAAAATTGTCTTCAAAGTTAGGCAATTTTTAATATTTTTCATGTTTCGTCGTGGAAATTGGCTCATATCTCGGGAACGGTTTGTATTATTGGGGTGTTCTTTTTTAGGTGTTATAGAAGAAGAGTCATTTTAAACGATTCGCATTTGACACCCCCTAAATTGGGCCGGGAACACCCTCAAAATTGGCTTCAAAGTTAGGCAATTTTTAATATTTTTCATGTTTCGTCGTGGAAATTGGCTCATATCTCGGGAACGGTTTGTATTATTGGGGTGTTCTTTTTCTGGTGTTATAGAAGAAGAGTCATTTTAAACGATTCGCATTTGACACCCCCTAAATTGGGCCGGGAACACCCTCAAAATTGGCTTCAAAATTAGGCAATTTTTAATATTTTTCATGTTTCGTAGTGGAAATTGGCTTATATCTCGGGAACGGTTTGTGTTATTGGGGTGATCTTTTTTTGTTATTGCCGAAGAAGAGTAAAATTTTTTTGTTAAAATTTTTTCGGTCGAAAAGCGGGGTCGAATATTTTTTCTTAATTTTTTTTGGTCGAATTTTTTTATTTTTTCGGTCGAATTTTTTTGTTAAAATTTTTTCGATCGAACTTTGTTACTTAAAATTTTTTATTCGAATTTTTTTGTTAAATTTTTTTCGGTCGGAAAACAGGGTCGAACATTTTTACTTAAAATTTTTCTTACAAATTTTTTTGTTGAAATTTTTTTGGTAGAAAAAACAGGGCCAAACTTTTTTACTTAAAATTTTTCGTTCGAATTTTTTTTTAATTTTTTTCGGTCGACAAACAGGGTCGATCTTTTTTACTTAAAATTTTTTGTTCGAATTCTTTTGTTACAATTTTTTCGGTCGAAAAACCGGGTCGCACTTTTTTCTTAATTTTTTTTCGGTCAAGGAAGAGGGTCGAACTATTTTGTTAAAATGTTTTTCGGTCGACGAACAGGGACGATTTTTTTGGCGATTATGTCAAGAACAAGACTGTCTACGAAAAACGAATGCATTTTTCTCTAAAATTGTAAAGAGACCCTCTTGTTATGTTATCAAAAAAAGATGTAGAATTTAATTAGCTATCAGGTTTCCGAATTAAAATTTAATCGAAATTAATAATTCCATGCATAATACGAGTACAATTCGATTCATGTTCTGCACTACCACATTGAAAGTGTCAGTGTTTACAAACAAACTTGTTTTTCTTATCTCGTACAATTCTTGTACGATCGCCACGCGGTTGTCAGGTGATCTGCACGCACATTTGCGCGAATGATGTGCGGCGTTCTTACCACGCGGATTATACATACTCAGAGGCTAAACGTGAGTGATGTTCCGTCGGTCGCCGTATTCTTTTTGTATTATACGCGTATGTTCAAATAAGCAACATTTCTTACTATGAAATTATATGCTAAGTCTGTTGCTAGCGGAAGAAATGTGTTAATGCCAATTACAACTAACGTATTCAGTAATTTTAATATTTATTTGTTTTTATTTATTGTGTAGTGAAACCATTTACCGTGAATTAAACTGGCCAAGCAATTACAATTACAAAGTACTTTCTTGATTGTATGAACTCCAATAAAAGATAATTTAATATAATACTTGAACGCTTATTTATTTTGGTATCCTCTTTGTTGTTTTCAGGAATCGTTTAAAAATAACATTTGGTTTAAGTTTCGTGTGTGCGTGACGAAACATAATTCTTGTTCTTTTTAAAAACATGAATAAAGTTGCAACATTTATACCTGAAACGAATAGGATTTGATATGAGAGCTCGGTGGCTCAGGTGGCATGTGCATATGCTAGCATGCTAGAGATTCATGGTTCATGGTTCGAATCTCAGTTGTAGAAAGCAGTTTTATTAAATAATAAGAAATTTAAGAAATGTGGGTTGCATACCACAAATATAGATTCAAATGTTAGAAATAAGTTGAAAAGCAGAGTACGGAGCAACAATAGGAATAAGTAGAAGATGGTGGAAGAGCAAGTAGAGAGAGCAGCAGGAGCGAATAGGAAGTAAGAAGAGTGAGGAGTACAGGAAGAGAAAAGAGAATGGGGTGACGGAATTTTTTAAATTTTTGGCACGTGTCGTTATAAGACAGTCTACGGTCCCGATCTCCCAGAGCGCCTCCAGCTTTCACTAGGTCAATCCTCACTATTTCAGTCCATCCATTGCTCCCAGCCCATCCTACAGCTACGATGTCTCACTTCATCCCGGAATTACATCAGGCATATCAACAATTTATGGTGGGATCACCCCAGAGAACTCCTTATAAGGATATCCTTTTTGGGACTTGGCAAAATATTTTCTAATTTTAAGTCGCCTCAAGAGAGGGACACTTAAAATATTCTTACATGTTCTGACCTGTACCTGAAATGAGAGAAAGGAGTACACAAATCATACAGGGTACCTTAACGAATTTTTTATAGAGGGATCATCCCTGAGAGAGGGAACTCTTCCTGAAATGAAGAAGGCGAACTTACACAAATCAAA
Organism: Dalotia coriaria; assembly: GCF_025399875.1. NCBI lineage: Eukaryota > Metazoa > Arthropoda > Insecta > Coleoptera > Staphylinidae > Dalotia > Dalotia coriaria. The sequence continues at coordinate 361,141 of NW_027045446.1, forward strand.
AGTCCAATATATCTTACTATTTTCTTTTGTGTACTAGAATACAAGTTTTTGATTTACAAAATCCAACAAAATACATGTAGCCATATATTGAAGAACAAGACTTTGACCTAGTTAGCCTACGCGCACACATATAGGCAAGTACCACTTCAGTACAGCTCTAACGGGACAAAAGAAATTAGCAAATAGCTACATTTTTCTAGATGATTGAAAATGGAAATAAATATACAGGTGTTACTAAAGAAAAAAATAAGTGCAGGCAAGGAAAAAATCTAAATACTTAATATAAACTCGTTTTTCACCGTTACTCTGGAAATAAATATACAGGAGGCGTTACAAAAGAAAATTCAAGAACAACAAGTAAAATTCATAACAGTCAAAGCAAAATTTTCAGGGATGTGAAGGATAGCAATTATACAGGTGTACAAATAGAAAATTCAACTAGCAAAAGGAAAACATTTAAACACTACATAAATATTTGCTCGTTTTCACTCGATATGGGAAAACTAATAAACGAGGTGTTACAAATAAATTAGAGTTCCAAAAAGCCCTAAAACCAAAGCTGAGAAGGAAAAAAAGCGAATATACAGGGGTGTTCCAAAGGGAAAATCACAAGTTTTAAACTAAAACTCTCACAAATAAAGGCATTTACTACATACAGTAGAAATCTAATATACAGGTTGTTACCAAAAGAAAAAATCATGCTTCCAAAGCAAACTTGCAGCAATAAACTTAACACGCATCTAATTCAATTCTATTTTATGATTTTAGTTCATACTAGTGAGCTAAAATTTAAATCATGAAATTATGATTTAAATTTGAGTTTTTATTGAAGCTATTGAAGCAAAGATTTCCGCAAAAGATATCCAATTTTCTAGTTTACAGAATGGTCACTTCAAGTCAAAAATATTATTTATAATCACACACACAAAGTCAATGCGACCGGCGTCCGACGACAATAAACACGGCAATTAACACTACAAATTCAATAAATATAACGCAATATGCCGAATTTACAACGCAGAGCACAAATACTCGATGGAGTATTCTTATCTGCCGCACGAAGTAAGAGCTGCGTGTGGCATCACAACTGTGCACGTCGACTTAGTCGCAGAGATATTTTTAGTTAAAACGTGCATCGTTACTTGCGCTACCTGAGAATGATTGGTAGCACCTCCAGAAAATACACAAAGCGTTTCAAAAAAAGCGTGTGGCGTGCTTGATACTTTTTCGACGATTTCAAAATTCATATCTCTTAAACTGAGATAGCTATAGCAACAAATTGTTGATTATGATAGACGGAAAAATTTCAATCAGATAAAAATATAAAATAATTATATTTCCTACAGTAAAGTTAAGGTCGAAAAATGCGACTAAAAGCGCGCAAAAGTATATTCTGCAATTTTGCCCATTTTATTAAATCGCGAATATCTCGCTGTAAACTAAAAGAGATAAATAAGATCTGGATCGCAGCGTCTTAATCTACGACCAAATTCCCTACCAGATAAGATAGTTAAAAGGGAAATCTGAGAGATGAAATTTTAAGACTTAAGAAAAAAATTCACAAGGGGGTGCTTACTACTTTTTCGACGATTTTCAAAAATTCATATCTCTTAAACTAAAGAGATAGCTAGCAACAAAATTGCTGATTATGTTAGATTGGAAAATTCTTAATCAGATAAAAATATAAACACTATATTTCCTACAGTAAAAGGTCGAAAAATGCGACTAAAAGTGCTAAAAGTGACATTTTGCAATTTTGCCCATTTTATTCAATTGCGAATATCCTCGTAAACTAAAAAGAGATAAATAAGATCTGATCGCAGCGTCTTAATCTACGGACCAATCTCTACTGGAGCGCATGCTGCAAAAGGGAAATCTGAGAGATGAAATTTTAAGTCTTAAGCAGTACCGTCAAGGGGTGCTTGATACTTTTTCTCGACGATTTTCAAAAATTCATATCTCTTAAACTAAAGAGATAGCTACTTAACGAATTGCTGATTATGAAAGATTGAAAGCAACCGTAATCAGATAAAAAATATAAAATAATTATACTTCCCCTATTGGTGCAAAAGGTCGAAAAAATGCGACTAAAAAGTGCTGTGCGCGATTTCGCACCCGCCCATTTTATTAAATCGCGAATATCTCGTAACCAGTTATTAAATAAGATCTGATCGCAGCGTCTTAATCTGCCGGACCAATCTCTATCAGATAGGATAGTTAGAAAAGGGAAATCTGAGAGATGAAATTTAAGTCTTAAGAAAATTGCTGTTGCGCTTACTTCTTTCTAATTACTTTTCAAAAAATTCATATCTCTAAACTAAAAAGAGATAGCTAGCAACAAATTATTGATTATGATAGATTGGAAAAATTTCAACTGTGATAAAAAATTACAAATAATTATATTTCCTACAGCAAAGTTGTTGAAAATGCGACTAAAAGTGCGTTGGAAAAGTGACATTTTGCAATTTTTGCCCATTTTATTAAACGCGAATATCTCGTAAACTAAAAAGAGATAAGCAAATAAGATCTGACGCAGCGTCTTACCGTAATGTGACCAATCTCTATCAGATAGGATAGTTGGGTGGGAAATCTGAGAGATGAAATTTTAAGTCTTAAGAAGCACCGCTAAGGGGGTGTTTGATACTTTTTCGACGATTTTAAAAATTCATATCTCTAAACTAAAAGAGATAGCCGCAAACAAATTGTTGATTATGATAGATTGGAAAATTTCAATCAGATAAAAATATAAATAATTATATTTCCTACAGCAAAAGGTTGAAAATGCGACTAAAAAGTGCTGCGCGACATTTTGCAATTCCTTTTGCCCATTTTATTAAATCGCGAATATCCTCGTAAACTCAAAGAGATAAATAAGATCTGATCGCAGCGTCTTAATGTACGTACCTAAATTTCCATCAGATAGTATGGCTAAAAGGGAAATCTGAGAGTATGTAAAATTTTAAGTCTTAAAAAACTGCCAAGGGGTGCTTGATACTTTTTCGACGTTATTTCAAAACGCCGTCTCAAAACCTAAAAGAGATAGCTGAAACAAATTGTTGATTGGCGATAGATTGAAAGTACCTCAATCATTAAAAACGGAGTAAAATAATTATATTCTACAAAGGTGTTGTCGAAAATGCGACTAAAAGTGCTAAAGTGACATTTTGCAATTTTGCCCATTTTATTAAATCGCGAATATCTCGTAAAACTAAAAGAGATACCAAGATCTGATCGCAGCGTCTTAATCTACGGACCAATCTCTATCAGATAGGATAGTTAAAAAGGGAAATCTGAGAAAATGAAATTTTTAAGTCTTAAGAAAAATTCGCTAAGGGGTGCTGATACTTTTTCGACGATTTTCAAAAATTCATATCTCTTAAACTAAAAGAGCATAGCTAGCAACAAATGTTGATTGCGATAGATTGAAAATTCTCAATCAGATAAAAAATATAAAAATAATTATATTTTCCTACAAGCAAAAGTTATCGAAAATGGCACTAAAAGTGCTAAAAGTGACATTTTGCAATTTTTGCCTACTTATTAACAAAACGCGAATATCTCTGTAAACTAAAAGAGATAAATAAGATCTGATCGCAGCGTCTTAATCTACGGACCAATCTCTATCAGATAGGATAGTTAAAAGGGAAATCTGAGAGATAAAATTCTAAGTCTTAAGAAAATTGCCAAGGGGTGCCTGATAATTTTTTCGACGATTTTCAAAACGCATATCCTTTAAAACTGCGACAGCTAGCAACAAAATTGTTGATTAAGTGATAGATTGGAAAAATTCTCAATCAGATGCAAATATAAAATAATTATATTTCCTGCGCAAAAGGTCGAAAATGCGGGACTAAAAGTGCTAAAAGTGTATTACTCTTGCAATTCTTTTGCCCATTTTATTAAATCGCGAATATCTCGTAAACTAAAAGAGATAATAAATAAGATCTGATCGCAGCGGCTCCAATGTACGGGACCCAATCTTACTAGATAGGATAGTTAAAAGGGAAATCTGAGAGATGAAATTTTAAGTCTTAAGCAGTAATTAAGTGCTATGGGGGGGTGCTTGATACTTTTTCGATCGATTTTCAAAATGCATATCTCTTAAACTAAAAGAGAGGCTTTTCAGCAACAAATTGTTGATTGCGATAGATTGGAAGCAATACGCAACTGAATCAAAGTACAACAA